>NC_133363.1:23557009-23592837 GCF_049309525.1 Garra rufa | reverse complement strand
GATCACACACTTGTATCACACTGAAGGGGCTTATTTCTGCGATAACTACCGGCTGCCTGTACATTATCCCGCTTATTACACGGCTACTTGCCACATAAGGAAAAAAACTGGACATGAATATGAATTTTGAAACCATTTATTGGCATATTTGTTTTAAATTAACATTTTTATCCTTCCGCGAAACGATATAGTACCACGTGACTAACATTCAAACTATGTACGTTAGTAAGACAATTTAAATAGATTAATGTCGAAATTTTCCATTGTTAATTGTGGTTGTCCAGTGTTTGTCACAAGATGGCGCCAAACGGTAATCTTTGTTGGCACGGAGGGATTTTAAACATACAAGTAGTACCGGCTATGCGTTATTACTTTGGAGCAGTGATTATTTGAAAAGAACGAACCTGCAAATGTCTCAACTGACCAATCAGAATCAAGCATTCCAAAGAGCCGTGTAATAAAAATATATAAATATAAATGGATAGTTCACTCAAAGAATGAAGTTACCCCATGATTTCATGTCATATACACCCAGGATGCCTTGAGGGTGAGTATATCGTAGTAATTTAAAATTTTGCCTGAACTATCCCTTTAAATAAATATTATATATTAAAATAGAAATAAAAACGCATTAAAAATTTGAAATAAAAACTATAATGGATGATACTAAAATAACACTTAAGTTTTAATTTATTCATTTTCAAATGTATTTAATGGATTTTATTGGCGATTTTGTTTGGTGCTGGTAGTGGTGTAAAAATTAGAAGACACTGCTCTATAGACAATGGAAAATTCTTTGGTACAACTAAAAATATCCACACAAAACTGCTCACAGTGAACTGGTACATTTAAAACCCAGCATGAATAAAATAAGCTTGGGATCACACATAGAATTTTTCTTTGCCCAGGAGATAAGTGTAGAAATGACAGAGCACTGAAAGAATTCAAAATTTGACTGAATATGCGACTAAAAATCTTTACATTCTCTCTAAAAAAAAAAAACCTCAGGGGAAAACACACACACAATACGGAAATCCAATGCGACCGACACCGAGCGTGCTTACAAAACTGATAAGAACAAGAATAGCCTGTCAGCAAGTCAGAGCCAATACGTGTAGACAAACAACAACATACAATCATAGACACAATCAACTACACAGCAGCTGCACAGCCAGAAAGGACAGTGGATGGGTCTGGGGTGATGAGCGGCCCACAGACGCACAACTAGAGCCAAAGTGCATAAGGCTGTATGTATGTCAGATCAGATCTAATTTTTATTCAAACTAACCTATTTAACTTGTATGTTTTTTGAAAAGTATGAAGATGCGTAAATTTTTCTTATTTCATTTAAATATATACGGTTGTAATTGCAATTATTCAACCCCCCAGAGACTATAGATTTTACAAAAACTGAAGATCCACAATTTATAAAAATTGCATCTATAACAGATTCCTGGCATACTAAAAGTGAAAATGTCAATGTCAATATATAATGTAATATTTTTGAGTTCTAGGATTTTTTTAATAACACAGTTATGCCATAATTATTCAACCCCTATTTAACACTGCTGTTTTTAGTCACTTATTTGTATGGTGGGGAACAAAATTGCACAAAAACACAAACATTTAGACGCTCTATTAGAAAACAGAATGAACTAGAGCTGTTACACATACATACAGTTAGCATATGCGAGTAGCTACAGTAATATAACAAAGTCAACAGAGCTCTTACAAAAGCTATAGAAAAGAATTCATTTTATTATATTAGAAAGTCTAAGGCTACATGAAGATTCCCAAGACATTAAATGTTCCTAGAGACGCAGCTAGCAGCCTTATTTCTTATTTTAAAATGTGTTGTATTGAAAAACCTTGGAGGGTGTTGAAGAAAAAGCACAATGTCGTAAAATGTTTGATCAGAACAACCGAGTAAAAACCTGCAATGTAAAGCCAAAGACGTTCAAGATGACCCAACGAAAGATGGAAAAACATTTCAATGCAGAGTATAAAATGAACACAGGACAAACATGGCTTTCATGTTGGGGCATCTTGCCAAATGCCACTCTTGACAAAGAAGAACATATAACACTGATTTGGATATGCTAAAATTCCTGTGAAATTCTGGAAGAATGTTTTATGGAGTGATGTGACCAACCTGGAACTTTTTGGACACATGGATCAGCGGTATATCTGGTGCAAAAAAGGCTTATGAGCAGAAGAACACCATCTCCATCAAACATTGAGGTGGACCAATCCTGTTTTACTGTGGCAGGAAGTGGGAAAACATGACTGTATGAAGGACATCATGAATTCTTTGAAGTATCAGGCCATTTTGGCGATAATTTTTATGCCTCTGGTGCAATGACTGAAGCTGATGATCAATGGACTCTCCTGCAGGACAATCATCCCAAAGTATACAACCAAATCTACTTATGCTTGGTTCAGGGATCAGTCATAGAATATTCTTGAGTCTAGATTTAATTCTCATTGAAAATATTTGGTTGAATTTGAAGAAAGCAGTGGCAATGTAAAAAACCAAAGATTATCAGTGATCTGAAAGTTTTTTCAGGTGAGGAATGAGCCAAGATTGCAGAGAGGTGACAGAAGCTTCTAAGCACTTCTAAGCAGCATTTATTGTTAGTTTTAAAGAATAAAAGATTCTGCACGAAATTTGACTTTTGGGGGTTGAATAATTTTGAACATGAACATTTAGAGCCAGTTTGAACTTACGTTCTCAGAATTACTCAAATGTGTATTAATAAACGTTCTCCAATAGTGTACTAATGCCTTTGTTGAATTGTTTTTACAAAACCGTGTTCTCTGCAGCAAAATGTCTTGTAGGTCAAGGGGGTTGAATAATTTCGATTGCAACTGTATATATTTTTTCCATTTTGTACTGTACCTTCAGAAGCTACAGAAGACTTGCATGTTTCCCAAAAGACAAAATATGTACAATTTTACAATCTTATAATAGACTGTGTTTCCTTCTTGCGAACCAGTGAATGTTTGAACCTGAGCCCCTCGGTTGTTGTCAGTTTGAGAAGACTGATCTCAAAATCATACAGTCACTGCTATAAAGGGTTCAAATATACCAAAAATGCTCGAAAACCAAAGAATTCGCAGGACCTGGAGGATTTTTCTGAAGAAAAATAGGCAGTTGAACTGTTCAAGGCAAACAATGGATTCAAGAACAACCATCACAAAAGAAAAAAATCAATGTAAACTTTTGAATGCAGTCATTTTTATAAAACTTAAAAAAAAATGCATTTTGTATGATCACTATTATTTAGGTATGTAAGGTGAATGTGGCCACAACTGTGTGTATTTGTGTACCTGCATTCATGGATTCTCCACAGGTCCACGCAGGTAAAGGGGGGATTACATTGGTTTTTCCGGCAGGAGTCAGAGGAACAACCCAGAGACACACCCTGAGAACTGACCACCGACACCCCCTCTCTGGCCTGACTGTCCAGAGGAATAAACCGTCCATTGAGTCTCAGGTCCCGCATACAGCCTGTGCCAATAAGGAAAAACACAACAAAAGCCAACATGTTTCATGTTACAGTACATAAAGTGTGAATTCTCCTCTTACACCTACATAACATTCACTTGCTTCTTCACACACACGCACACACACACACACACACGCACGCACGCACGCACGCACGCACGCACGCACGCACGCACGCACGCACGCACGCACGCACGCACGCACGCACGCACGCACGCACGCACACACACACACACACACACACACACACACGTTTGTTTTTGTGAATTGTGGGGACATTCCATAGACGTAATGGTTTTTATACTGTACAAACAATATTTGCTATCACCCTACACCTTCCCTACACCTAAACCTAGCCCTCACAGGAGATTGTGCACACTTTTACTTCATCAAAAAAAGTCATTGTGCATGATTTATAAGCCTGTTTCCTCATGGGGACCTGAGAAATGTCCCCACAAGGTCAAAATCTACTGGTATTCCTATCCTTGTGGGGACATTTGGTCCCCACAACGTGATGAATACCAGGTACACACACACACACACACACATAGATAAACTGAGCTCAACACGATCAACTCATATTCTGAGCTTTTAAGAAAAGTGCTTTTAGAGTCCATTTAATAAACACACAAAGTGTGTGCCTCAGGCTAACCAGCGTGCTTGTGCGCAGGGGACTATTCCACCTCCTCTTCTCTTTCATGTCACACGTCATTGTCTCCCTTCTCTCCCTTTGTCTGTTTTTATGCTAGCTGTACTTCCCCCTCTACACTGAAGGTGCATTTGAGGCTATTATGAATTAATCGCTCCTATTAATTTTTCATTATTGCCAATACAATGGTGTGTAATCATGACAGATAGAGGAACTGCTGTATGAATTAGCTGATAAAGCTGTACAGATTGGTCTGCTTGATGTACGCATGTGCTGGCTAAGTTATTTCTCTGACTGAAGTTAAATTGGATTAGCGGTAAAATTGCAGTCTGCTTCACAGCGCTCTGATATAACTCAGTGATTGGATTTTTCTGGCCATGGGACGCAGCATTTTTGTTAGCTCAAAATGTCATGCTACAGTGTTTATTGGAGTTGTCCACAACTCTCCATGACATATTGACTTCATTTTTATTTATTGTAACCAATTCATCTACTGTGAGAAGCTCTGGACAGACCTCACAGACTGCTAATCAACTCTTGAGACGCTAGGCAATGGGAATTAACAATCGGGGAGCTGTATTTGGTGCTGCTTTGAAAGTATGTTTTCACACCATGACGCTAATTAGCCGAATCCATATTTTGTGCCAGGTTTGTTTTCTTTTAATGTAGACACAGGAGAACAATGTAAAGCAGAAATTAGACAACGCTTTGGATCAAGGATAGCATTTCTTAACCGTTTTTGTCAGCAATGTGTTTCTTTAAACTCTATACTAGGATTCATTTAGCATTAGCAGTAATGTTAGTAAAGAGGCTAAAAACAATTAAGCATGTGAAGACAGTCTCAACAAGCAGTTTCTTCATTCTTTAATGAGACACCTGAGCTTGTTTGTCTTTCGCAAGTTATGACAGGTCTGGAGGCGATTTTGCATCTGTTGTTGTATTGTTTTGAGGAAAACAGAAGAAAATGAGATGATTTGTGATTCATTATTTTAATTTTCTCACAGCCCTGATGTTCTGATTGTACATTACTCATAAGTTCTCTTTTGAATAGCAGTGCCATTATGAAAATTAACAATGGTTTTACTAGAAAAAAAACAACAACATGACAAATGGTTACTATAGTTAAACCATGATTACCACAAATGAACCATGGTTTTGATACATTAACCATAGTGTTTGTAGTAAAACTGTGGTTATACAAATGGTAACCAATATGCCAAAAAAAATAAAATAAAAATAAATTAAAAATTTTTGTAATACAATTCCCAGATATCTATATCTGTGTCAATGGCTTGTTGTACGCCTACCACGACTCCTCGATTCAATTTGAGCACTCAATTATAAAAAAAAAAATCTTAAAACCTTAATGTATTTTGCTCGTGTCGAGTATCCGGCAGAATACCTTAGTGGGGCATTCCACGGATGAGAATTCACTAAATGCATTATTTGATCTTTTTCTAAGGCTGCATGACATTTAAACCCATTTACAAATAATAATAAAGCATAATATTATTGTGAATTCACAAACACTATGATTCAATTAAATTAATATATGTGATGCAGGTTTTACTGAGCTTTAATTATTTACATGCGTGTAAGTTACGGACTTGTGTCTCTGTTCACAGTAAATTCTGCTCCACACAAACAGTTATCATTAACGTATTGAGTGTCTCAAACTCCATCTCTGCATATTGCTGTGAGTTTGGGTTTATTATAATGTTCATCTGGGAACACTATGTGTGCAATTTAGCCACAAAGTGGCTAAATATGAAATATTAAGTGGACATTTGAATTAAATATTAAACAAGGATTAGATCGTGTTGTACAGTGTAAAAACAACCGTCAGGCCGTTGGCGCCCTATGCAGGTCTTTGTTATAATGCGTAATGTACATTAGCTCTATTGTTTATAATACATGTCTTTCAACAGTATTGTTTAATACAACCATATAGTTACTTGCTTTTGATATTTTATTTGAACTTATTGAATTGCTATACAGTTGAAGTCAAAAGTTCACATACACCTTCCAAAATCTACAAAATGTTCATTATTTTAACAAGAGGGGTCATACAAAATGCATGTTAGTACTGACCTGAATAAGATATTTCACATAAAAGACATTTACATATAGTCCACAAGAGAAAAAAATCTATAAAAATTACTTTAATTATATAAGAATTTATAAAAATTACCCTGTTCAAAAGTTTACATATACTTAATACTGTGTTGTTACCTGAATGATCCACAGCTTTTTTTTATTTTTTAGCTATAGTAGTTCATGAATCCCTTGTTTGTCCATAAAAGTTAAACTAAGAAGCTACAGAAGATACTTCCATGTTCCCAGAAGACAAAATAATTTAAATTTAACCTGGAAAAAAAAAAAAAAAACCTTCAAATTCCAAAAGTTTTCACCCCCAGCTCTCTTAATGTATCGTTTTTTTTTTTCTGAAGCATCAGTGAGCGTTTGAACCTTCTGTAATAGGTGCATATGAGTCCCTCAGTAGTCCTCAGTGTGAAAAGATGGATCTCAAAATCATAAAAATCATAAAAATGCAAAAAAATGCTGAAAAAACTGAATGATTTTTCTGAAGAACAGTGTACAGTTTAACTGTTCAAGACAAACAAGGGACTCATGAACAACTATCACAAAAAAAAAAAAAAAAAAAAAAAAAAAAACAGCTGTGGATCATTCAGCTAACAACACAGTACTAAGAATCAAGTGTATGTAAACTCTTGAACAGGGTCATTTTTATAAATTCAACTATTATTTTCTCTGACTATACTACTATATGTAAACATTTACTATATGTAAACATCTTTTATGTGAAATATCTTATTCAGGTCAGTACTTAATAAAAAATAACATTCATTTTGTATGATCTCTCTTATTTTGGTAAAATAATTAACATTTTGCAGATTTTGAAAGGTGTATGTAAACTTTTGACTTCAGCTGTATGTATTTTAAGTAATTTTAAAGCCTATTGTTTGCTTAGGTCTATTTTTGTTACCTCAAAAAACAGTATAACTATGCAATCACTCGTTTAATCGTCAGAAATTTCGACTGATGACTCAAATACCAAAATAATCGTTAGTGACAGCCCTAAATTGTTGGCATCATGCTTTATCCACTGGGTTTCAGGAGCACACCTGTCCCTGCTTTAAAAACCAGCATATGCTGTTTTTTTCAGCAGGGGTATCTTACCTTGGAAGCTCTTGTTGTGTCCTGAGGGGAATGAGTTGCCCAGCATCACCACAGCGGGATCAATAACAATCTCCCGACTGCGACCCGGCGATCCCGTGACCTCTCGTCGTCCTCCCCCGCCGTCCAGGCGCAGGGTCAACTCGTTGTCATGCCGATCTAAGTGAACTTCATGCCACTCTCCGTTGTCTAAACGACAAGAGGGCATTGTCAAGTTGAAGTCCCCATCACCGAGGTTGTAGAAGACACTTAACAGACCCTGGTAGATCTGAGAAAGTGGAACAAAAAAGAGAGAGAATGGTGTCAGTGAATAAACTCATTTAGAATTTTGTAGAAAATATAGTGGCAGAGACAAAGACCAATTGTGAAATTATGAAAATAGTGTTTGTAGAGAGAAAGGCTCAATATGGGATGAAATAGACCCAATGGGGACTGAAGACATCAGACTGGGGCAGGATCTGATAAAACGACTGAGCACTAACAGAATTAAACATATCAGCCCTTTAATTGGAGACAGTGGGAGCAGGGAATTCAATATAGTGTCAGTGAGGTTTGCTGCTATATTCTTATGCTGACTCTCTAGCGGTCAGCTGTGAGACTTTCTTTTACTCTCTCTTTTCCTTTGTGAGCTCTTCTTAAACCAATTGCTTCTTATAAATCAAATGTTTCTAAGGAAAGCTTTATTATTTATGAGGGTTTATAGGTAAGAAAAGTGTGTAATATCAAAGTACAGTATAAAAGTCTGCAGTTCTATGCTTTGAAACATCCAATATCCAACAAGCCCTTCTCCGTAATGCCTTATTTTTTAACAGTCTAATAACAATAACCTGGTGTTTTACTTTACAAGCAGGTGGTTACTAGCCATAGCGCCAGGTTTGACAATGAAGTGTGTATTTGTTCGCGAGACAGAGAGCGGCTGGCCAATCTCCTAAAGAAAGCCCCAACCTTCATTTAAATTTCAGAGACTTTCTGCTTGTTTCCCAGAGAGCATAATTTGCCAGTCTCCATTTTGGATCCTGGCTTTGTGGTGATGTAAAAAGCAGGACTAATCAATGATGCAAAAAGCAGTGAGACTCTCTTACTTTTTCAACAACAACTGTAAACAGTTTACACAAATAAACACGGTTGACCTCTGCGAACTTCAAACCATTCTCCTCTCCCACAACCTGCGGCGCAGATCATGAGAATAATCTCAAACCGGATTGTTAGAGTATTTCAAGGCTTTGCTATGCTGGGTAGGTATTAAAACCTGAAGGCATACTAATTAACAAGAACATTAACTTTAATCTCTCCATGCAAAATCTTTGGGGGGTTTTCCCTCATGCCCTAAGATTTACCCCCATAAATGCTCACTCTCTTGGTGTGAAAGGTGTCTCCATGCTGCTCATCCACACCCAATGATCCAGAAACCAATGTCATCCACTGGAGCAGCAGGTGCAGCCATCTGCCCAGTTGCATGTTCAAGAATTAAAAGGTATTTAATCATGGATCATTGGATCTTAAGTGCATAACGCTGAGTATGCCTGGGTTCCCCAACTACCTTTTCATATTTTGTTATGTGTAAAAATATTATGAGATATTATCAATCAATGTCATTACAAAATCTTGGGAATCATTAAATAGACCCTTTTTGGTGATACGCTATAAAAAGATGAAACATCAGGTGTTGACTAAAGTGTTTTCTCTGAGGAAGAATGGGAGGCAGTGGCTCAATAAGTAAATAAATAATAAAAATAAAAAAAAAACTCTGGATGATGAGCGATATAAAAACAAAATA
The DNA here is from genome assembly GCF_049309525.1 of Garra rufa. Lineage (NCBI taxonomy): Eukaryota > Metazoa > Chordata > Actinopteri > Cypriniformes > Cyprinidae > Garra > Garra rufa. The sequence continues at coordinate 23,583,705 of NC_133363.1, read as the reverse complement.
CAAAGAATATTAAATATTATGAGCTCAATAAGAGTAAAAATAGTTTAAAACCAACACATAGCGAGGGAACTTTGCTGCCTCATTTCATAAGTCCACCACATGCCAGCAGATATACACATCAAGAAAACAGCAGTATGTGAATATTGCTGTCTGGTCTTTCAGAGCAGTGTTTTTTTAGGCTCTTATTCCATGGCTGGGATTGTGTAGACCACTTTGAACCTTCATTGAAACTGCAGTTTGGACCTTCAACCTGTTGGCCACCACTGAAGTCCACTATATGGAGAAATATCCTGGAATGTTTTCCTTAAAAACCTTAATTTCTTTGCAACTGAAGACAGAAAGACATGAACATTTGGATCACAATAAAAAATTTCCTGATGCCTCAGAAAACTTCCAAAATGGACCTCAAGATGACTTAAAACAAGCATCAAAGGAGAAATTCACATCCAAAATAAAAAATTCCTGATAATTTACTTACCCCCATATGATTAAAGATGTCCAAAGAAATTAAGTTTTTTGAGGAAAACATTCCAGGATTTTTCTCCATATAGTGGACTTCAATGGGGATCAATTTCAAAACCAAAGTGCACAGACAAAGAACTAACCACATGTGACCTTTCCAACGTGATTACATAATGCGTAAAGACGCACATGTGCATCGCAGAGCTAGTGTAAGATGAGCATTTGTGGTTAAAACCTATGTAAATTTTTTTATTTTTTTATTTTTTTTAGAAAATGACCAATCGTTTCGCTAGATAAGGCCCTCATTCCATGGCTGGGATTGTGTAGACCACTTTGAACCTTCATTGAAACTGCAATTTGGACCTTCAACCTATTGGCCACCATTGACGTCTACTATATGGAGAAAAATCCTGAAATGTTTTCCTCAAAAACCTTAATTTCTTTGAAACTGAGGACAGAAAGACGTAAACATCTGGATGGGGGTGAGTAAATTATCAGGAAATTTTTGATTCTGAAAGTGAACTTATCCTTGTTGTGAAGAGCATTCATAACTCCTGGAATGATAGAGAACCAACTCACTACATCTGTCAGTAAACTCTAAACAAGTGCTAAAAGAGAATTCCTTTAATTCAAAGAAAAACACAGACTACATTGATATTCCGCTGTCGCTAATGGACCTGTGGCTAAGTCTTTTGAGAAGAAATTAGATGATCAAACTATCATTTCCTCCTCATCCGCTGATGATAAGAACACCTTGCTGAAATGTCTCAGTGAGATGATGCGTCATAATCAGACACAACAGGCAATGCTAAATGGGTATTGGCACATCACATCAATTAGCATTATTGCTAAGGTAATTGAGAGGAGCACAGCAGGAGATTAAGTTTTAATCTTTCGCACATGGCACAAAGGCAGCATCAGTTCCTGCACCGCTGCGAAGCCTCATAAGAATCACAATATAAGCAGGTAATGAAATCTGTAGCCTGCCACTTTAGGGGATATAAAACGTCTTCTAGCCTGTCTTGAAGACACGTCTAATTCATGCCACAGATAAATCACCCACGATTTACATGGGAGAGATAGAAAGACAGAAAAAAAGGAGAAGTGAGGGAGGGAGAGAAACAAAGCAGCAATCAGCAATCCGACTGCATCATCTTAAAGCAGGTGTTGAGCCGAGAAAAAAAAAACATGAAAAAATGAGACAGCCTTGGAGTGAGAGGGTACATGGCATGCATTCTGCAAGTGTATCAGCCGAATCGGGAGACGCATACTAATGCCTCTATGATTAAACACAAACTCATTGCTCCATTCAAATTCTCACATTGCACCGCTGTTGCAACAACGTTCGCAGGGTCTGGCAGATGGGCTGCTATTACAGAGCACATCAAGAACAAATAATCTTTATATGCTGCCGGTCGACATTGCTCATTTGTTGTAAGGACATTTCATGGGCATAAATTTGTAGGGAAACAGAGGAGGCATTAAAAACATTCATTAGAAGAAAAAAAAAAAGTTAATTCATGTTCTTTTATTATACATTAATGTTCATTTGTACAACTTGAAATGTCCAAAAATGTATTAGTATACAGCTTTCAAAAGTTTGAGCCATCTATTCATCAAAAGAAAAAAAAAGGAAAGAAATTGGCAACCATTTCCAATACTGTTGATAATAAAAAAATGTTTCTTGACCACCAAATCTGCACGTTAGAACAATTTCTGAAGGATCATGTGACACTGAAGAATGGAGTAATGTCTGTTATTTTTAATTGTATTAATATGTTTTTGTGATCAAATAAATGATTGCGACTTATTTTCAAATAATAATTAAAACAAACAAATTATAAAAAAGTTGTTAACAATAGTTAAAGGGATAGTTCACCCAAAAATGAACATTACCCCATGATTTACTCACCTTCAAGCCATCATAGGTGTATATACTTTCCTCTTTTAGACTATTACAACCATGTTAAGAGTTATATTAAGAGTTTTATTAAAAATGTCCTGGCTCTTCCAAGATTTATAATGTCAGTGAATGGGTGTTATGGTTAGGATTTTGAAGCAAAATAATGTGCATCCATCCATCATAAAAAGTAGTCCACATGGCTTAACATGGGTTATTAAAGGCCTTCTGAAGCTAATCAGTGCATTTGTGGAAGAAAAATATCATATTTACAACTTTATAAACTGTAATCTCTGGCTAACTGTTGTACGCTAACTTGTACGCATGTTTATGAGAGAGTGGCGTTCCGGCGGATGACAGGTGAATGCAGGGACGAATGCAGAAATGATAAATGTGGAAGCGCAGAGAAGTGAGCAAAACAAAACACCAGTCATGAATTAGAAGTACAAAATGAGGGTTTGTAAAGAAAAATGTCTGAGGATTACGATATAAGCCAAGAGGACACTGGTTTTCCTTTGCTGTAAACAAAACATGTTTCCAGCGAGACTAGCATGTGTCACCAGAGCTTACGCTACGCCTACATCCTACGCCATCCGCTGGAACGCCACTTTCTCATGAACACACATACAACAGTTAGCAGAAGCTAGAAATTATGGTAAAGTTTTAAATATGGATATTTTTCTTACACAAACCCATCGATTTGCTTCACAAAGCCTTTATTAACCTCCCTGAGCCGTGTGAAGTACTTTTATGATGGAAGGACCCAGTTTATTTAGCTTTAAAATCTGGACCACTACCCACTGACATTTTAAAGCTTGGAAGAGCCAGGATATTTTTTATATACCTCCGATTGTAAAGAAGAAAGTCATATACACCTAGAATGGCTTGAGGGTGAGTAAATCATGAGATTTTGGGGGAAACTATCCCTTTAATGTGTTAAATGTTCATTTCGACACACATTACACCATTCAACGGTTTGGGGATTGGTAAGGTTTTTGTACTGTTTTTTTTTTTTTAAAGAAGAAGAAGAAAATGAAAGGCTTTGGAAAAGAGCATAATTATTTTCAAAAGAATGTGACAATAACACATCTTTAGCAGCAAGAAAACCTTGATAATGCATTTGCTACATTCAGGGAAATTGAAAAGCATGAGAAAAAAAGAGAGATGCTTTCAAGAGCACTAACCTCCAGTTTGAGATATTCATTCTGTTCTTTGGACAGCAGGCTGAGGATAGAGCTGCTATGTTTGCGCGTCCGGACCAGGGCCTGAACCTGCGTGTGTCTGGCCGGGAGCGTGAAGGCCAGCTGAAAGTGTATGTGACTCCTTCCATCGAAAGAATACTCCGGGACCTCTGTGAAACACACAAATGTGTTCTTCAGATGCAGTCCTTAAAAAAGGATGCATAAACAGTGAAAAACGCACTGTGAGAATATCACAGGATGTTCCAGTCGTGTTACATAAAGAAGCTCTACAAATTCATAACACTTCTGAATGCGATTTGTGCCAAGATTTGGTGTGCGTGAAAATGCTGCCTGGGTGCTAACACTATCCCTCCTACACAGAGCAATTCAAAGATATTCATTGCCCAACTGAAAAGCCTTCACACACATGCAGACAGTTTCCACATCCATTCAGTCATCACTTATTTGCTTATCTTCAAAGATTCGCACTCTCTTGCATTCCACTTGTGGAAATAGACATGGCTTGAAAACTGGGACAATTGCTGAGTAATTACCCTTTTCACACTGATGCCCGCTGTACCCAGGTATGCACTGACAGCTGAAGGAACCCCACTCTCCGTGGCAGCGTCCCCGGGTCCCGCAGGAAGGAAAGCCCATGTTCACACAGCTATTGTCCGTCATCAGACATCCCGGAGCACTGCCAGAGGAGTCAGCTGGTGAACCGAGGTCATAAAACTGAGATAGAGAGAAAGAGAGAGAGAGAGAGAGAGAGAGAGAGAGCAACAGAAGTCATGAAAACACTAAGAGCAACAGGAGAAAAAAAGAAAAAAGGAAAATGAGCTAGTGGAAATATAAACAAGGCAGGAAATAATGGCCTGGATAGGCCAAACTGGGAGGCCTTGAAAAGATAAGAGATGAAAAGAGAAAGAATGTTTTATCTTATTTGTGCATTCACCTTTAATCCAGCCTGCCATAATGAATATTACCATGCTGGGCAGGCCACAGCCACTTAAAAAAGTAGGCCCGCAGCGCTCTATATTAACAGAATGGGAAAACCTTGAGGCCTTAAATTCTGTTCACAACAGAACAACCACGCACCACATTAGATCAATTTTTCCTTTCATCTGATGACTCCCATTTATTCATGCCCACTCTTCCTAACGGCGTGTTTTTGAAGTGGTTGCAGCATGAGTTTGACCCTGTGCAGGAACCGTTTGCACCTTGTACAGACAGAGAGCATGGTTGATTTACCAGCACAGCTAAATAAGCAAAGGGGCTGCATTAATTCTACCGAACTGCAGTATTATATTTCTGAATAAAAGGTGTCTCTTGTAACACTATTAAAGGGGTAGATCACCACTTAGTTCTTCATGTCAATACCACTGTTCTGAAGATATGCTGCACCTTCTTTACAAGCAAAGGAATGCACACACATGCATCGTGGTACTCTCGTGAATGTGTGTCAAAGACTATAGAAGACCATTTTCGTACTGAAAAAATGTAAAAAAGGTTACTGCGACTTTTTATCTCAGAATTGCATGATACAAACTCACAATTCAGATTTTTTTTTTCTCAATTGCGCGGTAAAAACTCACAATTCTGACTTTTCTTCTCAGAATTGCATGATGCAATTCTGACCTTTTCCTTAGAATTGTGAAATATAAACTTGCAATTGTGAGTTATAAAGACAGAACTGTGAGATATTAAAGTCAGAATTGTGAGATATTAACTTGCAATTGTGAGTTATAAAGTCAGAATTGCAAGATATAAACTCACAACTCTGACTTTTTTTTCTTAATTGCATTATATAAACATTTTTTTAGGATTGCGTTATATACTCACAATTGCATGTTAAAAAGTCAGAATTGTCAGATATAAACTCAATTATGACTTTTTCCTCAGAATTGTGTTATATAAACTTCCAATTCTGACTTTTTCCTCAATTGCATGATATAAAAGAATTCAGACAATTCTGAATTTTTTTCTCAGAATTGCGTTATATAAACTCTCAATTATGAGAAGTCAGAATTGCAAGATAAAAATTCATAATTACAAGTTATAAAGTCAGAATTATGAGATATAAACTCACAATTCTGACTTTTTTCTCAATTGCATGATATAAACAATTCTGACTTTTTTTCAGAATTGCATTATATGCTCACAGTTGTGAGAAATAAATTTTTAGATAAAAACTCGCAATTGCAAGTCATAAAGTCAGAATTGTGAGATATAAATTCACAATTACAATTTTTTCTCAGAATTGTGTTAATTGCGAGTTTATATCTCACAATTCTGACTTTTTTCATGCAATTCTACGTTTTTTTAACATATAAAAACATATATAAACTTGCACTTTTAAAATCCAATTTTAAAGGAAAAACACTAAGTAAAAAGTACGAATTGCAAGTTAGCATCACATAATTCTAAGAAAAAAAGTCAGAATTGTGAGAAGAAAGTCAGAATTGGGAAATAAAAAGTCACAACCTTTCTTAAAAACATTTTATGCAGTGGCGGAAACTGGCCTCAAGACATGAAAGAGAAAAAAATGTTGAATAAAGTCATTATTTTTGTTTTCTGTGAGAACATAAAGTATCCTCGTAGCTTTGTAACATTAAGGTTGTTCCACTGATGTCACATGGACTATTTCATTGATGTACTTACTACCTTTCTGGGCAATTTCGTTATCTATGCACGGTCAGAAAGCTCTCAGATTTCATCAAAAGTATCTTAATTTATGTTCCAAAGATGAATGAAGGTCTTATGGGTTTGGAACGACATGAGGGTGAGGGTGAGTTTTTGGGTGAAAAATCCCTTGAACTTAAATGTTTGGTGTCAGGAAGACTTTTTTTCCTATTAAAAAGAAATGGATGCTTCCAGTTAGCCAGGATGCATTGAACACTGAGGTAATGACTGCTGGAAATGCAGCTTTGTTGTCTAATAAATTACTTTAAATTATTGTAAAATATATAACAATATAAAATAGTTAATTCAAAACAGTTGTTTTAATTTACTGCATTTTTTTTAACTAATAAAGCCAGTTTAGATAAGCTTAAGAGATTCTTTCAAAAACACTCCATACATGACATGACCAACAAACAACAGCAACATACAGACAATTAGCAATCAAAAGAATTGGTCAGAAGTAGCTTAACTGCACATAACCATAACATGGTTAATGACAGTTGTCCATGTTAAAACTTGGACTAACTACTTCAAGCCGACAATTTCCTACATAGATGTGCTAATTTGTCTCTCTAATAGAAGTAAGCTAAAGCTAAAATAATTATTCAATTATTTGGCAAGAACTCACACAATAAGCAGGACAATGTACAGCCAGCAGGTCATTCTCGCAAAACCATTTCAAGACCCTTCTGCATAGATATTTCCTCATTAGCAGTATTAATGAGAAAATGACCGGCTTACTGTGCATTATTCCTGGAAACTCTCCTTCTTGTCCTGTATAATTCATACATTTTATTATGTTTTGTATTGTTAGCTGTAGGGTCGTGTTGCACAGAATAATGAATGTTAGCTGACTGTGTGTCTGCCTGAAATCATATTCTGTACACTGCTGCTGTGCTTTGTGATTCATCGATTCAGTTCGAGAATCAGACTGACCCCAAACTTTTGAAAAGTAGTGTATGCAACATTTTTTTTCTGTTGTATAACAATGTCCTACATTGTTTTATTTCAGATTAAGTCTCACTTGGAGTGGTGGCACCTATGATTTTTACTCCTACTGATGTGTTAGCCATACAGCTGTTTGATATGACTGTATTTTCTAATGAGGAACATTTTGTAAAACTTTCATTATGACCATTAGTATCATCGTTTTTATAGCTGGAGCCGAATCACCTGTTAGAGTTGGTAGTCTGCTGATGTCTCATTTTTTTATTTTAATTTACTGTGGTTGCACTTGTGCTTGCTTGTTTTTAGTGTACACCTCTCAGAGCTTGGCCTTTCCACTGTAAGTTTTAGAGCTGTTTCGTTTACTCTTTTTTTAAAGTATTGTACTTTCTCCTTCATGAATTCATGCCTCACACAAACCTGTGTGACCTTTTAAGTAACATACCATAGTTCCCTGCATGTACCTCCCAAAGTGGCTCAGTAAATGGCATAATATCCTTACATCTTAAAACCACTTTGCTATGCACCCCCATAACACTGAGTATTTGCCACCAAAAAGCCTACTCAGAATTCTCACAGGTCAACAACAGGGAGAGAGCAAAGGAAGTAAACTGTTTGAGAAAAGAGAGTGGGCAGAAGAGAGTCGAAAATAGCAATTCTACCTCTGTACTTCCTCCTTTAACAGTCTATGACCTTCTCTCCAGTCAAGCCCCAGTAGCCTAACGGCCTGTGCTGTTTCTTTGTGTCTGGTGAGCACCGGTTAAGTGTTTCAGACTCAAGAACCTTCAGCTGAGTCATGAAGTTACAAAAAGATACAAACAGCCAGCCACCATAACAAACCTTGACATAACAATAACAGGGTTTCCGCGGGGTCTTAAAAAGTCTTAAAAAGTCTAAAATTTAAAAATCAAAATTTTAGGCCTTAAAAAGTCTTAAATTCGCTGTTCTAGGTCTTAAATAATTTTACACAGGTCTTATTTTTCCGATGTCCATGTAACGCTACCTCTAATGCTCATTTAAATTCTCTTTTTGTTGTTTCCGTGGTGTTGTAGTTCTTTATTTCACAATTCCAAATTTAATTTGCTGTATTTAAACTACAAATGAGACCAGCATGCAATAGCCAATCAGCTTCCTGTTATTGGCGCGAGTCTCTCTCGGATTGTACCGCAGAAGTAAAATGGATTTATCTTTTTAGCTATGGGGAAGTGCAAGTTTAGCGATACTTAGCTTGAAAAAACTGAATATAGGGTTTGGCTAAGGCCAGTTGCTAACAACTAGATTTTTTTCTCCCTCTGTGGAAGTTACTGCGTCTTCAGAATCGCAGTAGCAGAATACAGGTCAAACGACCTTTTTCTGTATATAATGTTATCAATAATAATAAGAAATACAGGTGGAGCTAGCTGACCGCCAGCCTTCGAAATACTTTTAAAATGTTTTTTTTTTACTTGCCCGACCGAACAAACCGCCTGATTAAAACTGAAGTGACAAAAACAACTAGCGAAGCATCGAAAGGCAAGAAAGATTCATATTTTAATACATTCAACGTAAACAGAAATTGATAATGGATAGTGTATTTCTGGTCTATTTGTGACATACTTTAAAACAAATGAATGTAACAGCACTCTAAAGAAATGTATAGTTTATTTATAACATGATATAGTTCAGTAATATACCAAGTGAGCTTTTTGCTGAAAATTCTCACAATTAAAAATGTTACATTAATTTTAGCTCAATAAAAAAGTAGTTAGTCAAGTAGTTACTTACATATTAGACAATATGCAACATTAGCAGAAGCATTCTGCTAGCAACGTTTTGCTATAATTCAGCGTTTTGCTCGAATCAGTTGAAGTAACTCGCTCATGAAGTGACTTACCGCTAGAGGTCTTCACGGGTCCAAAAATTCATACCCGAACCCGAAGAGACCCGTAAATGTCCTGGACGGAACCGACCCGGACCCGTATTTTATTTTAAAGTGGGACCCGAACCCGTGAAGACCCGAAATATACCTTAAATGTACTAGTTGGACCCGAACTCGGCTGGGAAGACACAGACCCGACTGTACCCGATCGGCACATATTGCACAGCAAACTGCTAGTTCTATAAATAAGTTGTGAAGGGAAAAAAAAAACTTTTTTGGCGTAAACTACTGTTAGTAGCGTTGCATACAGACCTCCTTCAGTACATTTACATGTTAGGCTGTTCTTCTCTCTTGCCGACAGAAAGACCCTTTTTAATCCACTATTCCAGCTTTAATAGTTACTTTAGGGCAGGCTACTCGCGGTCACGGTCGGTGACGAATGACCAATGCAATACTTTTTTCTCTCTAAGTCAACTTCGACCGTTGTGTTTACCCTTTTGAACTACAATACTTTTGCAGATTGTAATAAAGACTCGGCGCAATTGTTTTATTTATTAGTTAATTTATTATAATTAGTTATATTTATTAATTTATAATTAAACATTTTTTTTTTCCAAAAAGGCACAGAACAATGAATGCGGTAAACTTTACTGCGTGCATCTTCAATAACAGTATCTTCTTCAGTAAGATAAAGCAATACAAAACATATGTTTAGAGCTCCACCTAGTGGTCATCTTATGAAACTTAAAGGAGGAATTCGCACGTATAGCACGAGACAGCTTGATAGCGTAAATAGCTTATTCTGAAAAGAGTGTATTTTTTCCACCATATTTTCTATTATCACTGTGCTCTCTAAGCCGAGCCTGACCAAAAAATTTAAATATAACAAGATGGTTCTTCCGTATTATTATAAACGTAAGAAAGAATGCTATGTGTACTATGGCAGAGTAAAAGCAAAGTCCCTTAAGGGTATTCTATAGTATTTGGCAGAGTTTCTCTATGGCTCTGGTCTTTGGTAAAAGTCGCCAGCTCTGGTTGCCATAGAAACATTTCATGCGCGTTATTTTAATGCAGTGTAAACATCACAGACAACATTAATGTGACTGTTCATTTTCGATCTCATATTTTGTTGCTCATGTGAAATAAATAAATGTGCAAGGCTTTTTATTTCACATCACTCATGAAGGAATCCATGATCACCGACCGTCCGTTTACGTTAACTCCCCCTGCGCTCTGCTTCTCGCTGCTGCGGTCACGCGACACGCGTTTTTATTTATTTAATCTTCTTCTTTTTTTTTTTTATTTCCTTCTCACACTTTTCTTATCATAATTTTACAAGATGCAAGTTACAAAACACGTGCAAAGTGGTAACTGACACTGGAAGGTGCGATGTTCTCCGATCGACTCGGGTATTACACACAAGTTAAACATACCCGGGACCCGAGGTAATAGACTTGGACCCGACCCGGACCCGGCTAACCATTTAAAATATAGACCCGAACCCGTACGGGTCCCGGGTCGGGTCCCGGGTCCTCGGGTCTCGGGTCCTCTGTGAAGAGCTCTACTTACCGCCACCTGCTGGTAATTTAGTGTGTTTAAAAGTATGCCTCCACACCCAACATTTCTAATGTACATATTTATAAATCAATAAATGTATTTAAAACATTAATCTCACTTTTAATTTTGCAGTGTAAATTATGTAATCTCACTGCTAACAGCCATTTAGAATTTTTTGATAAATTGATAAAATAAATTTCAAAGGTAATGCATACATTTCAAAAGTAAAAAAAAGGCCTTTATAAAGGTAAATCAAATATGCATATTTAAGATGTAAAAGCTAATAGAGCACTGATGAAAATATTGCTTCAGAATTTTTTTTTTTTTACATCAGATATTTCTAGTGGTACTTTTATGGGGATATGTTGTGTGGAATAGTATCTGCTGATATGAAAAGTTCACTGTATATCGTAGTAATACATTTAATTTATGACAGCCATGAAATTGTGTTTACTTTTTACATTAAACACATTAAATATTACATGTATGCATGTAATATAATATCTATTTCCATTACAGGTTCGGTCTTAAATTTCATATAAGGTGGTATTAAAAAGGTCTTAAAAAGTCTTAAATTTCACTTGTTCATATCTGCAGAAACCCTGAATATGGGCTGAGATCATAGATCGGTTTAAAGACTATGGCCAGTGGCACGGTCGATTCTACATCACTTCAAATAACACTTTTTAGAAAGAGAAAGTTTGAAATAGACAGTACACAGCTTACAATCATATCTTCTTCAGCAGCTAAATGGTTAATAGTACATATACTGACAGAACTATATGTATTAGCAATACCTTTGGCTGGTATATTTGGTCAAAAGCATTCAAAACAGACAATGGATGCAAACTCTAAGAAGTCATGGTAAGTTTTTTTTTTGTTTCTGTCCTTGCTCATCTAAAAAGTATAGAATAAGGTAAAATTACGAGCATTAAGTTGAAGTGTTTTGAGAATAAAGTCGAAATTACAAGAATAAAGTTGAAATGTTTTGAGAATAAAGTTGAAATATTTCGAGAATAAAGTCGAAATATTCGAGCATAAAGTCAAAATTACAAGAATACAGATGAAATTACAAGAATTAAGTCAAAATTATGAGAATTAAGTTGAAATGTTTCGAGAATAAAGTCGAAATTATGAAAATTAAATTGAAATGTTTCGAGAATAAAGTCGAAATTACAAAAAAAGTTGAAATATTTTGAGAATAAAGTCGAAATGTTTTCGAGAATATAGTTGAAATTATGAGAATACAGTCAAAACATTTCGAGAAAAAAATTTAAAAATACGTGAATAAAGTCAGAATGTTTCGAGAATAAAGTTGAAATTATGAGAATTATTTTTCGAGAATAAATAAAAAAATACGAGAATAAAGTCAGAATGTTTAGAGAAAAAAGTTTTAATTATGAGAATAAAGTTGAAATGTTTCGAGAATAAAGTTAAAATTACGAGAATTAAAACTAAATTACGAGAATTAAGTCAAAATGTTTAGAGAATAAGGTCGAAATCACGAGAATAAAGTTGAAATGTTTCGAGCATAAAGTAGAAATGAGGAGAATACAGTCAAAATGTTTTGAAAATGAAGTTGAAATTATGAAAATAAAGTCAAAATGTTTCAAAAATAAAGTCTAAATGTTTCGAAAATAAAGTCAAAATGTTTTGAGAATAAAGTCAAAATGTTTCGAGAATAAAGCTGAAATTACGAGAATACGGTCAAAATGTGTTATACTCGCAGGGACAGTATGCTTGAAAATAATATTTCACGCCTTCGACTGCATTCATAAGGCCTATTTAGTGCGCCAGCCATCCAATAATAGCAATAAGCTTTGTGCTTTTGGTACTTTTAATATAAAACAAAGTCAGCTTTCAAAATCTGTCAGTTTTATAGCGAAATACAAACAATGTCACTTGCAATAATGTGAAAAAATTTCACGCTCTTCAATGTGGCGGGACAGTTCGCTATATTCATGTGAATTAATCGTCTTTTCAATTACAATGAGACATTAATTTCATTAAATTGTTTTCTTTATAAATATTCCATCACCTACTCTACAAAAATGTCTTCGGCATCCAATCTTATTTAATTAAAAACAACAGTTCTAAAAATTAAAACATTCTAAAGGTTAATGCGCTCAACTTTATTCTCGTAGTTTCCACTTTATTTTCAAAATATTAAGAATTTAATCTTGTAATCTTATATTTTTGTTATTTTTTAATGTGCATAAAAACGTCATAAAAAAGGACAGAAGGATAATAAATTCTTAAAATAGGCTTTTGTGTCCTCCAAACCAAGATCTTATCTTTTCTTTTTCACTCACACTATTGTTATCAAATATTCATCTCTCTCTGTACTGATATGCATGAGTTTCCTCACCTTGCTGTCCACGATGAGGTTTCGGATACAGCCAGTAAAGTGCTTGTGTTGTAGTTGTGGGTAGATATATGGCAGGTTCTCATTCACTCCTCCTAGCTGAAGCACTTGTGTCACATTCAGATGCCTGAAAGCACATCAGAAGAGGTCATTACCCTAGCAACATTTGTCTCTCCACCACAAGTTTCTAATGTGCTGTATGCTATGGAGAGGTCATTTTCCTCTAGAGATTAACTCTGATAATTCCTTTGACCTTTTATATTGAGACCTTTGTGTAATTATAAATATTTCAAGACATTATCGAGTCCATAATTGGCATTAGGTTCATATGTAGAGTGAGAATGAGAAAGGTAATGATTGTTTCATTGACTGGTCCTCTGTGTCCTGCTATAATGGCGGAAGAATGATTTCTTCAGCACTCAAACCTTAATGGTTCATCAGGGCCATATTTTGAACACTTTAAACAATTATGCATCGGTGCGAAAAGAGAAATAAAGGAAATTATTTACTTGTCCATATTCGGTGTGATGCCGGTAACTTCACAGGAAGTGTGGTCTTCAGTAGTTAGCCAGCTGCCCACTCCTTCCATCTCCATGATAGTGGCTCCTGCACAGCGGTCAAGTGTAAAACGAACCTCCTGAAGAAGAAACGTGAGGGAAAAAACTCCTTCAGATCAATTTATTGAATTCCTCTGGTCAAAACCTTGTTGACTACATATTACTGAAGCTGTATCTCTAACTACAACATTTTCAGAAATGTGACTGGTATCCACTCTGTTATTTCTGTTTGGGTTTGGGTAAATTTGACCTCAGCAAAAACACTGTTGAAAAATAGAATAAAAGAAATCAATTGGCAGAAGAGGTACGGTGTGTACTGCAAAATGTAGAAATGTACAAATTCATTGGATTGATTCAGGTTTTACAGCTGGGGGCTCTAAGACACCAAACTGAAATCATGTAACATTTTCAAAAAGCTGTTAGTATCAGCCAGATACAGTACTTCAATGCTAGGTACATATTACAAGCTTACAAAGATATAGTTTGTTACACACATGGATACAAGGATAATTCACTCAAAGTGAAAATTCTGTCATCATTTACAGATCCTCATGTTGTTCCAAACTAACCCAAGTCTCCTGAAACTCAAATGTACTTGCCTGATGCAAGAACCAATGAGGTTTGTTCTCATACATATGGTCGAGTTACCGTTGAATAAAAGCCTAAATTAAATCTGTTTATCATATAAAGCAACCATGCCTCTTCAGAAGACTTGAATTAAACTGCTTGATTAATATGGATTACTTTTACAGTGTTCTTATGAACTTTCTAAAGCATAAACTTTTGATGGAATGGACTTTTAAAGGGATAGTTCACCTCAAAATAAAAATTCTGTCATTAATTACTCACCCTCATGTCGTTCCAAACCTGGCTGACCTTTGTGCGTCTTCGAACACAAATTAAGATATTTTTTATTAAATTCAAGAGCTTTCTGACCCTGCATAGACAGAAACACAGCTACCATGTTTAAGGCCCAGAAAGGTGGTAAGGACATTGATAAAACAGCCAATGTGACATCAGTGGTTCAACTGTATTATGAAGCTGCAAGAATATTTTTTGTGTGCAAAGAAAACAAAAATAACACTTTTTTACTCCCATGAATGTGTTAAGATGACTGACAGACAAGACAAGAAATTGTTGAATAAAATCTTTACTTTTGTTTTCTTTGCACACAAAACGTATTCTTGTAGCTTCATAAAGTTAAGGATGTCACATAGACTATTTTATTAATGTTCTTGGTAACTTTCTGGGGCTTGAACATGGAAGGACCCTTGCTGCCTATGAAGAGTCAGAAAGCTTTTGGATTTCATCAAAAATATCCTTATTTGTGTTGCGAAGATGAACAAAGGTTGGGAACGACATCAGGGAGACATAGAGAGACATAATTAATGACAGAATTTTCATTTTTGGGTGAACTATCCCCTAAATGGAGGGACAAAATCACTCGGGTTTCATATAAAATGTCTTCATCTGTGTTTTTTGAAGATGAACAAAACTCTTTTGGGTTTGGAATGACATTAGGGTAAGAGTAAACAACGACAGAATTTGTGTTCCCTTTCTCAATAACACAGCGACCAAGTTTTACACACTACCAGACATTAAAGTCATTCTGAACACAACAAACTCAGAAATGTGTGCCATGCAAAAATGAAAACAATATGCTTTCTAAAACTGGCTCAAAATAACAAACATGTCTGCCTTGTTGAAAAAAACAGCATATGCTATTTAGGTAGCTTATGAAGCATGATTGCTGGCTTGAGCTGGTTTATGCTGGTCATGCCCTGGTCATATGCTGGTTTATGCTGGTTATGTGCTGGTTTATGCTGGTCATGCCCTGGTCATATGCTGGTTAATGCTGGTTATGTGCTGGTTTAACCCCCTGGGGCCGACGGTCACGCCGGCGTGACCAACCTACTTTTTTTAAGATCAGCGCAAAAGACACTAAAAATGCTCTGTCGGTTTAAGTCATACACATTAGAGATATACATCAATGGAAACTGTAAAGCGTGTACTTTTATTTGGGCACACTCAAAAGAACAGCAGAAAGTTGTGTTTTTTTATTTAGAATAAAGAAAACAAACAGGGTGATTTCTGTTTTCTCTGTCTCCGTGAACTGCTTTTAGAAATGCGTCAATTATATCATTCAAACACGGTGAATATTTAGCACACAAACATAAAAGTGGTATCTACTGAAAGCTTGAGATTTATGCTTTTAAACAAAGTAAGTTTTATCAAAAACAAATAATCTGTGATAAATTAATCTATATGAAACCAAGGAGATGTCAGTGTTTCTCAACTCCAGTCCTCGGGACCCACTGCTCTGCACATTTTGTATGTCTTCCTCATTTAAGGCACCTGATTTTGATCATCAGCTCATTAGTAGAAAGATTCATGAACTGAACTGAGTGTGTCAGACTCAGAAACATACAAAATGTGCAGAGCAGTGGGTCCCGAGGACTGGAGTTGAGAAACACTAGTCTATCCAGTTCCAACTAATTATCTCTAATGTGACCGCGCCCACTATCGCGAAATCTTTTGCCATGCAAATTAGCCATGTGCTACTAGCGAGGCAAGGACCGGATTATCTGTACGCGAGGAAACTCCCACATCACCGCAACAAAGCAACATGACTTCAAGTTCATCTTGGTTACAGTTTGTTACTGAATGAAGACATGCTGTGAGGAATAAGACTTATATGTACCTCAATCGCGTGATGCACAAAAAGCACAATTCGCGCGTATCGCGCGTAACGCGCCAGACGCTCAATTCGCGCCATTCGCGCGAACTAGACGCGCGAATGAGGCGAATTCGCGTCTACCGCGCCGCGCTAAACGCCAATTCGCGCCGCAAGAACTCCAGACGCGCGTAGACGCGTCTTACCATTGACTTAACATTGAAATCACTCGCGCCAGACGCATATTCGCGCTTGGTGTGAACGCACCAAACGCGAATATGCGTCTAAATTCGCGCCTGCCGCGCCTAGTTATTCGCGTGACCACTTTGTGTTCATTCGCGCGTCAAGAGCGAAATCGACGCGCGTAAAAAACAAAAGTTTGAAGCGAAATTTACGCGCGTCACGCGCGTCAGAGGCGAAATTTTCAAACCCCGTTGGCGGCCATCTTTTTACAAGATGTCTGTTGTTGTTCGGTCATTTATCGAGAGAGTCACCGCTCTGTATTTGCTCTGGAGAGCAGAACAGCCGCGTACGGATCATCGTCGCCGTATTTGGGTCCACCAGACCCTTCGGAGGCGAACCCAGTTCGGCGAGTTTCATCACTTGCTCCAGGAGCTGCGCCTGGATGACGGCCGCTTTCAGCGGTACTTCCGCCTGTCCCGCGCCCAGTTCGATGACCTGCTTTCCCGCATCGGAGCGAGGGGATTTCAGGAGCGGCGGAACTTCCCTCTGTGCGTTGGAGCAGTATATGATGACAGAATTTTCATTTTAAAAGTGAACTACTCGTTTATGTCATTCCTCTTTTGATGTATAATAATTCTATAGGTCTGTGCCATTTTTTTGTTCAGGTTATTACTGTAAAATCTGTTATTTATTTTTGTTTTGATGATAAATGGAGCCAGCCTCCAAAAGTATTTAACCTGTCCTGTGATTTCTTTATTTTCCTCACACAACACTGTCCAGACACACTAAAGTATACACACTATTATAGTTATTATTGTTCTATATGTTTCATATAATTAAGATTTAGATATGGATTAAATAGCATTCAATACAAAATGAATATGTGTCATATATGTGATAAAACACTTGCTTTGTTGTGCATTAGAACCGCACTAGGCATTTAGTATTCATGTTTCATATTTGAATGAGTGACTCCGGGCGGGCCTGCCGCCACAGCATCAAGCAGGCTCCTGATTGGTTAACGCGGCGCGAATTGACGCAGAAGTTCAGATTTTTCAACTCGGGCGGCAGACGCGAATTCGCGTCAAACGCATGATGCACAAAAAGCACAATTCGCGCGTATCGCGCGTAACGCGCCAGACGCTCAATTCGCGCGAACTAGACGCGCGAATGAGGCGAATTCGCGTCTACCGCGCCGCGCTAAACGCCAATTCGCGCCGCAAGAACTCCAGACGCGCGTAAACGCGTCTTACCATTGACTTAACATTGAAATCACTCGCGCCAGACGCATATTCGCGTTTGGTGTGAACGCAGCATAATGCTGCGTTCACACCAAACGCGAATATGCGTCTAAATTCGCGCCTGCCGCGCCTAGTTATTCGCGTGACCACTTTGTGTTCATTCGCGCGTCAAGAGCGAAATCGACGCGCGTAAAAACAAAAGTTTGAAGCGAAATTTACGCGCGTCACGCGCGTCAGAGGCGAAAGTTTCAAACCCCGTTGGCGGCCATCTTTTTACAAGATTCTGTTGTTGATCGATCATTTATCGAGAGAGTCACCGCTCTGTATTTGCTTTGGAGAGGAGAACAGCGGCGTAGGGATCATCGTCGCCGTATTTGGGTCCATCAGACCCTTCGGAGGCGAACCCAGTTCGGCGAGTTTCATCACTTGCTCCAGGAGCTGCGCCTGGATGACGGCCGCTTTCAGCGGTACTTCCGCCTATCCCGCGCCCAGTTCGATGACCTGCTTTCCCGCATCGGAGCGAGGGGATTTCAGGAGCGGTGGAACTTCCTTCTGTGCGTTGTATAATAATTCTATAGGTCTGTGCCATTTTTTTGTTCAGGTTATTACTGTAAAATCTGTTATTTATTTTTGTTTTGATGATAAATGGAGCCAGCCTCCAAAAGTATTTAACCTGTCCTGTGATTTCTTTATTTTCCTCACACAACACTGTCCAGACACACTAAAGTATACACTATTATAGTTATTATTGTTCTGTTATTATAGTGTAGACACAGACACACTACACTATAATAATGATTCATATAATTAAGATTTAGATATGGAATAAATAGCATTCAATACAAAATTAATATGTGTCATATAAAACACTTGCTTTGTTGTGCATTAGAACCGCACTCGGCAATTAGTATTCATGTTTCATATTCATACTCCGGGCGGGCCTGCCGCCACTGCATCAAGCAGGCTCCTGATTGGTTAACGCGGCTCGAATTGACGCAGAAGTTCAGATTTTTCAACTCGGGCGGCAGACGCGAATTCGCGTCAAACGCGTGATGCACAAAAAGCACAATTCGCGCGTATCGCGCGTAACGCGCCAGACGCTCAATTCGCGCGAACTAGACGCGCGAATGAGGCGAATTCGCGTCTACCGCGCCGCGCTAAACGCAAATTCGCGCCGCAAGAACTCCAGACGCGCGTAGACGCGTCTTACCATTGACTTAACATTGAAATCACTCGCGCCAGACGCATATTCGCGTTTGGTGTGAACGCAGCATAAGAAGGACGCGATGCGACGCAAACTCAGCAGGAGGAGACATTTACATGAGTAAGTTTTACTTTCATTTTCCTACTAGCTTTCGCTGTTATTTACTTTGACAAAACATGTACACATTTTACTAGTTAGACTTATTCCAAACTAAAATTCCTGACTTTATCAAATGAAACATTATGAAGTACGTTTGATTGCATTGCATCTCTTACAATGGCAGGATATTTATAATGTTCTAGAAAAACGATGTGATTATGACTGTGAGATGCATTTATGACGATATCTTTATGAATGTAGAATCATACTTTATTTATTTATTTTATTGTATAACAGTGTAAAAGTAATATGAGTGCTTACACTGAATGTGTGTTTACATCACGTTTATTAGTAATATAGGACATGACCAGCTAAGGACCAGCTTAACCCTTAAATGCATACCTTGGGTCTACAGAGACCCAGGACATCATTCACTAACATCAGCATTGAACACGCACAAACTAAGTTTGACATCAGCTGTCTTAGTATTCCTCAATCTATTCATTCTGTTTTCTGATTATTTTTTTGTAAAAAGTGTATAGAGTCGCTAGAGACCCAAGGTGCGTAATAGTCTAAGTATATTTTTTGTGTGAAAAAAAAAAAGTAAATATCTGATAACTCAATACGTGCAATTCACCTTTATTCCTCGAGGTGGCACTGTTTAATAGACAATAATGATGTGATGTTTCATGCAAAACAATCGCAGGCATAAAACAAAAGAATATAATCAGCAACAATTGAACTGAAATTGAGATTCTTACGTCATCTGAAAGCTGAGTAAATAAGCTTTCCATTGATATATTGTTTGTTAAAATAGGACAATGTTTGTCTGAGATTCAGCTATTTGAAAACCTGGAATCTGAGGGTGCAAAAAAATCTAAATATTGAGAAAATCGCTTTTAAAGTTGTCCAAATGAAGTTCTTAGCAATGCATATTACTAATCAAAAATCAAGTTTTTATATATTTATGGTAGAAAATTTACAAAATATCTTTATGGAACATGATCTTTAATTAATATGCTAATGATTTTTGGCATAAAAGAAAAATCGATAATTTTGACCAATACAATGTATTTTTGGCCATTGCTAGAAATATACCCGTGCTACTTAAGACTGGTTTTGTGGTCCAGGGTTACAAATGCCACTGTTATTTGATGGTGGATTTGGTGAATATGCTGCCAGTGATCAAAATACTGATTTTAAAGTCATTGAAAACGATAGTTTTGAGAATATGGTTGAGGTCGCGAATATGAGCCAGATGCTGAATGTACTGTGGAAGTGCGTTCTGAGGATGATGGCGATCGTAAAGTCATCTGGGCTGCGTTCTCCGATAACGTTGTCTCTTAGCGTGCTACGAAGACTCAAAAGGTACACCTTAACTACAGCTATACCTTTCCTACGTGTGTTCTCCAAACTATACCTTAGGATATTGCTTAAGGTAAACCTTCTTAAGTGCGACCTTAGCAGGTGCTGTCCATGGTGGAGGTGCTGAATAGGTTGATATCGATGCCTCGGTGATCGATTGTGCGCTCTTTCTTTCACAGCGGTATAGGTAAAGTATTGAGAAAACAATGTTTTTTTTTAATAAAGAAGCGTTTTAGCAATAGTACAAACTGCATTTATCGGGGCTCAATGAAATATGTACATGCAGAAATACATGTGTATGTGTTTCAACTTATTCTCATCATTTTGCGTACGAATAACACGACTTTGCAATAGCGTGTAATGCATAAGCCAAAGTCCAATTTTGCGTGCATATGATACGCCAATCCTTCCAATTAACTTCAATGGAGAGAGGATGCGTATAAATACCACGCATCATCTTTTATATAGATGATATAAAAGATGATGCGTGGTATTTGTATGCATCCTCTCTCCATTGAAGTTAATTGGAAGGATTGGCGTATCATATGCACGCAAAATTGGACTTTGGCGTATACATTACACACTATTACTCTCCACGCACGGCGCCGTCTTTGATTTAAAACAAGTACTCACTGTCTCGCTGCCATAGCTATAGAGTTTGTGTAAACTCATCTTTCTTTATATAGACTCATAGCCTTTTCTGTCAAATGGTTCGCCCGCTGATGTGCCTCGAGATAGTAATTAAAAAAAGCTAACAACCATGGAAACTTTATTAATGAAAACACTTCCATACACTGGCCAGAACTGGTCCCCCGACTGAGCCTGGTTTCTCCCAAGGTTTTTTCTCCATTTCTGTCACCTGTGGAGTTTTGGTTCCTTGCCGCTGTCGCCTCTGGCTTGCTTAGTTGGGGACACTTTCCAGCGATACCGTATACTATTTGAACTGAACTGGATGATGATATCACTGAATTCATTGATGAACTGCCTTTTACTGAAAATTGATTGTTTACAATAATGCGTTACTTACACACTATTGTGCTGTTTAAATACTGTGCAGTTGCTTTGACACAATCTGTATTGTTAAAAGCGCTATATAAATAAAGGTGACTTGACTTGACACTGGGTGTAGGCTATAACAACTTAAGTATTTTATGTGTAAAATTTTAAAGTAAAAAATGCAATTTTAATACTAAATCAGATTTTATATTAAATGTTCATATAAAATTTTCTATTTGTAATTAAACTGCGATGTAAAAAAGCTTTTTGCGTGGTGCCCACTAGCGGTATGAACCGCCAGCAGCGGTAAGGTATAGCTAAGAGCGCTCCAGACCAACCTTACGAACGTATGACTTACAGAAGGTATACTTAACTAAGAAGGTTTCGGAAAACACATATTAACGATAAGGTACTTCTTAAGGTACAACTTAAGAACGACGTAGCGTTAAGGTGGTTTCGGAGAACCCAGCCCTGCTCAAATTGAACCCTTCTACATTTCAAAAGGTAATGAAATATGCTTTATTTTATTCTTCTGTAATTGTTCTTAAAATATTAATAGAGTTTTTTGACATTGCATCCATCCGTGCTGGATGTATAGGTCCGGGTCGCTAAAGACCCGAATATGTAATTATGATTGGCGAAACATTTATGAATTTAGGGTTAAACCAGCACTTGACCAGCTTAAACCAGCACATGACCAGCACAAACCAGCTCAAACCAGCATCCATTCAAAACGTACCTAACCAGCACATGCTGGGTTTTTTTTTTTTTTTTTTTTTTTTTTTAACACTGCCATTCTGTGAAATCATGTGAATTTGTCAACTATGACTGACCAAAATCTGCTGACTGGTTCTGACTTTTAGTAAATCGTGGCAACAGCCATGTAGTGTATTCCAGCCTTAGATGCCTGCATATACGAACACATAAGTCAAGAGCTCTTTCTCCCTGAGATCTTCAATGCTGGAAGAAGCAGCAAACTAGCAAAACAAAGCCGCTGTGTTTCCGCACACTTCAACCTTTCTCCACTCTCTGTAGAGGCTAACCCTCAGGCGAGGTAATACTAAACACATAGCATGTCAAGATGCTAAAAGCTCCAACCTGCAATGTTCCCTTCGCACACAGTAGGATGCTTGCATCCTGTTTGTATTGAACAATAAGCATTAGAATTTCAAACTGACCCTAAGGCAAATTGCACCACAGCAAGACTACATGCCAGCGCTACAACAGAGCCTAGCAGCAACGGACGAGCCACTGAATCTGAAACAGTCCTGGCAACGCAGAATACAAATTAGCACACTAAACAACGTCTGGGATCAAGTAAACCCTGGCTAACAGCTGCAACCACACTGTCCCTTTTCGAACTGTGAAGGCGATTTCAGAGGAGATAAGTAAGACTTTGACTTGTACAAAAGTGCTGAGGTGTATTATTGGAGGAAGCTGGCAGGGAGAGATGGGCCTCTGCTCGATTGGGCTCAGCAGTCAGTCGCTTGCTAACGGCGAACACTTACTTTGCTGTTGCTCCTCACGTCCAGTCTGTGCCACCGTCTGTCCGCTACGTTCACGTTGCCCGGCAACTGCAGGACCAATGTACCCGAGCCATGGTTAATTTTCAGGGTGGGGGTGCCGTCGATCAGTTCTGAGAGAGAAGGATAGCGACCGACAGAGAGAGAGAAAGAGGAGAAGAAAGAGATAGGTGGATGGTTAAAACACTGACCTACTGTATGAAGGAGTGGAGGACGGTTATAAAGACTCAACCTTGAGCATGTTGAACACTGTCGAAAAACGACCTATTGAAAACATTATATAAGCTCAACCAGCAGCAGGCTTTTGACTAACAAATGTATCACATAAACTAGTGCTTTGTTTCACATTACAGGGTCAAGTAAGCACTGCAGAGCCTGCCTCAATTACGATTATATCATCCTCTGGCATAATAGGAAAAACATATTAGAGAAAGTTCTTCTTTTTGTCTGAGTTAGTCGATTGGCAAATTAAAAATTAATGAAGCCAGGAAGACTCCCTTAAGCTTCGTATAGTCTGACAGAGAGTCTGAGCATACGGGAAGAAATGCCTCCAACTAATTTCACATTTGTCAGTAGAGTCTTTGCTGTTAAATAAGCCCGCCGTGCCCATTTTGGCCGACATATCTGTCTGTCTTGTGTCTCAGCAACCCGCTTTTCCAATATGTCTTCAAATTCTCCCTCTATTTTTTTTTTTTTCATTTGTCATCCTCTCGATTTCCTTCTTTGATGCTGCACTTCATTCCTGTAAATAACACGCGCTTCCTCTCGGCTCTGTCTGGCGCTCACGGTCTGCTGACCGTGAAACTGAACTTTCGCTGGGCACAGTGTTTTCTTTCCAGCATATAAGAGGTAGGATAAACTACAATTTAGCAACACTAGATGCTTCTCAAAACACATGTACCCACTTCATTAGCTCAAATCAAATGATTGACTCCTTCCAGACAGATTGTCCTGGCTAATTCCCTCACACCGTCATTAAAACTGGCTGATTTATGTCATCCATCTGTGCTTTATTCTCGCTGTCACTTTATTTCTCATATTATTTCTTGTACAGAATGCTCCGGGTAGTGAATGTCTTCTATCATCCTCCAGTTTTAACCCGTTCAAGCGGATCATAAGTGCTGAGGGACTCTGTCTTGCTCTCCGTTGAGAGGGAGTTTAGTTTGCACTTGCTGAGACAAATCGAGCAATAATGGAAATAATGGCTCAAAAGTACTGTTTAATAAAATTGCTTTGCACTTTTTTTCCTTTAGGTCTCACAAATTCTTTGGTTTTTCCAACAATGACTGTATGATTTTGAGATTCATATTTTCACACTGAGGACAACTGAGGAACTCATATGCAACTATTACAGAAGGTTCAAATGCTCACTGATGCTCCAGGAGGAAAAACGATGCATTAAGAGCCAGGGGTGAAAAGTTTTGAACAAAATGAAGATGTGTACATTTTTCTTATTTTGCCTAAATATCATATTTTTTTTCATTTAGTACTGCCCTTCAAAAGCTACAGAAGATACATGTTTCCCATTAGACAAAATACGTTAAATTTATCCTTTTGTATATAGATAAGGGCGACTTGGGAGTGAACATTTTTGTTTGTTTTTGTCTCAGACTTTATATTATTACAACATCAATTATCTTCAAATAAGTTTTAAAATCTAGTACTTATCACTGAACAGTGTTATTTACTGTTTTATGTAATAAATAATAAAAAAAAACTAGATGTTCTTGTTCACAATATTTATTGTCACCATTTCATTTTAAGCATTTTAATTCACATGAATTAAAGGAATTAACAAATCATCAAATGCAGACAACTCTAAAAAATGACAATGAGTGTGTGCTTGTGTTAATTACCTAAATAATATAATACAGCTGAATAAAATAACTATATAAACTCCTCAGAGTTTCTTAAACTGTCCCTATCTTGGCGCTTTCCGATGGTCTCATTGAATTCTCTCTCATCCTATTTCTCTGTAGATGTCTCCAGGCTAACTCCCGATGGGATCTGAGTGTTGAGCTGGAGATAACAGCGAACATGCTGGGTGAGGAGCAGTGCTGCTGTAATCTGGGCTGAGAAGCCCTTTTCAGAGGGAAGCCCCTGAGAATGGAGCACCTCTCTTCCACACCGACATTGTCACCAATCCTGTCCCAGACATGAAGCGCTGCCGACTGAGAGCGATACCATGTCTTCTCGGACTGACATGACATTTTAGGTGGAGTGCAGATGAAGTGGGATTGAGAGAGGAAGGGCAACAGAAGTGAAAATGAGAGATGGAAAAGGTACAAGCCTGAGGTTGGTATTGATTTGAGAGGACTGAAACGAGGGGAAGTAATGAAGGTGTCTCTGTAAGACAGACAGATGGAGAATGTGACTATTGGAAGTTTCTAAAGGGCATGACACAACAAGCTCAGTTTTTAAGGAGCGTTCCATGATGTCTGCACATTTTGGGGCTGACTGAGTACCCTAAAATGAAAATTCTGTCATTAATTACTCACCCCAATGTCGTTTCAAACCGTAAGACCTTTATTCATCATCGGAACACAAATTAAGATATTTTTGATGAAATCCGAGAGCTTTCTGACCCTGCATAGCCAGCAATGCAACTGAAAAGTTATTTTTTTTTGGCCAGAAAGATAGAAAGGACATGATTAAAATAGACCATGTGACATCAGTGGTTCAACTGCAATGTTATAAAGCTACAAGAATACTTTTTATGCACAAAAAAAAAACAAACAAACATTAATTTCAACAAATTCTTCTCTGCTGGTTCAGTCTTCAACGCACGCTCACAAGAGTATCACAATGCATGCATGTGGTGCTGCTGATGCAGGAGCTAGTATTTAGAGTGTAAATGATAATTTTATTTAAATTATTAAATGTATTCTGCCTTATTGGAAAACAAAGCCCTCCATACACCTACCAATAACCAATAAACACCCGTGAGGCATTTTATTTCCACTCTTTGATTATTTCCTTAATTTTATTAAAAATAAATGCCTTTCTGATCTGATATGTGATGTGAAAAGTTCGAAGAACAAGTGTGGCAAAAGGTGGATTCGTCATTGCAAAAGTCATTGCTACGCGTATTAAAAACTATGCCACTGGGGCAATTATTTAATGTGCAGCTTTTGTAAGGTTGTTTAGCCCAAACACATTGGTGGGAGGAGTTAGTATAAACAGCCTATGCTAACAAGCAGGGTTTGAAATTAACACCCGCCAATCTGCTAAATGCAGGTAAAAATCAGCTGTGGTGGGTAACGCTATCAAATCACTGGCCAATTTAGCGGGTTACTTTTCATAAATTATATTATGTCTATTAAGGCAGTTAATTGCCGCCACCTACTGTTAGACCTAGTTTTAGTTTCATATTTAAAAGTATCATTCTATTTTTCTCTATCATGTCATACTGTATTTCTATATTCCAGTTTTTAAATTTAAACAATTAATCTGATAACATTTATTAAATTTGTAAGTGCAGTGTAAATGCCTCTATTTTCTATTGCAATTGTTAGAATGGTCACTGAGTGATCAGCGATCTCCACATAAAACTGATCATGCAGACCAAACCATAAGTCGTAGAGACTTGAAACTTTAAGGGATGGTAGTACTCATCGCCGACAACGACAGACAAAAATTGCGGACCTTGGCCATTCAGTGGTGCTAAAAGAAGGGAAAAAATGTATAATGGCTGTACCTATTTATACCATTTGTATATACCATTTTTCCTATCAACATGAAAATCGCTGTGTATGGTCTTTGCCCAAAGTGCCACAAGTGTCTATATAAAAATGTCCGCCATAGGCTGATGAAGTCTGAGCACCTATTAGACATGGTTGGCCTGTTTGACTCATGGCCACAAAGGTCTGTGAGAAATTTGAAAGAAACCAACCATTGAGGGGTG
>NC_133363.1:23525483-23556509 GCF_049309525.1 Garra rufa | reverse complement strand
ATATATATATATATATATATATTATATTATATAACGTTCGTGTATATAGGCCTATATATAAATACATATGTATATAAACACAAAATAAATGAGGCTCAAACATTATTAACAAGACGTGCCTGTTTATCTTAGCACTTTAGTCAGTGAACAAGCAGCCTAAAAAACGTTCAAATAAATCGAAGAAATAATATATTTAAATAAGAAAGTAGCCTAAATACGAATGATAAATAGGCTATTAAACAAACATTCGTTGCAAAAATGTCGGACAGCTCATGAGAACTACTGGCCCGAGTCCGAATGGAACCTGTCTTTTTCCCTCTTTCTCTTCCCCATTACACAAATGCTGTCTTAAATAGCAAAGTGATTACATTTATTTTCGTTTCTTTAGTTTATAAAGTTAATTTAGACATATATTTGGAACACTTTTTGTTTGTTCAATTCAAGTATTTGTATTTTTAATGTAACCATAAGCGACCAGCGGGAGACAGATCTATTTAGCCTTCTCAAGTCATCACGATTTAAATTAAAATCCATAGGCTATATATAAAAAACTAAAACCATATCACAATATTTGTTTAATCGTTTAACCTAGATAAATGTGTGCTAACAGGCACATATCCAATCGTTTGCGGAGATTGAAAGCTGGAGCGCGCTTTAGGACATGGATTCGCCGTTGCAAGGTGAAACTTAATTTTTGCTCATAAAGGCAAGAGTAATATATCATCTAGAATTGTAAAGGGTCTACCTTAGTTTGTTTTTGCAGAGCATTAACAAAACGTGCTTTTGAAGAAAACAATCAGGATACCCTTTCTGATGTCTTGGTTAAACAGGAGCGCTTCACAAATTATTAACCGAAACCTAGGTAATTGCCTCACAGACACGATTAATTTATCTATAGAAAGCTTTAAATTATTACTTCACTACTATAAAACGAAATAATTAAAATCGACAACAAAACTCTTTCATTACAGGCCTAATACATAAAGATGCATTTAGGATGGCGAGTCGGAATCTCAACTTCATCTTTGCGACTATTAATTGCTTGAAACATTTATTAATGTTTGAGCTTCATTTATTTTGTGTTTCAAAATTATATACATATGCCTATTTATATAAAGCCCTATATACACACAAACGTGTAATAAATAAATACATTATTATTATTAATTCGAATATCTCCTTCATTTTTGCGCTGATACATTCATTGTAATTACTTTTTCTGGGGCCATTGAGACCATCACAGCCCTTGTTTTGAACATACCAGGTGAGTGCAGAAAGCTGCTTGCACAAGCTAACCTATGTAAACATTAGTTGCTGAAATAACGATTGGCTGTGTGAGATCAGGAGAGGCGCTTTCTCCTGCATGATAATCCTAATAATATCTTGTAGTGTGTGATGCGCCACGATTTTCAAATCTTGTAGTGTGTGCATGTTTAAGAATTCTGGTAAAATAATCCGCGAAGATTCTCCTTATGTGTGCGCTGCAACCAGATTTCATAATCGGTTAGGATTTTAAAACTCCTGTTGTGTGAGCGGGGCTTAAAGGAAAACTCAAAACTTCACAAAACCTGGTGAGCACATGCGACAGGTGATTCTAAACTAGTATGCAAACTTTTAAGGAGATCGGACCACAGTTGGGGCTATAATAGTCATAAATGTTACAAAACATAATATTTCTATATAAATGACCTGTTTTTGCAAAAAAATAAAAAATAAAAAAAATAAAATGTCTTTTTTTCATATGTGTTATTTATGTAATTTTTTTGGTTATGAATGGCCAGTAGGGGTGAGCGGGGCACAACCTAACACGGGGTTAATTGTAACACACGTGGTTTAAATATTTCCACACACGCTAACAAAACCAAATTTATGGTATTTACTAGTTGCCATAGCAACACTATGCAGAGAAAAAAGATCACCAAAATTCAAAAGCATTTTGAAGATATCGCTGAATATTTATTTTACCATAGTAAAAGTACATTTCTGGCTGAAGTAAACTTTTCATTTCTGTTTTTAATATTCATTTAAAGTTAGACAAAACTGATATTATTTTAATCTCCAATTTGTTATTTATCAGTTTAGATAGTTTATTAATGCTTGACAAACCAGCAGAACACACTAACCTGTTTTAAACTCCAGTGGCGCAGATGGGGAACGTTGTAACACTGTGTTACAATATGCCCCGCTGTTATTAAACTATGCTATTCTATGACATTAGCGCTGCAGTTTACACTGTTTACTTCTAAGGATTTTGATAAGAAACCACAAGAAACAGGTGAATAAAGGCTGACAATCAATGTTTAATGTTCAGAAGTTATTATTTCAAGAAATGTAAAGCATTTTGGCTCATTTATGTGTGTGGTGTTCTATGAGAGCTGTGTGTGGAGGGAGGGGAGTGTTTTTCTGAATGTCTAAATGAGTTTCATCTA
This sequence comes from Garra rufa, assembly GCF_049309525.1. NCBI lineage: Eukaryota > Metazoa > Chordata > Actinopteri > Cypriniformes > Cyprinidae > Garra > Garra rufa. Next base: position 23,554,080 of record NC_133363.1, on the reverse strand, counting down.
TTTGTCCACATTGTTTTGAACTACTGTACAGCTGTGTGTTGCGATTCAGGGCCGTTCAAAGCATTGTTGCGATGTGTTCATTGTCAAACTCCAAAATTAGACCATTTTTATTTTATTTTTAAAAAACGTCATTACTTCATTTGAAAAAGTTAACACATGTATTTTACTGACAAAATATTTTAGTTTGTTGTGTATATTTTTTTCATTCGATCAGATAACATTTTAAGCTGTCATAGTGTCGTGTTACAACGTGCCCCTCCGATGTTACAATGTACCCCATCTAGGGGGCATGTTGTCACGTTTCACTTCCTTTCTTTTGAGGTAAATAACGATAAACGTATACACTGTAAATATGAAACAAAGCGATATATTTGTACTAGACAAGTGTGAAAACAATGTGGAAAAAAATTGTACTCTGAACCCCAAGTGGATTTACATAAACCGCGAAATTCAAAAAGTGTTAGGTTGTGCCCCGCTCTCCCCTAACTAAAAAAATGGCTGTTGAGTGAAAATGTTAATTTCAGACCCTGCTAACAAGGAGGCTTATTTCCACTTAGTGTAAATAGACACTCTAAATTAAATATGGCGCTACCTTTGGCTAAGCTCTATACGTGGTTTTATTTTCATAACATGAGTGTCGTAAATAAAGCAATCAAAGTGATTCACATTCAAAATGGTAAGTGCTGCTATGTTTATGTTTTGCAAATCCACAATCCTAGGTCCTAGTTTTGGTTTGTCTTTTTAAATGACGAATATAGACTAGCCACCTGCTGATATTAACAGTTATTTTTTCGTACACAGACACAAAACGTATGTGCTAGCTGGCCATTGGGTGTAGTCTTTGTGGTGTGTTCAAGTGCAACTTTGTAGTACCAAAGCATGGGCATGAACTTCTTCGCTGCTGTGTCATTGCTTTAATACACAGATGAAAACAAGGAAGAGAGAGAGAAAGTAGAAGCAGAGTAAGAGGCACACAATTTAGTCTGGACCGCTGGCCAGCACTTTCCGTGTTACATATGTAAATGTCATATGCAGGGAACACAATCTGTATATGTAATTAGGCTGCAACATGTTTTTGCTCTCAGAAACCATCCCTCTGCAGTCACAGGGGGTCGCCTATGCTCTCTGCTCCTCATCCCTAATTCATGCTGGTCTCCCTGCGACATCACTGCACATTAATCCCTCTGTCAGCGGGAGAGAAGATGAAGGGATGCCGACCTCCCCCCCCAAAATGCATTTCCCCTTTTAAGCATGAGAAATGGCCTCTCTTTGTAGGTCCTGAGGGACGAGCAGGAGGGCCGGTGGCATATGGCCCCCGAAAACCCCAACCAGTGGCCCTCCCATCAGTGGCTCAGGAAATGAGCTGAAATACTGTAAGTTGAAAGGGATATTTGAGAGCTGCTGTGGCATGATGAGTCTGAGAGGGTTCACTGTGAAGCAGGTTTCTGTAAATTGACCGTAATGCGCGCATTACACTCTGGGTGTAACTGTATCTCTGTGTTCACTTTCATCTGCCAGACGTACCTCCTGAGTGTGTTTGTGTGTGTGTGCAAAAGCTCACAAACACATTCAAAAATATCTCATAGTTCCTAAAACATAATAAAAAATAATAATAATGAAAACAGCAACACATGCGTTATATGCGTTTTTATTTAATTGGCTGATAATTAAAAGAAACTTTACTCACACATTCAGTCTTCATGATCATTTGATTTATATTTTTTTATTACCCTATCTATCATGACATTCGGACAGATATTGAGAAACATTGATTATACATTATTAAAAGTGGCCTAAAAGTTACATCTCACAATCCTGTGATACAAACTCGCAATTCACAAAACAGACTCTTTTCTCAGAATTGACATATAAAGTTGCAACTTTGAGTTACAAAGTCAGAATTGCAGAATCGTGAAGATGACTTTTTTTCTCAGAATTGTAAGTTCATATTTCACAATAGTGACTTTTTTCCTTAGGATTCCTAACAATTCTGAGAAAAAAGTCAGTTTTGAGACTTCGTATCTTGCAATTCTTACTTCATAACTCGCAATTGCGAGTTTATATCAGACAATTTTGAGAAAAAAGTCTGTTTTGTGACTTTATATCTCACAATTCTTACTTCATAACTTGCAGTTGCGAGTTTGTATCTCCCAGTTCAGACATGCGACTTTGTTTCTCAGAATTGCGAATTTATGACACACAATTGAAAGTTTATATTGCACAACTCTGAAAAAAAGAGCTTCGTGTTTGTATCACGCAATTCTAAGTAAAAAAGTCAGAATTGTGAGATGTAAACTTGCAATAGCAAGAAAAATAAGTCAGAATTTTGTGAGATACAAACTCCAATTGCAAGAAAAAAGTCAGAATTGCGAATTTTTAACACAATTCTGAGAAAAAATTGACTTTATATCTCTCAATTCTTATTTCATAACTTGCAGTTGCGAGTTTGTATCTCCCAATTCATACTTGAGAATTTTGAGAAAAAAAGTTGATTTTGTATTACGCAATTCTGAGAATTGTGAGGTACAAACTGTAATTGCAAGAAGAAAGTCAGAATTGCGAGTTTATATTTTCTGAGATAAAAAGTCCGTTTTGTGGCTTATATCCTGCAGTTCTTACTTCATAACTTGCAGTTGCGAGTTTGTATCTCCCAATTCAAACTTGCAACTTTATTTCTTAGAATTGTGAATTTATGAGAAAATTTGAATTGTGAATTTACGAGAAAAAGGTCAGAATTGTGAAATTAAAATTGTAAAAAAAAAAAAAATGTAATTCGGTGGCAGAAACAAGCTTCCATAACAAACACACACACACACACACACACACACACACACACACACACACACACACACACACACACACACACACACACACACACACAGCCTTTCAAAAGTTTGGGGTCAGTAAGTTTTGAAAGAAACATGTTCAACCAAGGCTGCATTTATATGATCAAAAATACAGTAATACTGTTAAATATTATTGCAAATTAAAATAACTGTTTTCCATCTTAATGTATTTTAAAATGTTATTTACTCCTTTGATGGCAAAGCTGAATAGCCATTTCTCCAGTTTTAGTTGTTACTTATTTTCCTCACAAAACATTTTTAAAAATATTAAGTTGTGCAGTTGTGCTGCTTAATCTTTTTGTGGAAAACGGTATTTTCTTCTTTTTCTTACAGGAATCTTTAATCATAGAAGTTCAAAAGAACAGCATTTATTTGAAACATGAATCTATATATTATAACCACCTTATGGTCTTCGCTCTCACTTTTGATCAATATAATCTGCGCTTGCTGAATATACGTATTCATTTCTTAAAAGAAAAACCCACTGAACCCGGTTGTGCGTATATATGCATGAAAATGCCATAAAAAATAAAATACATATTTCATTAAAAAGAGATCAAGGTCACATCTTTATCATTTAATATTAACGCACATATTTTCAAATTATTAAATAGATGTTATGTATCCATGTATTGCAAGATCCTCTAAAGAAAATCAACGTATGAAACTGCTTTGGATAAAAGTGCATTTTAGATGAATAATTTCTAGTTTACACTACCTTTACATCCTTGACAAAACGAAGGAATTAATCAAGTACGCCATCTATAACAAAAGGCCTGAGAAGGCTACTTATCATTCAATAAATGTCCTTAATCAAATAAATTAGATTTGTCATTCTAATTTGTCTATTGATTTGACACGCTCAGCCCCCAAATCTTTATCTAACCTTGAAAAGAGACTGTAAGCACCAATACGACCCATGCGACACAATGTCTTCAAGCATGCATCCGTGCCCATTTCCATCAATGAAAATAAATGGAGGAAGAGGTCAGAGGTTGTCTAAAGAAAATGAATCCGGGCGGTAATGAGAAAAAGTGTGTTGAGGAGGATGAATTCATGTTAGAGGTGAAGGAAGGCGACTGTTCTTTAATAGAGACGCCATGTGTGGATTTCATGCTTGACGCTTGTTTTATAATGTACGCAGCTACACCTCGAGCGCTTTGACTGATGTTTGAATCACCCAAGGCAAAAACATACGCGTGCCTTAACACACATGGCTTAAAAGGAAATGCATGTTTACTCAAGTTATTCACACGTTTAATTGCAATCATAAATATGACAAGAAAGGCATTTGATGTCAATCTGAACTTTCTCTAATTAAAGTCAAAATTCTTTCAGCTGAAATGCCCGCTGGAAATGATTACTGACCAGCAGCAATGTATGGCTCACCTCAGATCAAAGCCAAACAAATATTACTTGACCTTGGACTCGCTCCAAAGGTCGTGAGTTGGTTTCCAGCCCAATAACAGATTCATAATGCATGCGTAAACAACTCAGAAGTACTAAGACTTACACAGACACACCAACTTGGTCTGCTGCGCTCAGGGATTTGTGTGGGAGGCCCCTGGGTGTGTGTACACTATGCAACTGCATTGTAGTATCAGTGTCATGAGTGTCTTTAATAAGAAGAGCAGAGGCGTAAAACTGGCAGGCAGCAGGCCAATGATAAGGTTTAATAGGCCACGCTGAAGAACAGCAGTAAGTAATAAGGTCTGATAGAGTGAAGGCGAGGAGGACTGGAGAGAGAGAGAGACTAATGCATGGAGACTCACACTGTGGCTACACTTGTTCCGCTGTGCTCCGCACTGCCATTCATCATTATTCATCGCCTGCTTTCCTGCTTCGTTCTACCTTTCCCGTTCATACACTATCTTGTCTCTTACCCAGACGTGAACTTCTTTCTCCGTTTAATTCATATCGGAGCTGCGCCACTTACTGTTACTCCTCAGCAGTTCCTTCAAACCTGCACTTCTTTCAACTATTTAATCTGTCTCTCTTTCCTCACTCTCTCTCTCTCTAATAGACTGTTTCCATCTCTCCTCTTTCAGATTCCCTCTCTGTTTGCTACATGTCCTCACTAGACCTATCCAACCTCTCTCTCTCTTGACCATTTCCTGGTGCTGGTTCCACAGCAAGTGTCCAGTTTAAATCCAATCAGTACATTTCCACAACAGAGGTTGTGGAAACATCTCCTCTGTGTCACTCCTGGAAATGTGCAAACTAAGAACTGATAATGTCTTCAACAATAAGCAACTCTATGTGGGTGTTATCAATACTAGAAAACACAGAATTGTCTTTACTGGAAACGAATAATGTGGCAATGCAATTGCAAATGCAACATAGACAAGATATACGTTTGTAGGTTATGCTTAACAGTTATTTCAGCTGCTTCATTTTTCCATCTAAAGGCTAATTATTTTTATGTAAACATACATTTATATATATTTATATAAATGCATAATAATGAATCATTTATATAACATTTGCTATTATAATTGCTATTAACAATTTTTATTTTTTATATTGTACATTTAACTTATTTTATTTGCTTCAAAAGTCATTATGGCATAAAAATACTAAATCTAATTACTTTGTGTTTAAATGTGTTTTTATTACAGAAATGATGAATCTTATTATTAATGTATACATATACTACTGTTAATTCATATTAGCTCATAATGCATTAATGTTAATTAGTACATCTTGAAATGATTCAAATATAAATGTACAGTAGAAATTAATGTTGATCTAGATTAATAATGTAAATTATTTATTTGTTTATTTAAAATTCTTAATTACTCACCCTGACATTCCAAACCCGTAAGACTTTCATTCACCTTCTGAGCACAAATTAAGATATTACCATTTTCCTCTCATAATTTGTGTCCAAACATTTAGGTTGAAAAATGAAAAGTGGCCCATGATTTACTCACATTCAAGGCATCCTAGGTGTATATGACTTTCTTCTTTCAGGCAAATCCAATCGGAGTTACATTCAAAAATTATCCTGGATCTTTCAAGCTTTATAATGGCAGTGGGTGGGTGTTTCTGTTCAAACAGTCCAAAAGAAGTCCATTAAAGTTCATCCATCCATAATAAAAAGTGTTCCACACAGCTCCGGGGGTAAATAAAGGCCTCCTGTAGCGAATCGATGTGTTTTTGTAGGAAAAAACATTCATATTTCTAACATAATAATCACTTTTCTATCATAGGTGTAAGGCGTTCCGGGTGGATAATCTCGGGAAAACCAATGTTTGTTTACAGAAGAAAAGAAAGCATATTTTTCTTACTTTATCAAAGGAAAATCAGTCTGCTCATGGCTTATATCGAAATCCTGCGACATTTTTCTTTACAAATCCTCCTTTTGCATTTCTAATTCATGAACTTTGTTTTGATCTCTCTCCTCTGCTTCCGCATTTGTCACTTCTCAGCTGCGCATGTGCAAGGCATACGTCCTATGTTATCCTCCTGGAAAATCTTATATGTACAACAGTTACCAAAAGCTAAAGAAAAGCAATTACAGTTTCTTACAAAAATGCATCAATTTGCTACAGGAGCCCTTTATTCACCCCCCAGAGCCGTGTGCAACACTTTTTTAATATGGATGGATGCACTTTATTTGATGACTATTAGACTGTTGAACATAAACACCTGCCCACTGCCATTGTAAAGCTTGGAAGAGCCAGGGTAATTTTTAATGTAACTCCAATTGGATTTGTTTGAAAGAAGAAAGTCATATTCACCTAGGATGCCTTGAGGGTGAGTAAATCATAGGCTAATTTTTATTTTTGGGTGAACTAACCCTTTAAAGTTCATGCAACCATTTTTGTTCTAAAAATAAACAGTCTTAAATGTTTACGATGCTATCAGTGTGAATAAATTATGACAGAGTTTAACATTTGTGGCATGTTTGTACGTGGGCAGATTATGTAGTAACACAGTTACACTCAAAATAAAGTTTTTTTTTTTTTTTTGGTTCCATAAGGAGCTTTTAACATCCATTGAACCTTTCCATTGAGCAAAAGTTTCTTTATCTTAGAAAATTGTCTTTCAGATTAATAACCTGTTGGAGCTGGTATGTGCACAGTGTGGTATATTTTTGAAAAAAGACACTCTTGAGTTTTATATTCCAAGTTTCAAAATTAATATAAGTAAAAAAAAAAGTATGTTGAAATTTAAAATAGTTTTTGCAAAATATATTTTTTATCCTTACAATAAAACAATGATAAATGTGTCTAAGCAACACAGTTGAAAATAAGTACAGTTTTATAATGGTAAATTTAAAACTTTAATGTCATCAAACAGTACACACAAGTTTTAGTAGTATCATAACTAAATTTACAAATTAACTATTTAGAGAAAAGACTTTTTGCAGCCTTCAAAAGCAGTTCTTTATCTCTATATGTACATGATAAATCTAAAATATGTAAAATATGTTGATGAGCTTCAGCCACTTAACATCTACAGGACTTTATTAACATACACTCACCTCACACATTCCTTGACCTTGCTGTTCCACACAGCACTTTCTGGTTTCATTGCTGCTATGTAACAACCTACTTCACTTATTGTACTTCACTTCAAATTTTTCTCTGTACATGCCTCAGCATATTCCTCACTTGTACATTCCTGTGCATTTAAATATTTATATATATTTTCCTTTCTAAGATTATTGTATATGTCCTATACTCTCAGGCTCCTATTTTATTTGTACAGTCTCTTATCTTTATCTTCATGTCTATTACTTTTTTGTCTATTACTTGTCTAAAATTGCATCTATAGAGCAGACCTGAATTACATTTCACTACTATTTATATATTATATATATATATAACTGTGTATGTGACAAATAAAAATCTTGAATCTTGAGCAGTTATTCGCAGAGCAATCAGCCTCCAAAAGCCAACCATTGTCTCCTTTCATAAACAGATGCTACATTGCTACATAAACAAATGCTACATTGTTGGGAGATTCAGAGAGCAATCAGCCTACAAACCAATCTTTTTTTTCCATACATGACCAGTAATTTACGCAGCAGACAGCATTCGGTCTCCAAAAACATCTTTTGTCTCAATACATACATTACGCAGCGACAGGTGTGTCAGACGAAAGCTCGCTGCTGAATGGTCAAGACAGCTGTACATAAAATTAAAAACCACCATGGGCCAGATTAACTAAAAAGGGAAAATTAGCGCTAGAGCGCAATTCCATAAAAGCGCCGATGGGAGGGGAAAGTTCTGTGTGTGATTTACTAGAAATGCGAACATTAAAGAACGCAGACGCAGCCAGATAATTTCTATAACAACCAGCGCAATCTACTAAGAGCAAGCACAATTAACACCTGCTTTAAGAATGCTTTTTTCTGTGTTAAATAATGGTACAAATACAGTACAGTAATTTGACAAGTGCAAACGTTAGTAAATCGTAAATCGTCTAAAAACAACACCCTTTTTCACACCGTTTCGGTGCATGCCTCTTCAAATGATAATGAGCTCTGCTCACTCCAGCCCTCTCTTCCATTTTTTTGTGTTTTCGATGGTGCATCACCATCAAAAACAAAACTAATCCACTTTCTTCTCAGTGGCTCTGATATCAGGAGAAAACGAAGCCTCTTATGCTCACTTTTGTACTACAAAACATCTGCACTGCTTACGAAACATTGTTTTTATTACAGCTACTTGAGCATGGATAAAATGGCAGACAGTGTACAACTGGCTAAGGGGCGGAAATATGCTAATACGGGACAGTCTATCAGCAGTTGTGGGCGGAGCTTGAGCAATATGACGTCATACTAAGAAAATCAAAATGGCTTGATAATTAAGACAGTTCAGGTTTTTTGGGATTAAAAAAAGTGTGAAGGGATTTTCATCATTGTAGGGTGGTTGCTAAGACACATTTTTATGTAAACACCATTTAAGAGTGAATTTTACATCTGGTGTCTCCTTTAACAATTTACCCAAGTTTGTTCTGACGCTTCGCTACAAAAACTCTGTTTTTTAACACAGTGTCTACACCGGGGGGGACTGCTGTCGCTTGAGGCTGTTTACACAGTGCGCGTCAAAGCGACCATTGCAAAGTGACAATTTTGTCCCTTAAGCCAAAAGCAGCGCGAGAGTTTGAAATACGTCATAAAAAGAATGGGGCATCAGTTTACTACTGAGGACTCGTCTCGTTGCGTCACATCCAGTGACAGAATCGCAGATCATAACTGTTTCTGTTGGCTTTTGTCTCACCGCATTGCACCGCTCACAGCAGGTGCAGACATGGTGTAAAAGTGTGTGTCATCACTCATCTAGTCTGCTCAATGGGATCAGGAACCAGTTATGACAGATATTCAGAAATCCTTGACTGAGCAGCAGTTCCGCCACAGTGGAAAAGAGGCATCCGACTATCGCTCTCACCCTAATGCTGACCTGAAACCAAAGCTCAGACAGATCTCCACCACTTCAGCACTCTTTGTTTCTGGTGCCACCTTGAAATCCTGTCCACAGTTGCACCTTTCACTTAATCTTCATCTTTCACTCCCTGTCTCTCTCTCTTTCTCACCTCAGATCCGTTGTCTGCCATCCATCTCTCTCTCGTTCTCTCCATATGTTCTCCATCTCACCCTCTGCTGATTACACTCACATACGGCCTTATCTGCTACTTATCCACATTTGCCGACACATCAGTGAACTGATCAAGACCACAACGCTCTTTTATGAACGTATGCTCGGCACGTAGGCAGATCTGCGAGTTCATTAAAGCTCTAAATGTGTATACCCCATTGTAATCATTCTCCCAGATGAATGACAAATAAGCCTTTACTGATATAATGAGTGCCTTCGTTAACCCCTAATGAGCTAATACTACTGCACACACAAGCCACCGGCGCGCCAATACTGCGGAATTTATGACACACATATGCAAACAAACAGAAATAATGTGGTATTTTTATCTTCTTCTCTGTGTTTAGGTTGTTAGATGATAGCAGATCTCCCCTGAGTAAGAAAATGTTACAGCAATAAAACTTTTTTTATTAGAAACACTAAATCCTGCCGGAGAGACGCAAAGGAGTCTCTTCATCTCTTTCTGTCTGAAATAAACATATTATCAGCCCTTCTTTCATTCCCCTCTCTCTATGTGTAGCCCTACTGGGAGATGAGAGAAGATGTGCCAGAGGTTCAGCTTGTGATATGAAAGAATGATGTGGAAACTGAAGCAATGTTCTGCCTTAATGCCGCTGCACATTCTCAATGCCCTTCCCTCGCCTCTCGACCTGTGTTGAGGGTGTGTGTAGGTTACCTATGGCCATGAAGTCCTCCGGCTCCCACGGCTGAAGCTGGGAGAGGGGTCCGCTGTAGAGCAGCAAGCCATCTGCCACCTCTGTGATGAACTCCAGCGAGAGGTGGCTCTCGAAGCATGGCCTTATAGGGGGAAACCAAGCATAGCCGTTGCCATGGAAACTGTGTTTTGTCTGCTGGCACTCGGGTCCCTCAAACTGAGCCGGGCACTGGCATCTATGGTATGCACACAGGAAATCAAAAGATTTTATTAAAAACAGTATGAGTTTAGAGTATTGTAAACATGCTACTGGACTGACCTAGACCCAAAACAAATAATATACAAAGACAAAATTTTTTGGTTTAGTCAGACATTGTGTTATTACAGAGCCCTGATTTGTACAGCTCACACATTTTATTTGTAAAGTAGGTTATTTGATATTATTATGAACTTAAGAAAGACACAACCCAGGCTCCCTGGAAATACCTGCCTCTACATACATTTCTGCAACACTGTAATTACGTACCTTACTGCACGTTTCGCAGCAGTTTCAAAGTGAAATGTCCAGAGAGTGGTGCTAAAACACACGTTCAATACGTGACGTACAAACATATTGCTGTGTTTTTTTCACTGCTTGAGATATGTATTGCAGCTGTTCAGCTGTGTTGCTAAAGGTTAATGCTCTAACTTGTTGGAAATATCCCCTACACCAAACCCAACCCTAAACCTAACCGATAGTTAACAAATGTAAAAGTGCTAAAAAAATGTATTTGGTGATGCCATTCAATTTCCACTTCCTCATGCAGATTTGAGCTGTTTTGTCGAACCGTAGTTTCACAGGGTTCATACTGTAGCTATTCATCACCCAAGTGCAACGCTGTATCGCATGAACTACCTAGCAAACTGACTGCATTAGAAAACTCATGCATATGAAGCAGTATATGTGACGACAATGTTCAAAAGTAAATAAAATCAAATCACACAGGATCTTAAAATTGTTTTAAAACAATAAAATAAATATCGGCATTAGTAATTATGTGAAAATTAGGCTTTATTAATACAATCTCTGTGTGTAAATCATACCTTGTGTAAAAAGGAATAAAATATTTACTGTCTCTAGTGTTCATTTTTGATTCGTATAGGTAAGTTTTTTCAGGTTTGCAGAAATGTATATTGAGGCACGCATTTCCAATAACCCTATGTTGGCAAAACAAGCTTTAGATGGATCGATGAATAGATAGATATTTAGAGGGATAGTTTACCCAAAAAGGAAAGTTCTGTCATTAATTACGCACTCTCATTTCAAACCTGTAAAAATCTTTGGAACACAAATTAAAATATTTTTGATGAAATCCGAGAGCTTTCTGACTCTGCATAAACAGCAATGAACTACCATGTTCAAGGCCCAGAAAGGTAGTAAGGACCCTGGTCAATAATCAACTTTTTCATTAAGGAGCAATATTTGCCCCTTGGAATTGATTTCCAGGGGTATTTTTTTACATTTGTGAAGGTTTTTACAATCACCTTATTATTATAATCACCATACTGTGTTGTCTTTAATGTCAAATACTTGCTGCAATGCTCCAATAGTATAGCAAAAATAATTAAGGTAGATTATTTCCCTTTATATTGTAATAATGATTATTATTATCACTATAGAAAACAATATAAAACATTTTTTTTTGTTTCGTTTTGGGCATGAAACATTCTGGCTTCACAGACAAACATGTTGGTCCATGAAGTTAGCCAAGTCTAGCGTAAATTGTGCAAAAACTCTCGATATAAATCAATGAAGCTATGAAATATATATATTTTTTAATTACATTGTATCTGCACTGTTGTTTATGATAAAGGAATTCGCAAGCGTGGCACTCATCAATCGCTACAGCATTTACAGTGCTGACTAATCTAAGCACCTCTAATTGGCCAATGCATTCCTAAGTTCAACAGAAATGCGTTTGATTGGTTATAAGGCGCAACGCTGCACAAAACAACGTGTAAAAGCTATCTGATGCACTGTGAGCGAATCTAAATGTAATTCTGCGAACAGCGACAGCCATAATATGTTATTAATATAACGTAATATGGGTATTTTTTGCCCCTTTGTCTTAAATTTAGAAGCCATTTTTGTTGATTTGGTGGCATTAAGCCCTCATTAATTTCCAACCCTGGTAAGGACATTGATAAAATTTGAACAAAGTAAAGCTCTTGAATTTCATCAAATATATCTAAATTTGAGTTCTGAAGAGGAATGAAGGTCTTACGGGTTTGGAACGTTATGAGGGTGAGTAATTAATGATTGAATTTTTATTTTTGAGTGAACTGTCCCTTTAAGTCAACCACAGCAATGCTGGTATTCAGAACAGCAACAGTCATGATTGTGATGTAGGTTAATTTAAATAATTGCTAATGACATAATCAATATTCAGAAAAGGAAGTAGGACCTTTTTCCTATATGGCCCATAGAGTTTGAAATAGCTTTCTGTGCAGTGCTGTGGACACTTTTACAGATGAATAGTTCTTTATTTATCAGTCATCATTTACTCACCCTCATGTCGTTCTAAGACTGTATGACTTGTTTACGTGAAACATAAAAGAATGTCAGTGGGGTTCCAAACAACATTGGACTCCACTGAATTCTACATTGAATTTTTTGCAGAATAAAGTCAAACAGGTTTTGAATTACATGAGGGTGAGTAAATGATTGCAATTTTCATTTTTGGGTGAACTATCCCATTAAGCCTTAACTATAGACCCATGTAAGCCAAACATACAAATTAGATTTTTCTTTTTGAGCTTTGCATCACACTCTCACCTCATCTCTGTTACGGAGTGATGCAACCTGTCAAAGTCTATACCAGCCAGACAGTGAGGTATGCTTCACTGACCACTGTCTGCATCCTCTTCAGTCATTTTAGGATGGACTTCAAAGCCTATAGATGCCTCATTATCACTAATTTAATTATTCGTTTTGTATTCTAGAAACATATTATACTACTTAATTTATACCACACGACAAGCATTTTATATAACTATTATATAATTATATTTGGCTTGGTTACATCTACATTTTTACAATTAAAGGGCATATGTTGTGCTTGCTTTATTTTACCTTTCATTTAGTGTGTGATATATTTAGTAAATGATGTATTAAGTTAAAAAGCTTGTTTGTAGTCCTGCCAACATTTCTGTGACTTTGCTACGTTACTGTGCTACACATTTGCATAATGGCCGCCCACTGGCTGCTTTGGCCCTCCCCCAAAGACCAGTTGAGTAGGTGATTTGCAATATCGATCGTTTTTTTTTTTTTTTTTTTTTTTTTTTTGCTGTGAGGGCAAAAACATCATATATACTTTCAATACTGACAATATAATTAGCATTACATTTCCAAAACATGCTCTAAGTTGTTGACCAATCACAACAGAGTCAGACAGCTGACCAATCAGAGTAGACTGGGCTTTTTTGGAATGACTGGCAAACTAAAACAGAGCTTTTAAGAGAAGTGCCAAAGCATTTGAGAAGGTGTTTTTTTAACTTCAAAACATGTACATTTATTCTAGCAGACTACATAAATAAAATTGTGAACTTGTAAATGAGCATAATATTGAAGATTTTGTCATTAAGGTAACCTCCCAAACATCATCGCCCACAAAACAGTAAAACTGGAACCACACTAGACCACAGAATACCAGTCTGATGTTGTGCATTTCTTTGCCATCAAAAATTTCCATTTGAAAGACACACTTCATATGCATACGTATTGGCATGACTCAAACAGTAATCAACAGCTCTCTTGTTCTGCTTTCTGACGGATCAGCCCCACCTGTTGCGCAGGCTCTCGATTCAGCCCACAAACAGCATCATCTGCTCAGAAACATCAATGACAAATTGCTTTCTTTTGGTTTGCTACCCAAGCACTGCTGTGCCCTCAGATCCCATGTCTCAGTGCCTCTTTGGCAAGTCTAATCATAGTCTTTGAAAAATGCATGGGTCTATCGCTGTCCTTCCTCCGTGCGTCTTCGTTTTGTCTCTTTCTGTCTTTGTTTCATTCTCTCTCCTCGCTGTCTCGCTCGTAGCTGCAGTTCTAATTGCCGGATTGAAAGGAAAATGACATGGGATGATGGCCTCTGTGCACTTATGACAGCTGAGACAAAGAAAGAGAGTTAGGCAGGTCAACGCACCCAATAAAGCAATCAAACGCATCATGAGTGCTCTAACTGCATTGTGCGCTAATCAAAACTACTCCCATGTTTACTAAAACAACACGCCATAGCGGAAGACAGGCGAGGATATGTTTATAGGAGTGACCGTCAAACTACATCAATTCCTGATTATCACTGGCATATCTCGTCTAGCAATTCCAACAGCAAACAATTTGTCTGTCCACATTGAACATTAAACTGCTGCAAGACAGGAAACAACTACAGTTAATCAGATAATATTTGATGTTTAACAAAGAGCTATAAGGACTTTTGGTCAGCTGGGTTGGGCCTAGCATTACACTACAGAAATAAAAAGCAACATATAATCAATCCATTACCTGTCCAACAATAAAAACCTGCCTATACTCTTAGAATAAAAAGGTTCTTCACAGCGATGTCATAGAAGAACCAATTTGGGTTCCACACAGAACCATTCAGTTAAAGGTTCTTTAAAGAACCATGTCTTTCTTACTTTTTTTTAATCTTAAGGTTCAAAAAGGTTCTTCAGATGTTAAAGGTTTTTTATGGAACCATTTAGACAAAAAAAGTTCTTCTATGGCATTGTGAAGCACCTTTATTTTTGAGTGTAGTGTATTTCATACTGATGTTTGTATTCATTTTGTTTCTTTTATTGATATTTCTGTTATCTGGCTTTAGACACTTTCTGCTTCTTCAGCCATACAGACACTGATTCTTCCACTGTCTATATAGTCCACTGTCTAATTTGTGTTCTTCACATCACCAAACTACACTATGCTAACTAGCGTATATACATTTACAGTATATACACCTACATTCATATCTACAGAGGCAGCAGCCAATGAGCTTGAGGATTCCCGTTTCACTTTTAGTGAAATAAAGCGAGTCATGTTATTTTATCATGGTGAAAAACATTGAGGCAGAATACATAATTTAAAAATGTTATGGATACAGTCTTCATGTGAGCAACACCATTCACCTGTAAAGTTTTAGGAGTGATAACAGCATTGAAATACTGGAGTGAATCCCCCAAATTACAGTTCAGTCATGACAACTCTCAGGATAGATTGTAAAATCTTTATTAAAGGATTAGTTCACTCCTGAGTTAAAATTTCCTGATAACTTACTCACCCCCATGTCATCCAAGACATTCATGTCTTTCTTTCTTTAGTCAAAAAGTAAGTTTTTTGAGAAAAAACATTCTAGGATTTGTCTCTATATAGTGGACTTTCTCCAATGGTGGTCAACAGGCTGAAGGTCAAAACCACAGTTTCAATGCAGCTTCAAAGGGCTCTACACAATCCCAGCTGAGGAATAAGGATCTTGTCTAGCAAAACGACCAGAAATTTTCTAAATATACTTTTTTTTAAATTTATATACCACAAATGCTCATCATGCACTAGCTGTTATCAAGCACAAACCAACATAGTGTTTACAAAAGCAAAGAAGTGCAAAGAAAGTCAAACGCCTACTTCCAAGAAAGGAAAAAAAAAAAAAACAATTTTTAAGGTTTTGACAGTTTTGAAGTTGGAGGAGAAAATGAGAGTACATAGTGCTGCACAATTCTGGATAAATTGAGAATCACAATTTTTTTTGTTTCAAATAAAGATCATGATTTTTCCACAATTCTGAACTAAATAAAATTATAATTTGACAAATTATTAATTGCTGCAGCTTTTTAAAAAGTGTTTAGTTAATTCAAATGAATTATTAAACACTTTATTATATGATATATGTATTTAAAATATGATATATTTAATACACCAATTTTTAACATTACAATTATGAAAAAGTGGTTTGAATTAATGATTCAATGACTTACTCATAACCACTTATTTTACTGATAGATGAATCAGCGTTTTTGAACAAATCTTTTGAATGAATGATTCAATGACAAATACTTTTTTTAACAGTTACTTGTTGCAACCTAGCGAAATGATGCATTCAACACAAACTTATTTGAAGTGCCATTAAAGGATAACTATTGCCAAAATGCAACCTGGGCTGTTTTTTTTTTTTTTTTTTTTTACTGTAAACGAGACAAACATATATCTAAAAGCATAATTACGACAATGAGCCGTTTTTGAGATTGACCGTGATTTCGTTTTGTGGTCAGTGGCCGGTGAATGGGAGTTCTAGGGGCATAACTTTGAGCGCATCAAAATCGATATTTTTATAACACTAAGAAGGCTCGACACACCATGAAACTTTGCTCGAAGTATCGCCTGGGTCTCTACACATGAACTCGAGCATTAAGAACATTGTTTGTGTACACAGAGTTTACTAAAATGAGATCACTTTCACTGTTTGAGTTTCCGCTCACGGCTGTCTTGCCAGTCAAGAGGTGTCGATCTCCGAATGCGAGGATGGATAGCTCCTAAAGCATATTTCCATATAAATGCATGGCTAATTCGTTTTTTTGTCGCAAGTGAAAAACAATATTAACCTTCTAGTTGTAAAAAGAGCCTCATATAAGCCTAATATTTCGTCCTATGGAGTCCATTCATTCGCATTCGGAGATCGACACTTCTTGACTGGCAAGACGGCTGCGAGCAGAAACCCAAACAGTGTAAGTGAGTTGTTCAAAACCTTTCTTTTTAGTAAACTCTGTGTTGTAAAAATATCGATTTTGATGCGCTCAAAGTTATGCCCCTAGTACTCCCTTTCACCGGTCATTGAAAACAAAACGAAATCACGGTCAATCTCAAAAACGGCTCATTTGTCGTAATTATGCTTTTAGATATATGTTTGTCTCGTTTACAGTAAAAAAAAAAAAAACAGCCCAGGTTGCATTTTGGCAATAGTTATCCTTCAACTTTCAAAAGATAATTTGCTCTATTTTGATCACTACCATAGACATCAATGTTTATATTTGAACTATAAACTTTCATCCCAATATTTATGTGACAATATGAATGACTGTAAGAAAGAAACAAAACTGTGCAGTTGAGAAGACTGCTTGTGAAGCTGTTTCTTACCTGAACATGGTAACTCTCTGCATGACATGGTAACCCCTGTGTCAGCGAAAGCAAGAACACAGACACCTTTTCAAAGGTGTTTTAGACACAGGCGAAACATTGTCATTTACAAATGAGATTGCGTGGGTGGGTGTTTGAGATCGCAGTCTTTTAATGATTAATCGTGGAAAGTTTTCCTCAAAAACCTTAATGTCTTTTCGACTGAAAAAAGAAAGACATGAACATCTTGGATGACAGTAAATTATGGTGAGTAAATTATCAGGATTTTTTTTTTTGTTCTGGAAGTGAACTAATCCTTTAATGTAAATGGGTTTGGTCTTGGCAGACTAGATATGCTTATGCTGCTGTGGAGCAAATAGACTTGCTTCTGCTAAATGCTCAGCTCATAAATTTAACACTAGAACTGCCACAAGGTAAATTTTACCCGTACCTGTTATTCAAATGTACATAACAGATTTTCAGTAAAACACTCAAGTCTCCCAGTCATTGCCTTTTACTAAAATTGTGTAATTTAAAATCACCTGGTGTTTAGATAATATCAGATCGAAAAACTGAGAATTTATACCTAAAAGCGCCAGCGCGGGTTTACCCACTATATAATGCATGTATTTTCGCGCTGTCATAATCTTGCACCTGTTTATGTTTTTACATTGTACATTGCAGCACCTTTTACTCGCTGAATTAGTGGTTATCAGTTTCATAAATAAAGTCAATATGAGTAAAAGAAGGGAGCTGATTCTTGATGAAGAGCTATTACAAGCATTAAATACCATGATTATTGGAGAGTCTGTTATGTGTCCTGGGTCGCCTCAGCATCTGACGGCTCATCTGAAAGTGTTTTAGCCTAACGTTACACATATTGTTAAAACTTTGGATTATTTATTTATTTTTTGTTTTGCAATTTCTATTGTTTATTGTTTGCTACTGTGTTGCTATTTATTCTAGTCTGACCGTTTCCTGAAAAAAAAAACGATCTATGTAATGAATACTTTTTTTTTTTTTTTTGTAATAAGCTTATTTGTGTTGTTCTCTTATTCATATTAATGATATAAGTAAACAAATTAATCATTCATTAGGTGAAGCTGTGCACTTGAATTTCACATCTCATCATCCTATGCACTGTGCGCAAGTCTTCTTTAGCCATATCAAAACACTTCTTAGCGTGTGGGTAAAATTTACCCGCATGGCGGTTTTAGGTATACAGCGACCTCTGTCGGTTCTAGTGTTAAAAGGAAACATGCTGCTGCTGCTAGAGAGAGGAAGAACCCCCAAAGCAGATCAAGGCAGGTGGTGCTGGGGAAGCGGCGGTTCAGTATGAGGACACGTGCAGACATGGAATTTACTGAATACATCCTGGTTATATAGGTAAATGGTAATTTGTGAATCCGACTGGCTGGGAACACAGCAATGAATAAACCAATTAGAATGCAAGTAGAGTTTCATGGCAGAACTATTCATTTTTGTGTACGGAGCAGAACTTACTTTAGAAACTGCATAGACTTTATGCAAATGCATTGTTTGGAAGTTTGCGGGTTGTTATTCCCATAAATTACTGAACTGCGTGTATACATGGCCTCACAATAACTCTTAGATGTACTAACTACTCAAAACCACAACTTATTTCTTTGTAGTGCCTGAGACAGATCAGAAATGCAATTAAATGTTATGTTTAAAACATAATCCTCATTACCCCTTACCCAACAAGCTAACTAGGTGTCAGAGTGTCAGTGGAACAAACCCCAAACTGCAACGAACACCCAGATGCAAAACCAGGCCTCTGGTTACCATAGCAGCAAAGACACATCAGCAAGATAAGACAGTTTCACAACCCAAAGGAATTTTAGAAAAAAGCTTGAAACAGACAGAGACAGAAAGAGAGAAAGAAAAATAACATTCTACATTTAACCACTTGAGAAATGTAACTCGCATCCAATTTTCCTATCTCATGTTTTTCCTTTTATATTGTTTGCTTATGCATTAAGCCACAATCTTCTAAATTAATGTTTTAGAACTGCTTACTGCATTTTATGATGAGATTTCCGGACTGTTATTTACATTATATTTTTCTAAAGTACAATTTCTCATTGGCTCACTCATCTCCTGAGGATGTGACATCCTCGTGGTTTAAAAGATCACTGACCACAAGATTATTTCCAGAATTATTAGTTCTAACGTGAAGATGATACTGAGCTAAAAGTGTTCAAAGGGGGTGAGATGTGAAAACATCAAATGTTTTTTTATTAATTGATACATTAAGCATCACCTACGCCTTTTCTCAAAGGTGCGTTTGAACTAGAAACTGATGTTTCCTTCAGGCAGTCGATCTGCTGAATATCAAATACTGGCATAACTTCATGTTTTTATTCCTTATTCTGCTTCAGCTTTAACCCTCTCGCCATTTCCAACTGTGAATATATGCATGTTAGCATAGTGTACACTGTAAAAAGTTTGCTGTAAATTTTACAGTAACTTACTGGCAGCTGGATGCCAGTAAGTTACTGTAAAAATGTTTACAGTATTAATACTGTAAGTGCATTTACAGTACTAAAAGGTCTTTACTGTAATTTAATTTACAGTATTTTTACTGTAATTTCATTTGCAGTATTTTTACTGTAATTTCATTTACATTATTTTTACTGTAATTTCATTTACAGTGTTTTTACTGTATCTTCAATTACAGTATTTTTACTGTATTTTCAATTACAGTATCAGTACTATAGAGTTTATTTTCATTTATTTTAAACATTTTTTACCTGTAAAAACAATCCAATTAACCTACAGCACTGTAATTCAAGATTTTTACCACCCCAACCCCATAAAAATCACAATAACTCATAAGCATTAGTTCTGATAATATTCTTTTTAATTGTTGAACATTTTCATAAGTACAGAGACTTTGTATCATGGCAAACATACACATACTGAAAAGCAAAAATAAGTAAGTACACTACCAGTCATAAGTTTTTGAACACTAAGATTTTTTTAAAGAATTCTCTTCTGCTTACCAAGCCTGCATTAATTTGATCCAAATTTAATTTATTCCTTTGATCAAAGCTGAATTTTCAGCATCATTACTCGTCTTCAGTATCACATGATCCTTCAGAAATCATTCTAGTATGCTGATAAACATTATTTAATTTTTAGATTTTTCAGGATTCTTTGATGAATAGAAAGATATTATTTAGCAAGGATGATTTAAATTGATCAAAAGTGATAATAAAGACATTCATAATGTTACAAACTATTTTTGTTTCAGATAAATGCTGTTTATCTGAACTTTCTATTCATCAAAGAAACCTGAAAAAAAAATGTACTCCACTGTTTTTAGCATTATAATAATTTCAGCAACATCATAATAATAGTTTTTGAGCAGAAAATCAAATTATTAGAATGATTTCTGAAGGATCATGTGACTGCAGTAATGATGCTAAAAATTAAGGTTTGATCACAGCAATAAATTACATTTTAAAATATATTCAAAAAGAAAACAGTTATTTTAAATAATAAAAATGGTTCAAAAGTGTATTGTTTTTGCTGTACTTTGGACCAAATGAATGCAGGCTTAGTGAGCAGAAGAGACCTTCTTTAAAAACATTTAAAATCTTACTGTTCAAAAGCTTTGTCTGGTAGTGTAAATAAAATAAAATCATACAGTAAAAATGTGTTTGTGTTGTGTTAAATTTTAGTAGTTTTGAGTCAAAGTTGACAAGCTCTCTGATGAGAAACGGCAGAATAGGATTCAGGCTGATGCTTGTTCAGGGTTTCTGCAGATATGAACAAGTGAAATTTAAGACTTTTTAAGACCTTTTTAATACCACCTTATATGAAATTTAAGACCTAAACCTGTAATGGAAATAGATATTATATTACATGCATAAATGTAATATTTAATGTGTTTAATCTAAAAAGTAAACAAAATTTCATGGCTGTCATAAATTAAATTTATTACTACGATATACAGTGAACTTTTCATATCAGCAGATACTATTCCACACAAAATATCCCCATAAAAGTGCCACTAGAAATATCTGACGTAAAAAAAATGCGATCCTTGTTTGGAACTATTTCCATTGGTGAAACAGAACAAAACAGTGGAAATATTTTGTCTAATATGTAAGTAACTACTTGACTAACTACTTGTTTATTGAGCTAAAATTAATGTAACATTTGTAATTGTGAGAATTTTCAGCAAAAAGCTCACTTGGTAAATTACTGAACTATATCATGTTATAAATAAACTATACATTTTAAATTTTTACCTCAGTGTGTTTCTCACAAATAGACCAGAAATACAACTATCCATTATCAATTTCTGTTTACGTTGAATGTATTAAAATATGAATCTTTCTTGCCTTTCGATGCTTCGCTAGTTGTTTTTGTCACTTCATTTTTAATCAGGCGTTTTTTTTCGGTCGGGCAAGAAAAAAAAACATTTTAAAAGTATCTCGAAGGCTGGCGGTCAGCTAGCTCGACCAATATATATATTTATAATAATTATTGATAACATTATATACAGAAAAGGGTAGTTTGACCTGTAACTACTGCGATTCTGTCTGAAGACGCAGTAACTTCCACAGAGAAAAAAAATCTAAAGTTGTTAGCAACTGGCCTTAGCCAAGCCCTATATTAATTTTTTTTTCAAGCTAAGTATCGCTAAACTTGCACTTCCTCATAGCTAAAAAGTTAAATCCATTTTACTTCTGCGGTACAATCCGAGAGAGACTCGCGCCAATAACAGAAAGCTGATTGGCTATTGCATGTTGGTCTCATTTGTAGTTTAAATACAGCAAATTATATTTGGAATAGTGAAATAAAGAACTACAACACCACGGAAACAACAAAAAGAGAATTTAAATGAGCATTAGAGGTAGCGTTACATGGACATCGGAAAAATAAGACCTGTGTAAAATTATTTAAGACCTAGAACAGCAAATTTAAGACTTTTTAAGGCCTTAAATTGTGATTTTTAAATTTTAGACTTTTTAAGACTTTTTAAGACCCCGCGGAAACCCTGTTGTTGTTTGCACCCTCTTTCCAGAAGTCCATCTGATCTGTGACTGTCAATGCATTTGCTGCCACAAAGGTTGACTGTCTGAACAAACCTGCAAGCACAAGAAAAACAGTGTTTAAAGAATTTGCCTCAACTGTCAAACTTGGTGCTGTATGCATTTAAAAAAAAAAAAAAATGATATACTACATACGAACGCAGTAGTAAGAAAAAAAACTGAAGAAATTTTTTCTTGAAATTTTTTATAAAGAATTTTATGAATGGGTCAGTAAGTCACTGATTCTAGGTGTTTAAAAAAGGTAAATTCATTAAGTAATGAAACACTGCTGTGTGCAGAGATGCACAACATGGCTTTGTTAAGAACCGTTTTTACTAAATGGAGCAAAAAGACAATATTTTCTTCTTGATTTAAAGGAGAACTCCGGTGTGATTTTGACCTACAGTGTATTGAATCATGATACCGAGTGTGAACGTACCTTGCATATCTCATCTCGTCTTGTCCACTGCAGTCCGAAATCTGGGGTCAGTTAGCCGATGCTCACAACAGGTTGTCAATGAGAGTCAACAGGGCATCAAAGAAGCCATGTAAATAAATCACTGTTTTACGCCATTTACGAGGCACAAAGTAGCTCCACACTTCATTGGTAGACTTCCAAGGGCCCTGACATTTAAAACGAGACATTGAGAACTCAGAAAAAGCACCGGTAGTTTATTTACGAGAAGATTTATACAGACAGTTCCTGCAAGAAAAAATCCGGCCGCCGCCATCTTAAATTTTGTCACGATAAGTCGAGTGTCGAGCACCAAGGAATTTATCAGGTTATCAACTTATCAGGTTGTAGTTTCCTTCCTGCTCGACACTCGACTTATCGTGACTAAATTTAAGATGGCGGCGGCCGCTAAACTTCTTGCAGTTACTGTCTGTATAAATCTACTTGTAAATAAACTCCCGGTGCTTTTTCTGAGTTCTCAATGTCTCGTTTTAAATGTCAGGGCCCTTGGAAGTCTACCAATGAAGTGTGGAGCTACTTTGTGCCTCGTAAATGGCGTAAAACAGTGATTTATTTACATGGCTTCTTCGATGCCCTATTGACTCTCATTGACAACCTGTTGTGAGCATCGGCTAACTGACCCCAGATTTCGGACTGCAGTGGACAAGACGAGATGAGATATGCAAGTTACGTTTACAGTCGGTATCATGATTCAATACACTTTAGGTCAAAATCACACCGGATTTCTCCTTTAAATCACTTAATATTACATTCTTGTTTATTGAATTTTGTTGCCCTGACACTTAGTAAAGTCTGCCACAGACCATGCTAAATGCTAACCAATCTGTTCATATAACCATTCTAAACAGGTGTGTGTTTCCTAGAAAGTATGTGCATATAATAGGCCTACAATGTTTAAAAATCTATATTTGTTGTTTTACAGTAACAATAATCTAAACTGACAGACAGTAAGATTGCTATTATGAATTTAAAGGTTACAGTAAGTTAAAGATACCTGAAGCAGCTGCATTTTGCTGTTTAAATGCTGGTTTAATAGAAATAATTTTAATGCGCATGCAAACTCAATCTTGATGGTAATAAAAAACATTCCCAGGAAATAAATACCTTACAAATGTGTACTTTAAATACAATATAACTTGCTTAGGATAAAAGCATCTGAAAAATGCATGAATGTAAATGCAATGTAAAACAAAATATGTTTTAGGTTACCTTATTCTGCATGTCTGTAAAATGGACAGCTGGCTGTGTGATGATTCTGCCCTTGATGGTCAGCATCCAGTTAGTGCTTGGAGAAATCTCCTGTAACAGACAGTGTCACAACACCCTTTTAGTGTTACTATAGTTTATGATCAGAAAAGACAACTACTGTACAGTAATACAATTTACATTTTTAATAAAATAAACATTTATAATATTTATTAGCAAAACTTGCTATATTAATATATTGCTAGCCCGTTACTCTCTTTAAAATGTTAACCCGTTCTGTGAATTAGTGGAGAACAGCAGCCTGTGGCTAATTTAGTAACGTTAACATTAGTTAAGTTGACGAAAGCAAAAGCTTAACGTTACCTGTTGTTTGCACTGCGACGACGGCAATCACCAGAAAAGACTCCAATAGACGTTATGCGCAACATTCTTCCGGGTTCTACAAAACAGCCTTAACTACTTCCGGCCGTCCGCTACTGGTACAGCGAAGATAGGGACGTTCTAAAACACTTAACGTGAAAAACGCTTAACGTGGCTTAAAAAACGACCAGGAAACCCCAAATTTATGTCAAAACTTACTTCTAACAAACACTAACTACTGTCAAAAGAACGAGCCCTTATTCCACAGATAAAGTGAATAATATCACGTTAAGCGTTTTCTCCCCCATTGAAGCCCATAAGGAGACAGCTTAACGTGGTTTAACGTACCTCAACAGCGATCAGGGAAGACCAAATTTATGTCAAAATGTTACATTTAATAAACACTTGCTGCTGTCAAAAGAATGAGCTCTTATTCCGCATATAAAGTGAATATATCACGTTAAGCGTCCCCCATAGATAAGGAAATAACGTGGCTTAACGTATATAACATTAGAAATTTCTGGAGAAAATGTGATGGTACGCAAAGTTGCTCCAAATTCATGACTTCTTTATAATAAGTAAAATTTGACAGAAGGTACGCTAAACCAGCCTGAGTCCATGCACTATGGGGAACGCGTAGCTTGATATTATTCTCTTTATGCTGCTCGTTCTTACAAAATAAGCTGCTGTTAAAAGAATGAGCTCTTATTCAGCGTATAATGTTACGCGTTATTCCCCATAGAAAAAAAAAAAAAAAAAAAAAAACACGTTCTGCGGTCAAAAGAACGAGCAGCATAAAGAGAATAATATCAAGTTACGCGTTCCCCATAGAAGTCCATTATAAGGACTCAGCTTAGCCTGGTTTAGCGTACTTTAACCACGTCTTCTGTCAAATTTTACTTATAATAAAGAAGTCATGAATTTGGACCAACTTTGCGTGCCATCACATTTTCTCCAGATATTTGTAATGTTTTACGGTAGAGAAAAAAATAAAATATTCATTCTATTCTATTGGGACAATCGACCACACAAAAACGGAGCTGCGGTTGGCAACAATAGATTTATTTTTAAACTCTGCTGCCAAGCAGGGTGAGAGGGACATCACTGCATCGAATTGTTTTTGTTATTTCTAGGAAGGGGAATTAACGCTTAACGTGATATTATTCACTGTATATCCTGAATGAGATCTCATTCTTTTGACAGCAGCAAGTGTTAATTATATGTAACATTTGACATAATTTTTTTTTCCCAGTCGTTGTTAAGATACGTTAACGTTAAGCTTTTTTTGTAATGGAATAGGGGAGCGATTACTTTATATGCTGAATAAGAGCTTGTTCTTTTGACAGCAGCAAGTGTTTATTATATGTAACATTTGACATAAATTTGGTCTTCCCTGATCGCTATTGAGGTAAACCCACGTTAAGCTGTTTCCTTATAATGGGCTTCAATGGGGGAGAAAACGCTTAACGTGATATTATTCACTTTATCTGTGGAATAAGGGCTCGTTCTTTTGACAGTAGTTAGTGTTTGTTAGAAGTAAGTTTTGACATAAATTTGGGGTTTCCTGGTCGTTTTTTAAGCCACGTTAAGCGTTTTTCACGTTAAGTGTTTTAGAACGTCCCTATCTTCGCTGTACCAGTAGCGGACGGCCGGAAGTAGTTAAGGCTGTTTTGTAGAACCCGGCAGAATGTTGCGCATAACGTCTATACACCTCTGATGCAGACGACATGACCACGAGACCACAAACTTGAAAATAAAACACAAAAGAAGCACTTAACCGCGGTGTTTCAGCTGTACCTCAGTGTTTCATGTTAGCGCGCTGTTTATGTCACGTCTGTCACTGAATTTTTAGGGACCGTCTATAAAGTTACATACGACATTGATACACACATTTCTTACTTAAACATCATTTGAAGAGAATTACCTTGCCAGCTATAAAGAAGCAGCGTTGAAACGATTTTATGCCGCTCTGTGACTAACGTTAACGTTGAGTTTGTCAACTTCGGCTTATGGACATTATTAGCTTACCAGTTCATGTTATCGTCGATACTATGGCAGTCATTCACAAGAAGAAGATCCAAAATACACCTCCGACGTTACAGACGACATCCAGACCAGAAACTTGAAAATAACAAGCAAAAGAAGGGCTTGAAAATACTATTTAAAATCTCCACAGAAAAGCGGTGTTGCTTAACGCACTTTACGTTACCTCAGTATTTCACCTCAGTTCGCCGTTAAGCTTGAGTAACGTTAAGGGCTCGTCAGACGAGTTAACTTGCATTAAAGGGCAGCACAATATACAAACGCGTTTCTCGGTTTCACTAAAGTTTTATTTCGACTAATATATGTCACCTTAAGTTACTCACCAGTCCATGTTTTCACCGTTATGGCGGCGCCTCGGCCGTCAGTCAGAAAAAAAGGCTACCGACATGCAAAACACGATGAATATTGTTAGTTTGCTGTTAACAAGTGAAAACATCTTAAAATTGTTCAGTTTTTCATAAAACAGAAATATTATACTAACCTTTTTGTCAAGTTATTGGTGCAACATTTCTCCTTTTGTCCTTTTTACCGCCACTTCCTCTCAGCAGGAGAGAAAAAAAATCGCCCTTGCCATTGGTCAATTTTTCGCGGGCAAGTTCACTACTGTAAATTTTCAGTAGTTTACTGTAAACGGATTTACAGTAGTGGATAATTACAGTAGTGATCATATATTTTCCCATAATCCTTTGCAGTTTACAGTAAAATACTGTATATACATTTTACAGTATCTTACTGTAGATATTACAGTAAAATACTGTTCAAATTACAAAAATCGGTTACAGTGTAGTTAATAAAGTCTTTTTGTATCACACTTGAGGTTATTTGTTGTTTTGCTCCTAACTGGAGTCCCTGACCATGCTGATCAGCTACATCCTCTCAGAAAGTGTTGGATCAGAATTAGGATATTATTATCTATAGCCGAGACAAGCTCACTGAACATTTAATGTACTAGTGCTGACTGGACGTCTAAGAATTCTGTCTAGAATTAAGTTACTAGATCCAAATACTTTCACTGAACATAATTAATTATACATATTTCCCTTTTGGGCTGATTTGCTACATCTTAATATATAAACGTTTAACCCCCTGGGGTCGACAAACGCGTATACGCGTTTTGTGGCAGTTTCCCAAAAGGAACTTCAATTACTCTGTAATTTCTGATTGTACAGATAAAAGCAGTACATCAATCAAATCTGTAAAGGGTCTACTTTTATTTGTATATACTCACAAAAACAAACAAACAAAAAAACATTGTGATTTTGCAAAATAAAGAAAACAAAAAGGGTGTGCTGTCTGCCGCGTTGATCTCCGTGATCTTCATTCAGAAACGCGTCATTAAAATAGACTATAACTCAGCCAATACACAACACAGAGACATGAGCAATATGTCTAGAGAAAGCTTGATATGTATGCTTTTAAACGAAGTAAGTTTTATCAAAAACAAATATTCTGTGATAAAGTAATCCATATAAAACCAACACGATGTCCAGTCTCTCCTGTCTGCTTCATTATTTTATAATTAGATCACGCCCACGAGCAGAGCCGGATTAAATAAATGGACTACACTAGGCAGGCTGCATTTTTTGGGGCCCCCTCCATCGATGTTATTTATGAATTGAAATCTGAAACTTACCAAAGTTACTAATAAAAGTTAATTCACATTTTACATAGCCTAGTCTTTGGTTACAAATTGGTTGTTTGTATGCCAAAATAAGTCATGTGTTTTATATTAAACAGTCTATCAGACTATTTTTTGATATTCATTATTTATACATCATTACACGGCTCTATTAAATGCTATTAAATTATCCTCATCTTATCCATTGGGAGTGTCATTGTTAAGGTAGTAGTACCAGTAAATAACCAATAGGTGTCAGTAAACTATGTAAACAGAGAAAATAAATTTATCTAAGATTTTCTGCAAAATGCAATAGCTCGGACGGCTGCCCGACAGAAACTTCTGTAAAGCCCCCCGCTGTCTCTTCTTTTGTTCCTCTTCATTTTTTTTTCTTTTTACGTTTTGCCGCACCCGAAAGCATCTTCAATGTTAGCCTACTCAAAAAACACCTGCCTGCTAGCTTTGTTGTCCCGCTCTGACCTCTGACTGCCTCTGACGTCCCCTCGGACTTAACTGGCTGGCGCTTCTATATATATATACCAGTGATGCGCGGGTTGATCCAAAATGAGCGGTGCCTGCGGT
>NC_133363.1:23486687-23524983 GCF_049309525.1 Garra rufa | reverse complement strand
AGGAAACCTGGGAGCAATGGAAAACGCTTGGTAGAGTCCGCTGGAGCAAAACAATACTTCGCGATGTGTGTGTGTGATGAGCTGGCTTTTATGTCTGATAAACAGGAAGTAACCATAGAGGCAGCAGAGGGAGCAGCAACAGTCAGTGGGGGTAAGGGCTCCCTCTGCTGGCCTGGCGTGACACCTAACATGCAGTTATATTACGGACCGTTGGCATGAATTGCACTCAGGATGGAGCGGTGGTGGAGAGTTAAAAAATCCGCTCCTTCCTCCATTCAAAATCACACCGCTCCACTCCGCGCTCTGCTCCCACTCCGCTCCGCTCACATACTCTGGTACCAACCCACTGTATACAAAGCGAACGTGCAAAGAAAGTCAAATGCCCTTTACAAAAAAGGTAAAACAACGATGTTGGGATGAATCTGAAGTTGGAGAAGAAAATTAAACAGCATACATAGACAAAGAACTAACTTTGTGATTACGCAAGTTGTGAATTTGCTGACGTGCATCACAGAGGTAGCGCAAGATGAGCGTTTGTGGTAAAAAAAAGTAAATTATACATCTTTATTATTATTACTTTTTTTTTTTTTTTTTTTTTTTAGGAAATGAGTGATTGTTTCACTAGATAAGACCCTTATTTCTCAGCTGGGAGTCCTTTGAAGCTGCTTTGTAACTGTAATTTGGACCTTCAACCCTTTGAAGTCCACTATATGGAGAAAAATCCTGGAATGTTTTCCTCAAAAACCTTTACTTTCAACTGAAGAAAGACATGAACATCTTGGATGACATGGGGGTGAGTAAATTATCAGGAAAATTTGATTCTGGTATGAACTAATCCTTTAAGTTTTTTTTTTTTTTTTTACATTAAAGCAACAAACCTAAAGATATACAATCTATAATCAATTTAGCATCAAGTCAATTTATGTTGCTTTAGGAATGTTTATATATTTTACATGTTAATATATGTTATTGATCCCAAACCATCTTAATCAGCTTAATTTTTGTTTCATGAATGCACACTGCACAGGCAGACTATGTTGTTCCTCATGCATAGTATGGTAAAACACAAATCATTTTAGTTACAAGCGAAAGTTCAGCCTTCAAGTAAAGCCATAAAACAAGTTACTAAACCCATGAGTTCACAAACACAGCATGTGACACAAAACTTAATTCCTCCTCTAACTGTAGAGCTGTCAATATTTGTTGAATGGTGCCAATCATCTAAGGATGCTGCTTAATTAGACTTGAATTATGATCGAGGGTGTTTATGTCTAAATTGACTCTAGTTCTACATTTTATCATCTATACATAATAAAGCTCAACATCCTACTTATGATAAATACAGTATTTTACAGCATCCACTTTTCCCTTGCAACTCCATCTATAATTTCTGAAAAAGATGTTTTTGCCTTAGCTGCAGTACGGGCAATAAGATTTTAAATTTTGCAGGACTATCCTAACAGGGGTTTGATAGTCTTTGAGTAAATGTGCTTGACATCGACCCCCTTTCCCCGCTGATGTACATTTACAAAAGATTTGCAAATCTACTTTATTTAATTCTAATAAAGCACGGACATGGTACAAGGACTGAATGAAAATGACTCCTGATTCTATTTACGATATTCATGAAATACAGATAATAGAAAAAGGACTTTGAGAGCTAAACACTCCAGGCTGGTTGGATGTTCGATGCATGTGAATTACAGTGTTTGCGCAAGAAAACAGTGATATTTAAAGCACTCTCCTGCAGGACTGTCTAAGTCTCTCTCGACACAGAAATAACCAAGCAGCGAGAGTGAGGAACCCAAAAGCAATTTCATTCTGCCAAAGCGAGATTTTCGTATAGACCATGTCATATCAATGCATACAAATCCCTATTTTTCATACAAATGTCTATGTTTGATAAATATTTCCGTGTGAATGCATACAGTTCAAATACACATTTTACATATAAATACTCCTATTTTGACACTGGCAAACTGAAAGGTTTTGAACACATATATACGCCTGAAGGCTGAAGAAGACCGGGATGTTGACGTAACACAGATGCAACATTAAGGTTGTTGCCTGTGGACATTATTAGGATTAGAGGAGGGCTTGAGGCATGAAGCGCTCTGGTCCACAACGCCAGCTCACCGCATTACATGCTCACTAGGTCTGACCGCTCGCAAATCCTTAGCTTTACTTTCTTCTTTTAATTAAACCACTGAGAGCTAAATTAATTTCTCCATATTTTTCGAGGTGATTAAAAGGATGTGTGGAAAGTGTAGACATACTGTATGTCAGAAAGGAATGCTAATCAAACTGGTATATTTTAGGCTTTCTATGATGTAAGATCATGCCATTTGATAGAAGAAAATGTGTGCCATTTAAAATGCACAGATGTGGAAACAGGTTTGTACATTTGTGTGTAACAGGGAAGTGGTAGTGTGGTCTCGATAGGTACTGAGGTAAATGGTCAACAAATAAATTATACAATAGGCATACGTGCAATTAAATTTTTTAAATGCCCCCTTTGGAAGATGTCAGGCCGGTATTTATGATATGTTCATTGCTGTGCATTTTTAAATTCCCTGCTGGAAGGAAAAATCCTCCGTATCACAAGCAGCGATTAGAATACAACTCACATCTGCATCCACATCTCAGATATCATTAGGAGCTTCCACATGGCAGCTGCTCTCTTGATTTGGATCTAAATCAACCCGAACATACTAAAACACTGATCTTTATAAATCACTGCTAAGCATCCAGTTGTGCCCCAGCTAACTGTTACACAATCTTCTCGTATAGTATTGTCAACTCGCATTATTTTCAGGACTGACAATAGATGTTATTCATACACAAACTTTTCCCAGTAATTTTCACTGTCTGTCTCTTCCATTTTCAGGTCTATCTTGCCTTTAGGGAAGAGAAATGTAAATTTGAGTATTGGAATGTCCCCTAATGTCCCTGTCAGATAATGAGTTAAAAAAAAAAAAAAAAAAAAGCAAAATAAAAAAAAAAAACAAAACAAAATATGAAACCAAAAATAAAATAATAAATTAATTAATTAATTTAATAAATTAAACAAACAAAAAAAATAATAAATACAATAAAATAAAAAATAAATCAATTAAATGATTAAACAAAAAAATAAACAATAGTGAATACAATAAAATAAAAACAACAAAACTAAATATTAAATAAATTTTAAAATGTATAAATTAATTTATTAATAGAATAAAATGAATACAATACAATAAAAATGTAAAAAATGTAATAAAATAAAATAGAAACAAAAAAAACAAAACAAAATATGATCAAATAAAATAATACAAATATTAAATTAAAACAAAAAAATAACATTTAATTAAATTAAACAAAAATAAAACAAAATTAAATAATAAAAAAATACAAAAATAAAACAAAATATGAAAAATAAAATAAATAAAATAAAAGTCGATTAATTAAAATTAACTGTAATTAAATTAATTTTAAAATAAAAAAATAAAAAATAAAACAAAACAGAAAAATAAAAACTTCAGTTTTAAATGTACAAATGTACTGGCTCTAAAACAAATTAACAATACACCACTCTTAAAGGAGTAGTTCAGTTTCAGAACAGAAATTTACAGATAATATACTCACTCCCTTGTCATCCAAGTAGTTCATGTCTTTCTTTCTTCAGTCAATAAGAAATTAGGTTTCTTGAGAAAAACATTTCAGGATTTCTCTCCATATAGTGGACTTCAATGGGGCCCCCAAGTTTGAACTTCCAAAATGCAGTTTAAATGCAGCTTCAAAGGGCTCTAAATGATTCCAGCCAAGGAAGAAGGGTCTAATCTAGCAAAATGATCGGTTATTTTCGAAACAAACTGACAATTACGCAGACTACGCATGCACATCACAGAGACAAGACAAGATGAGCATTTGAGGTTAAAAAGTATATACAGGTGCTGGTCATATAAATAGAATATCTTCAAAAAGTTGATTTATTTCACTAATTCCATTCAAGAAGTGAAAGGTGTATAATGTTTACATTCATTCCACACAGACTGATATATTTCAAGTGTTTATTTCTTTTAATTTTGATTATTATAACTGACAACTAATGAAAACCCCAATTCAGTATCTCAGAAAATTAGAATATTGTCAAAAGGTTCAGTATTGAAGACACCTGGTGCCACACTCTAATCAGCTAATTAACTCAAAACACATGCAAAGGCCTTTAAATGGTCTCTCAGTCTAGTGCTGTAGGCTACACAATCATGGGGAAGACCGCTGATTTGACAGTTGTCCAAAAGACGACTATTGACACCTTGTATAAGGAGGGCAAGACACAAAAGGTCATTGCAAAAGAGGCTGGCTGTTCACAGAGCTCTGTGTCCAAGCACATTAATAGAGAGGTGAAAGGAAGGAAAATATGTGGTAGAAAAAAAGTGTACAAGCAATAGGGATAACCGCACCCTGGAGAGAATTGTGAAACAAAACCCATTCAAAAATGTGGGGGAGATTCACAAATAGTGGACTGCAGCTGGAGTCAGTGCTTCAAGAACCACTACGCACAGACTTATACAAGACATGGGTTTCAGCTGCTGCATTCCTTGTGTCAAGCCACTCTTGAACAACAGACAGCGTCAGAAGCGTCTCGCCTGGGCTAAAGACAAAAAGGACTGGACTGCTGCTGCGTGGTCCAAAGTTATGTTCTCTGATGGAAATAGGTCCAGTAGGGGTGGGCGATATGACCTAAAATTTATATCACGGTATTTTTCATCTTTTGAACGGTGACGGTATAATATCACGGTATTATGTTCCTGGTCCCTTCAATGCTGACAAATAAGAGTTGGTAGAGTGAATTCACTGAGATGTGGCTTCTCCAGTCAAGTCAATTTGCTTCATTGAACTGAAACCCCTGTGAGGTAGTGCCAATAGTTCAGCAAGTAATAATCATCAGCAAGATTTCTGTCTTTATTTGTATAGTGTCATCCATGAAAATGAGGCTCAGAGGTGCCATGAATGCAATCAAATTTATAAATTCATGTTGAGATTTAGTTTTTTTTTTTAATAAAATTTGGAATACACAAGTAGTATTTAAGATTTCAATAACTGAAAGGATCTGCCAGCAGGTGGCGGCAAGACACTGAAATTAATTACTGAATCGTATTGTTCATTTGATTCGTTTGAACACATGGTTCATTTAAGTGACTCTTTATGAATGCGAAATTGAATCATTTCACTAGATTAGTTTAAAAACGCACGTTCACTTATAAACGAAACACCGTTGTGTTTGATTGGAGAACGCATCTTCATTTAAACACAGCGGTGTGACTTATTCCAGAATAAATTTTGAAAATGAAACTGAGCAAAATCGGGTATAGTGTTATTCTCAGTAATGTAAGTCACTTAATAATAACTTCTTGTTTATTTAACGGCTGTAGTAAATTAATATCTCATTTACAAACTCCCATAAAAATATTAAAAGCTGTCCCTCATCTTAGTTTGCGATATCACAAAGCTCTAGTATAATCAAAGACGCTCTCTGTACTGCAATCAATCTCTTATTTACTCTCTCTACACTTTGTTGATAGAAGGAATCGTGAGATATGACTGTGATACATTACTGTGCTGTGAACCTAGACAGGTCGGTCGGCGTTTGGCTTTCCGGTGCATTTAGAAATTACACAACAGGAACAAACCAGCGATCGTATTTATCTCCGCCATGGTCGATCGCACCAGTGTTGTTATTCGCGCGAGTGATGGGGAAACCTCCCGCGGATAAACTAGTGAGTGACGCCATGCGCATGGTGTGAACGCACCGACTATATGTGCGCACGTAATTGACAAACGGTCACAGGCAAATTAAACTTAGGTGTAGCTTATTATTTAGAATTAGCTATTATTGATGTAAATGCAGCCGTTCAAGGCACATAATTGATTTATTACGGTATTGACGGTATTAGAAAATCCATGTCGTGGCGCAATGTCACACCGGTGTTAACTATGATACCGGTGTACCGCCCACCCCTAAGGTCCAGTGTAAAGTTTCTATAGTCAGTGATGGTTTGGGGTGCCATGTCATCAGCTGGTGTTGGTCCACTGTGTTTTCTGAGGTCCAAGGTCAACGCAGCTGTATACCAGTTTTAGAGCACTTCATGCTTCCTGCTGATGACCAACTTTATGGAGATGCAGATTTCATTTTCCAACAGGACTTGGCACCTGCACACAGTGCCAAAGCTACCAGTACCTGGTTTAAGGACCATGGTATCC
Organism: Garra rufa; assembly: GCF_049309525.1. Classification (NCBI taxonomy): domain Eukaryota; kingdom Metazoa; phylum Chordata; class Actinopteri; order Cypriniformes; family Cyprinidae; genus Garra; species Garra rufa. The sequence continues at coordinate 23,518,737 of NC_133363.1, read as the reverse complement.
CTGTTCTTAATTGGCCAGCAAATGCGCCTGATCTTAACCCCATAGAAATTTTTGAAGAGGAAGATTTCTAAAAATCCTTTCTTTGTATTGGTCTTGAGTAATATTCTAATTTTCTAAGATTTCTGAATTGGGGTTCCCCTTCAGTCATTTCACTACGACGTTACATATGGGAACTCGCCTGAGAGACCAATCATCTCCGAGCCTTATTCAAAAGGCCAATGAACATTGGCGAGTGGTATTTGCATGTCAAGCCACTCTCCCGTACATACGGGTATATAAGATGGCGGCATGCAGCCACTCATTCAGATTTTCGCTTCGGAGCCTTTATGTCCGAGCCCGACGACCACGTCAAAAAAAAAAAAAAAAAAAGAGTTCCTGTCAGCTATTTCTAAAAGAGTTTTTGGCAGCCACCAGCGTGATCCTGCGGGCTGCTGTTTTAACAGCAAAATCAGAGCCTTTGCAGACCAGCAAGCAGCCCCATTTGACTGCACAGTTGTGCCGCGGTTTCTCCCTGGGCAAACCGGGATCTAAAAGAGTGAATTCCTCACAGCTGTGGAAGACATTTTCCCGGTATGTCTTTCCGGCCGTGCGCTTCCGGGTGTGGTAGTTTTCTCACCTCGCTGCCTGGGCCGAGAGCACGCTGAGGCGGCATTCACGGATGGTTCATGCATTCGCAGTGAACATGGCCACATTGAAGTCCCGCCGCTCGTTCGCGAAAAGGCTCCCCTCGCCGTCTTCCCGTGGCAAGACGTTGAGCCATCAAGGTTTTTCGGCTGCCACGGCGAGGTGCTTGGGCCCCCCGGACTTCTGCATCACCGCGTGGTCCTGTTGAGTTGCCAAAGCAGTCCGCTTCCCTGCTCGCCGGGCCGATTGTCTCCTTTGGCGCTCCTCAGGAGGACGATATGTCTATCGCAGCATCAGAGGGAGAGTCGGATGGTGAAGCGGACGACTCGGCAGCCACAACTTCACAGAAAGAGCCAATTTCCTCACCTCTGGGGTTTCGGCCCCGAGCTCCCTTCTCGAGCAACACCTTGCTTCCTTGGATTTGGACTCGGAGCCTGATATCGCCAGCACGGGAACCAGGGAAGAAGGTAAGCGCTGCCCAGTGCAGTCTGACTTTTCTCCAGGACGTTTATCCTTCTGGGATCAGTCCCCTCGGCCTCGACTGCAATGGCATATCAATTGCCTAGAGTTGTTGGCTGTGCTTCTTGCGCTCCGTCGCTTCCGACCGATGCTGCGCCACAAGCACGTTCTTGTTCGCACCGACAGCACTGCGACCGTAGCCTATATCAACTCACTCCCGTTGCATGTCACAACTCGCCCGCCATCTGCTCCTGTGGAGTCAGACGTGGGTGAAATCGCTACGTGCCGTTCACATTCCAGGAGAACTCAACCATGCAGCCGACCAGCTCTCACGGCAGTCCACCTATCTTGGAGAATGGCAACTCCACCCCCAGGTAGTCCAGCTGATTTGGAGCCATTTCGGCGAGGCCCAGTATCCCCCGAATCCTCCCACTGCCAGCTATTTTACTCCCTCAGCAAGGCTCCCCTCGGCAGGGACGCGCTGGCACACAGCTGGCCTCTGGGGCCTAAGTATGCCTTTCCCCCAGTGAGCCTCCTTGCACAGACTCTGTGCAAGATCAGGGAGGATGAGGAGCAGGTTCTGCTGGTTGCGCCATATTGGCCCACCTGGACCTGGTTTCCAAACCTCATTTCCCCCGCAGCAGCCCCTCCCTGGAAGATCCCCTTGAGGAAAGACCTTCTTTCTCAGGGGATGGGCACAATTTGGCACCCGCGCCCCGACCTATGGAACCTGCACGTCTGGCTTCTGGACGGGACGCGTCAGACCTCTCCGGCCTTCCACAGGCCGTGATAGAAACTATCACTCAGTCCAGAGCTTCCTCTACAAGGCAGGCCTATGCACTGAGGTGGGGTCTATAAACACTTGAAATATATCAGTATGTGTGGAATGAATGTATACATTATACAAGTTTCACTTCTTCAATGGAATTAGTGAAATAAATCAACTTTTTGAAGATATTCTTATTATATGACCAGCACCTGTAAATTGTCAATTTGTTTAGAAAATGACCGATCATTTCACTAGATAAGACCCTTCTTCCTTGGCAGTAATCGTTTAGAGCCCTTTGAAGCTGCATTTAAACTGTATTTTGAAAGTTCAAATTTGGGGGCACCATTGAAGTCCACTATTTGGAGATAATTCTCAAAAGGTTTTCCTCAAGAAAAGTTCTGGAAGTTAACTAATCCTTTAATGCACATTATTAAAAACTAATAGCACTTATTTATTACAAATTGCATTTTACTCTTATATGAGCTTAAAATTCTCCATAGCCTAATTATTTCTTGTTTGAATGATGTTAAGATTTGTTCTCATTATTTTCCTACTGACCTCTGCATCATTGATCACTGTTTTGGGTTGATATATGTTTCTGTTCCAATCAACATGGGAAGACACAATTATTTCAGAGAACTCAACCCAGCTCTTCCAATCAAATTTGCACATGCATTTGAAGGACTAAATTAGCTATACAAATTAGCTATATCACGATTAGAAGATGTGGCTCATTATGTTTTAACTGGAAGTGATGTATGACAATGCTGCCCAGCTTTGCGCTTAAACATACGCAGTTTACATTAAAAAAGACTGCTAATTAAAACTACATGTTCCAGTGTAGGCAGATACATTAAACCTGAAACTGGCAAAGTTTTGTTCAAAATATTCAACATGAGACATGGATCGCCTGCTTTGTTCAATTACAGCCACGGCTGAAAGAAAAAACTGGCTTTAGAGCGTTTGTTATTAACTTGCGGCTGCCAGGTTTCCGTGTACTCTGAGAAAAAAATTCCCCATCTAACAATTATCGCAAGCTCCCTGCTCCCCCCAAACCCGTCCAATCCCAGTCACTCAGTATTGTTATTCAGGGAAGGAAATCAATACCCATGCCAGGACTGGATAATTGAATAACAGAGAAAAAGAAAGGCTCTTTCAGCCTCATATTTGTGCAAAAGCTCAGAAGCGAAAAGATTAGTCTTACAAAGAGTGGTTTGGATCCATGTGGAAGTTCTCTTGATCATGGCTCTTTTTACACTTTCAAAGAGGCACATGAAAGTGATATGAAGACGAGACATCTAGGCATCTAAGTGCACATGTATTGTGAGCTTCAGACAGTTTCATCAGGCAACAATTCTCAACCTAATGCAACATTTAGACACTTTGTTTGGTTGTTTCCTCAAAGAGCCTGCATATGCTCAGGAACCTGCTGCAGTTTACAGACTGCTAAAGGAAGCCTGTTGTAAACATCTCACTGCTGTCACGTTCACTCTCTCTCCATATGCGAAGTGGAATAAAGTCATTTGAGTGAGCTCTCAAGCTCTCAAAGGAAAACCTGTACTTTCTCACCTGTATCCACTCTGCGTGTCCACACAGACTCCTCCGTTGTGGCAGGGGTTTCTAGGATAGACGGAGCAGCTCTGGTGGAGGTGTTCACGTGCTGAGCAGCTGCAGACAGCTGTGGCTTCCACAGTCACTGACACCAGAGCCATGCTGCCCGAGTCGACCACCGTTGGCTTGTCAGTCACGCTCAGGTGGCTGGTGCAGCCCCCTCCTCCCCGACAGTCTGCATCCACACACTCATCTACATGAACTTGGGTCACGTTGACTTGAAGAAAAGACTGGAGCTGGATGGGGATGAGAAAATGAAAAGAGAGAGAGAGAGAGAGAGATAAAGAAAGTCCATCACTTGTGAAGTGCTGCCATAGTGATGAAAGGAAAATGACAGAACAAACTAAAAGAGAGCAAATAACACATGCAACCAGCTTCATTATTTTGAGTCATTTTGACCCAGAACCAGATTTTGAGATTCTCGCAGTGAGTGAAATAATTCTGTTTATACTCAAAACTGCTGTTAGAACTAATAACGTAAGGTCAGCATGTTCCCAAGCCATTTCATTCACGTCTTTCTGTGGTTGCAACACTGATTAGGTGATTATGTAAGAGATGATTTCTTTAAACATCCATGTTTATTTTGTGCTATAACTAGTAGTAAAAACTAGTCAGATCACATCACATTTAAAGGGATAGTTCATCCAATTTTTTTTATTGACCTTGTGATTTACTCATCCTCAAGCCATCCTAGGTGTACAGTATATGACTTTTTTTCTTTTTAGACAAATACAATCTGAGTTATATTAATGAATGCTCGGGCTCTTTCAAACTTTATAATGGCTGTTGAGAATTGAAGTCCAATGAAAGTATATCCATCCATCATCCATGTGCTCCACATGACTCCGGGGGTTAATAAAGGTTTTTGTGTAAGAAATATTTATAAATCATAATCTCTAGCTTCCACTAACTGTCATACACATGCTCAGGAGAACCAAATTCTGTTAACAGCAAATGAAAACCAGTATCCTCTTAGATTATATTGAAATCCTCTGAAATTGTTCGTTACAAATCCTCGTTTTGTACTTCTAATTCATGACTGGTGTTTTGTTTTGCTCTGCTTCTGTGCTTTCGCATTCATCAATATCTTACGTCATCCGCTGGAACGCCACTCTCTTATAAATGCATGTATGACAGTTAGCGGAAGCCAGATATTATGATTTATAAAAGTTTAAATATAGATAATTTTCTTACTTCAAAAGGCCTTTATTAAGCCCTCGGAGCCGTGTTGAATACTTGGATGAACTCTTGGATGATGGATGGATGCACTTTTTGGGCTTAAAAATATCAATCTCCATTCACAGCCATTATAAAGCCCTTAAGATCACATTTTTTAATATAACTTATAAAAATTAAAATTCATCACTTACTCACTTCATCATTTACTCGTGTTGTTCCAATTCCAAATCAGACTAACCAAAACATAAATCTTGAGAAGAGATACAATTGCTTTATATGAACAACATATTTAATTTAGTTTTTTATTTACATCTAATAAATGCATTCATTTCTGATATATTTATAAAATACATTCAAAAATGTCAAAAAAAAAAAAAAACGTAGCTGGGGTGTAAAAATCCATGAATCTGTGCTCTTTGGAATGCGGGATTCTTTTATAGCAGCAAAAATACTCAAAAATCCAATGGTCTCAAGTGTGAAAAATATAAACAGCCTTTATTCACATGGCTTTAAAGTTTTTAAAAGCAACACATTTGTGCTCTGACGCATTGCAGCTAACTCGCCTTCATCTGGGTGCCTTTTTAGATCTTTTTCTTAATAGTACGACATAAGCTTAAGTAAATTACATAATTTTAATTTTTGGTGAACTCTTACGAGAGAGTGGCATTCCAGCATAGGATGCAGAGCAGAGCATAAGCTCCAATCAGAACATGCTAGTCTCACGAGAACAAGTTTTGAATACAGCAAAGGAAAACCAGTCTCCTCTTGGCTTACATCAAAATCCCCCCAACATTTTTTCTTAAAAATCCTCGTTCTGGTCTTCTAATTCACGACTGGTGTTTTGTTTTGCTCTCTCCTCTGCGCCTCCACATTTATCACCGTGTTTGTCACCGTGGTTGTCTACATCCTACGTCATTCGCTGGAATGCCTACGACAGTACGACAATAATCAGAAGCTAAAGATTACGGTTTATAAAGTTTTAAATGTGGATATGTTTCTTACACAAACACATTAATTTGCTTCAAAAGGCCTTTATTAACCCCCAGAGCAATGTGGAGCACTTTTTATGATAGATGGATGCACTTTTATTGGACTTCAAAATCTTGCACCTCAATCACTACCATTATAAATCATGGAAGAGCCAGGAAATTTTATAGAACTGCGATAGTATTCGTCTGAAGGAAGAAAGTCACATACACCTAGGATGGCTTGAGGGTGAGTAAATCATTGGGTAATTTTAATTTTTGGGTGAACTATCCCTTTAAGTGTTCATCCAAAAATGAAAATGTATCATTTACTCACACTCATGTTGTTCCAATCCCAAACCAGACTTTGGTTAATCTTCAGAAGTCGAAACATCAAAAATATCAAAACGTTTTTTTTTCCCTTATAACTTTACATCAAGCGGCTCATTGTGACGTCCATGCTAGTCCAGTCTGTATTTGGCTGTTTGGATAGTTAGAGCTGGTCCAGTTGGTCAGTAAACCAGCAAGATCTTTCTCATGAAGTTCACTGACCAAAGAAGTTAACCTACTTAGACTGCACTCATAACGTGGTGTCCATCTATGCCAATCTTTTCAGCTGAGCCACCCTCAAATTAGCATACAAATAGCAAAATAAGTCCAACCAAACAGGCCCCAAACCCACTTGTTTCTATTGCTTTGAGCGTTTAGAGACACTGTTGCACGCTCACTCTATTTCATACTTGGACACACTGCGCACTCCAGAGCCTCTCCGGGCCTGTGCTTTTCCACAAGCCCATAAACGGCGTGCAAATACCCCACGTCCACAGGGCTGCCTCTCAACTTTCACACCATTTATTCAAATACAACATCTGAAGTGGAGCATTTTGCTCCAGGGTGGACTGAGCAGTCACACCGTGATTGACCTGTCCTCTGCTAACCCATGCGGCCAGCACACTTAAGGGGAAATGAAGGGGTGAAAAAACAAGATATATCGAGGGATACAGAGAATGAAGATAGAGACAGATGTTCAAGGTGATTGCTACTCAAAGATTAGCTGGGAACTATTTGCCGGGACACTCTTCTGGCGGTTCATGGTATTTTCTACACAGCCGCTGTGGCAGAAGGGTGTGGGTGATTGATGATGCTGTTTATGTTGATTTTATGTGTGATCTGAAGGGGAAACTCTGAGGGAGCACATGGATACGGTGCAATGTGCACAACAGAGTTGGACAGGCAAATGTCACAATGTGTTATGGTGGGGTGAGAACAGAAACAGTGGGAGCAGCTTTAGGCCTCAGACAAGGGTTTTATTTTAAATAAAAATGAACATAAAATATTAAAAAAGGAGAAATAAAGTGTACATGGGAAATATGTGTGAGAACTGAAAGGGCACAATAACGAGACTCGCTGACTTCCCTGAGTGCCCTGCAGACAATGGAAATGGCAGGAGTTCTGGAGGTTGGCGCTTGGGGTGTCGCAATATACCAGTATTGATGATAACCGTGATATTTAAAAATTAAAATATTGATATGTTAATACCCCACACACAATAGTATCATCAATAATCCAGCGACAGTAACCTGCAATCTGGCTGAAACCCTAGCATAATAGGTTGCAGTTTTGCACCGTAACACAGGTTGCCACCTGTCATAAAATGGAAAAAGGATGACGGCAACACAGCGTGTAGCTACTACTGCCACACAAAACCATGTTGAAAAATGACAAGTCAAAGTGTGACACTCATTTCTTAAAAGTTACCTAGTGTGGGAGTTTTTTGTAAAAGATGGGGTGTTAGAAACCTCAGACTGCAGTAAGTTCTTTTTATACACTTTTTCGTACAGTTACGGTTGCAAACTTCTTAATTTCTATACAGTACAATATCATTATATAAAATCATTAGCATTAGTTTGTTACTGTCCGTGACTGCACTAGTTGGCGCACATTATCAGCATTCATTGCTCCTCCTTTTCTTTGTGTACAAACACCTTTGTGTATACACACGGGACGAGACGGGTATATTGAGAAGAGGCGCGTTCAGCATTTAATGGCACCATTAACTTCAGATGCACCTCATCACACACTGCCAGCCCTGTTTGTACTGTGCTGCTCCGCGTTCATGCCCATTTCAGTCTGAAAGCCCAAATGTAGGGTGGCATATGAAGATGGGGCAGAAAAAAACATGAGGGGAGGTGATGGTGTTTATATACAGAAAAAATTGCAAATATAATATGGACATGTACAATTTATTTATATTTGTTAGTTAGTAACCTTTGTGTAACCGGGATACAACTCAATCAATCTATAGGGATGCACTGATATTAAAATTAAGGTCTTTATAATAAAGGGAGAGTTTACCCAAAAATGTTCAGAAATTCTGTCAATAATTACCCGCCCTTATGTTGTTCCAAACCTGTAAGACCTTCGCTCATTTTTGGAACATAAAATAACAATTTTTTGCTTTTAGACACATTCAAGGCCTTGAAAGGTAACAAGACATCATTAAAATAGTCCAAGTGACATCAGTGGTTCAACCTTAATTTTATAGAGTTACGAGAATACTTTTTGTGCGAAAACAAAAATAACGACTTTACTCAACAATGTCTTCGACAAGCATTCACAAAGTACCACAACAAATGCGTGTGGTGCTGTTGATGCAGGTGCCAGCACTCTGACGTAGAACTTTCATCTCCCTAATTTCGTTTGCATATTCTGGTTCAAATAAATTAAGCTGGGCAAAAAATTGCAAGTCATCCTCTCTGTAAAAATATTCAAACAAAGGTTTACGAAGGCTGTTTTAAATACAGTATGTGTCTTCTGCTTGTTCTACGTCAGAACACCGGCTCCTTTGTCAACAGCTCCACACACGCGTCGTGTGCTCTTTTGAACATGCGGTGAAGACTGACACAGAAGAGAAGAAATTGTTGAATAAAGTTGTTATTTTTGTTTTCTTTGCACACAAAAAGTATTCTCACAGATTTATAACATTACAGTTAAACCATTGATGTCACATGGACTAATTTATCTATGTCCTTACTATCTTTTTGGGCCTTGTCAGTTGCGTTGCTGTCTATGCAGGGTCAGATAGCTCTTGGATTTCATCAAAGATATCTTTATGTTTGTGTTCTAAGGGTGAAGGAAGGTCTTAAAGGTTTGGAACGACGTAAGGGTTAGTAAAAAATGAAAATGATATTTTATTTTTTTGGCTGAACTATTTATTAAAGGCATTAATTATATTAATGCTGTGGCTGACAACCAATAAATAGCCAGTATTCATTCTATTATTTTGTGTAAATAAAGTAGTAAAATAGTGCTGTCAAACAATTAATCGCATCCAAAATAAAAGTTTTTGTTTACATAATATATGTGTGTGTAATGTGTATATTTATTATATATATATATAAATACACACACGCATGTACATATTTAAGAACAATGTTTATATATATATATATATATATATATATATAGTTCTTCAACAGTTTTTTCTAGTCCTCAAATCTGATTGGCTGTTAAGAGTGCAATATTAGAGCAATATCAAAACAGCTGTTTCACAGTTTGTAACCGTATCACTTCGCTTGCGTTCTTCTTACAGCAAGTATCATGGCGGAAGCCCAAATCTATTATCATTTTATAAAAAATACTGTTTTTGTGTCATGGAATGTAGTTTTATGAGGTTTTCAGGTGAGAATGTACTTGTTTATAGTTCAAATGTGCAGTTTGTTAATCAAGATAACGTCTTTTTGAAAACTTGCATGTGAGCTCCAGATCGTTAGCAGCCGTTCTGCACTCATGAACCCGCCCGAGAGCACCTCACCTCAGCCAGATTTTCTGGAATTTAGCGCTGACTCTGATGTCTCTGTAGTGGTTACACATGAAATATAATTTATTATGGGTAAATCTAACAGTAATTTTTGGTCTCATTAATCTATTATTTGTTCAAGAGAAGACCAATTCTCATGTTTATATAAATTCAATGCTGTATATCAGAGCACTGCCTTTGTACTTTTGACGGAATTCCCTATCAACTTTTATGAGGGCTGTTGTTGTTCATTAAATATTATCATTCAATAAATGATATTTTATATAAACATAGTATTTAATAAAAGTGTTTAGTATTGAGAAACAGTGTGTGTTTGTGATTTTACTTTGTTTACATTGTTCTGCTATTACATGGTGACAAGAGACAAGACAAGAGTTTTTATGAGTTAGCAGTAAAGACTTTTACATTGAAAAGTTGCCGCTATAAATGGAAGTTATTTTTAGTTTTAAAAACAACTTGACGCAGCCAACAAATGCACTGAGCAGCAAAATCACCGTTAACAGGTGAAAGGATATTAACGTTGACAAATATAACGCTTTTTCAGCAGATATTTAAACTAATGTTTATTGTGAACACAAGACCGATCTGAAGAATGAATGCTGTATCAGATGCAGGCAATCACACTCGCCCAGTCCATCTCTATCTCATAATATTCTACATAATACTGTGAGTTTTTAAAACAGTAATACAATAAGCTTTCAATGAAGCAACTCAACATTCCTTCGTTACTAGTTCTAAAGTGACATTTTGAAATTAGTAATGGAAGCTTGGGGTCAGCTGTTAAAGGGATAGTTCACCCAAAAATGAAAATTTGATGCTTATCTGCTTACCCCCAGGGCATCCAAGATGTAGGTGACTTTTCTTGTTTCTTCAGTAGAACACAAACAAAGATTTTTATCTCAAACCTTTGCAGTCTGTTGCTAGTCATATAATGGCTACATGGCAAACTCACAAAAAATAATTGTTTCGTGTCTTAGGACATCAGTGTATCGTCACAATCTGCAGGGTTTAATTTGGATTTGTCTGTGCATGTTTTTTTTTTTTTTTGTTTTTTTTTTACTTTCAAAGGTTTGGTGCCCATTCACTGCCATTATATGACTAGCAACAGACTGCAAAGGTTTGAGATAAAAATCTTTCTTTGTGTTCTACTGAAGAAACAAAGTCACCTACATCTTGGATGCCCTGGGGGTAAACAGATAGGCATCAAATTTTCATTTTTGGGTAAACTATTCCTTTAAACTGTCAAACTTTGATTTGAATTTTTGACGGAAGGAAGTAGTTCTGCACAAAAGATGGTTTTTAAAGACACTCCATTGTTATTTTATGTATTTACACATCATGCCGTCAAACTGTTGTATAAATGCAATATCACATATTGCATTTCACATAGATGTGAGATATGGCTGTAGACCTATTTCAGCACGCTGTGATTACTGTAGTGGACCGCGCATTCCAGGGCCCAGTTTATGGCAAGGGCCCCTCCCTGGCCACAATAGTGGACAAAGGTTTGCTACATTTTGATTGGATCTTGGTGGACTAACATAAGCAAACTGTCCAACGCCATCAGATAAGGATGCCAGGACAACTGCCAGACACCTCTTAGAGGGCAAGAAGATCATCTTTGGTACAAAAACCCGGGAAGGACAGAACTTCCTATTGGTCAAGATTCAGTTTCTGCCCTCCACCCACCTTGAGACTGTTTCCTAAGGTTGGTCCTGTGACGGTCATAAAAATTCCTTAGGATCTCCAGACGCAGCAGCAATGGGTGAAACAAAGAGAGATCACAAAGATCCATCCAAATCCATTCATAACTATGTTTTCAAACCTTGAACTGATGTGAACCATAACACACACATCTTATACTTATTCAGAGAAATAAGTATTCTCACTGACAGCGATGTGTAGTGCAACATCTTACACAAACTCAGCTGTTAATGGACAAATGAATGCATGCATGACAGTTCAATCTTTTCCCATCATGTTTGGACTTAATGTGTTCATTACATGACCAAATGTTTTCTGATTGTGTTTTGGAAAGTGAGAAATTCACCAGTAAAACATTATTGACACTTTTCTAACTTTGTGTTTGGACTATGCAAATGACTTCCACAAGAAGAAAGAAGGGTGGGCTACCCCATGTCCCCCCGCTCTGATGGATCCAGCCAATCACAGCATGGAAATGGAGAAGCACCAAATTGCAATCTCCTCCTCATCGGAAAGGTATAAATGTACCTCTCCAAAAGACACTCCTTGTTCTGAGTCTGAGCCCCGGCAGGGTAAGACACTAACAGAGCAACAAAGTACTGAGTCTGACCTGCAAGGGTGAGACAATAACAGCTACACCTCCATTCTGAGTCTCCGGCACGTCCAGGGGACAGTAACAGATCAAACTTCTTTCTGAGTCTGCAGCCCGTTACTGGGAAGGCAGCTACAGATACCTCCATTCTGAGTCTCCAGCTCCAAAAGAGAGAGACACTAACAGACACAACCATTCTGAGCCTACTGTCCAGAGAGACAGAAACAGACGCTCCACGCTTCAAGTCTCCAGCTTTAAGGCAGCAGCAGATATGACCACGTTCTGTCTGTGAGGAAAGAGATATTTTCCACGTTCAGAGTCTTCGTCCAGTGAGACAACAACAGATGCAGCACGTCCTGAGTCTCCATCCGAGAGAGACAAAGCGGATTGACCAAGTTCTGTGTCTCTAGCCCAGAGAGGCAGAAGACCAACAGACATTTGCAACAAGGTTAAGCTCCAGCAAACAAACCTTCACTTCAGGTACCTTTGCTTGCGTGTTCCAAGCAAAGGGCCTTCAGCACCTACACCAGGGCCACATCTGCATGTTCCAGATCTTAGGACCCTTTGGTGCTCCAGGAGATCAGCATCCTACAGCGCTTCACGTTCAAGGCTGTCGAAACGGATTCCTGCTCCTTTTCCCACTGACTGCTCCCAGCACAACCAGTGGAAGAATTAACCGCCACCGGACTGCTCACTCAACCAGAGAGAACGTAAATATCACTTCCAAACCTCTTCCAGAGACCTTGGCATTGTTGTGTACTATCAGTATATGATCTTTCTAATTTACATTAGATATTGTATAGCTGATTGCAGTTGATAACAAATAATAGCTCATTTATTTGTTTGATGCATACTAAGGTTCTTTACCTTATTTGTTTCAGAGTAGCAACAGTTTATCTTTCCATAAGATAACATAGCTATGACATAGCAACACCCAACTGAATCACATTTTATGCATCTTATGCACTTTATTCCTTTTGCATTTATGGTATTCATTTAATAGTCGATTACTCTTGTCTATCTTTTGTTAATAAAATTTATTTTATTACACTTGTGTCTACCTTGTGTTGATAATACAGTGAGAGGTTCTACAAGTTAGATATCCCACCAATCTTTCTTATGTGATGTACTCATAACCACACATTAAGTGACATGTGATCCAAGAATTATAACGTCATCGGTGATACGAGTACCCATCACTACACTATTTCACCTTCCTAGTGGGCAAAAGCAGAACTCACTACATAACTGGCGTCCCTAGGTGGACCAAGTTAAAATGAGTTGAGTCTCCTGTAAAATTCACTACATTACCTACAGCCGAATCACAGCAGTGCCGATATACAGCCATATCTCATGTCTATGAATGTGATATTGCTTACATAATATCAATTATATGAATATAAACATATACATGTAAATTCAAGTAAGTATTTTCAAAATATATACTGTATGTGTGTGTATTTATATAAATATACAGAGTACACATATATATTATGTAAACAATCTTTTATTTTGGATGTAATTAATTGTGATTAATCATTTGACAGCACTAATAAATAATTAAAAGTAAAATCACTATATACAAGCAGCACACATTGTATGCTTAATGTGCACATTTTATTTTTAGTGTATATCTTACTTTTATTGTATACCAAATAATATAGAATTTATATACGCAAAATGTATAAAGACAGCTCTAATAAAAAGAGACATTATTTTTAGTGGTGGTGCTGTTGTTGATAATTGTTCTGTTTCTGGGCCACTGAATGCGAAACCAATAATGCGTAGTTTCAAACATATAATCAAAATCAGTGTGATCTCTCATTGAATTCCGTTAATTGACCTCTAATGGTTTGAGTGTCCATGTGTATCTCAAGTGTGTGCCTGACTGACTGCAGATCTACTCATGCACTTTACTGCACTGCAGAGTCCCTGTGGAACAGATCCAGGAGTTGTTTTCTAGACACACAAAGACACATCCGCATTTGAAGCTGCAGAGCGTAAAGATGCCTGGTGTTAAACATTCACCCACACACACTTGACTCTCTCTCTCTCCCTCTCTTTTCATGGTTTTGGGTCTTTACAGCCACACAGACATGCACACACACAATGTGGATCCTCCACAGAGCGTTCAGGTCTGACTCCCACGTTCATGCCTGCTTGAGGAGGTGATTTGCATGTATTACCTCAGACATTAAACACTGCAACTATGAGGTCTCGCATTTCATTTTGCACTCGCAGACAACTAATAAACCATAAGTTTATATGAGGCAGTTAGGCTCAGGTAACAGGAGCATACACAGCAGAGAAGATACGCCCACTCCCCCATCTAATCCTTCTTCTGGACGCTCTCATTTCTCTTTCTCACTCTCTGTTTATTTCTCTCTCTCCTTATTCCTGGAGGAGAGCGTGGAAATTCTTCCCTGTCTCCTGCTCAATCGTTCTGTCAGCTCATTTCTCAGAGGCCCTCTGGGGTGCCCGTCGGGATTGGAACTACAATACCCAGAATTCCCCAAGGAAAACTGCTCCACAGAGGCTCAATGATAGCACAGGATGACACCCAAGAGATATACAAAGTGGGATCTACATAGACAGATAAACAGGCAAACTGGTAGGAGGATTGGTGTTTGTTTTGTGCTCTCCGCTTACAGGAACTAACCTTCATGTCGGACTGGTGGCCTTTTCATGTTTCTGTTGTATGATTCAAAAACAGTGTGTGTTTCTTAAACATTTGATTTGTGAAGAATGGGTTCAACAACCGCCAAAGGGTGTTTTGACGAGTGAGCGAGAGGCATGTTGAGGAGTGGAACCGATCCGCATGATACCGTTATACGTGACTGAGCTTTTCTTTCAAAAAGAAAAAGTAGAGGTCCTCTCCTGCCAAAGCAAACCTAACGGAACAAACATTCACATAAAAGAACAGGGATAGGGATCGATGGGAGGTGCAGCACCACATAGCACTTTAAGATGCAACAAACCAAGTAGTAATTTCAAAATTATTCTGAGAGAAAAGAGTAGGGAAGGCAAAAAAAAAGCAAAACAAAAGAAATAGTGTGGGTGTGTGCAAGTCAACAATTGCCTGAATAAAGTCGAACAAAAGGGCAGAGGAAAAATGCACTGCCTTAGTGTTTGATATTACGAAGATTTATGCAAAAGCTAAGGTGATGAGATGTGTTTTGAGAAAGGCCAGTGTGAAATGGCTCTGACAGCGAAGATCCAGCTGAAAGCTTTAAAATAATTGTATTTCCTCTCCTTTATAATGTGCACTCAAATAGAGTGGGAATTTCATTGGCGTCTGATTAAATGCAGAGAACGGCTCTAATTGTTCTTCGTTCATCCTCATCGGTTCTTTCTGCATTTTGACCTACTCACTATAGGTGTACTATTTCAAGAACAAGACATTTTAGTCTTATTATTACTTTTTTTAGGACAAACTTGTTGTAGTTTTACGCAAGCTTGCATTTGAACCGATTCGCCCTCAAATTTCACAACAAATAACAAGCTTCCCAGAAAACTTTTTCTCCCCCGTGCCTCATCCTTTTTTTCCCTGTTTATCATTGACTCTTAGTCTTTCATCAGGACTCACTATCACCACAGGGAGATTTCTTTTTGGTTTTTCAAGCTTGATGCAACAGTGTGTGTTTTTGTGCAGTATCTGACACTTCACAGGGTGTCATTTCAGTTGTGTGTATTGCAAAAGGGGTGTTAGGGGGCGAGATAGAAGGGCGCACCCCTGGGAGATGAGTAGTGTGCTCCGAAAATCTGCTTCCCCCATCCTAGCACGGCCACGGGGGAATCCTGAGCTCTTCAAAGTGTGCGTTGTGGCGGCAGGGGAGCGAGGTGGAAGAGAGAGGACTGCTGGAGATCATGACAGTGCATTAAGAATCATTTAAAAGTTACAGACGTGAGGGGGGCTCATCTCTGTCTCTCTCCTGCTGTTCACACTCGTTTCTTCCAGCTCTCTTGTAAGCCGACATCACACGGCCTACTCAACACATCCGACATGCAGTGAATGGAGCCGCCAAACCGGCCGAAAATAGAAAAACGCAATTACATCAGATTCAGAGGCAATAGTTCTGTGCGTGAGCATGAACTGGCTGTTCTCACTGATCTCTCTCAAAACCCTGCCAATGCGTGTACCTTAAGCGTGGCAAATTTCATTACACTAAAATGATTTTTTTTTCTTCATTCCATGTCTTGGAATCTCTCCAATTACAACGGGTGGAGACACGCAACTCGCTTTCCATATCAGTGAGTTCATCTGTAATTAACTCCCTAAATTTTCACTTTCTTCTCCCACTACTTTTAGCTCTGAGTAATGGAACGAGTTGAATTGGGGGGAAGCGAATGAGAAAGAGAATAAGGGAACATATTGAGTAGTTTCTTCCCGAGGATTAGAATTCCCATCATTAATAACCTCTAGCCTCCATCAGAACTACTTTCACCATCTCGGCTCACCATTTCCAGGCCATTTTCCAAGCCTCTTTACTCCTCGTTATTGGTCCTGATCAATGATTTCGCGTAGGAGACTGATGCATTTAGATCTGTTGAATTTTTCCAATTCACATCGCAGCTCTTTTACCTTTAGCAGTGTGTCTTTTCTGAGGAGGAAATAGAGCTGATGTGTGATATCAATGAAAAGAGAGCGAGGGAGAGTGAGAAGTGACACTTTAAGCTCGATTGAAAAGGTACAAAGAAGGCTGGGTTAATACATCAGGTGTCATCTAGTTATGAATGTAATTTGTGTTAAAGCTTGCAGGTATTTAAGTTAACATGCTTTTACAGGGATTCTTAGGTTAATTAAAAGGTCAAATATGACTATATTCATATCAATGCGTTTCCGACAAGCCTTACTTTTTGTTTGTGAGCTGCGAGGTATCCATGGACTCTCTCAGCCCTGAGAAACGGCGTGCTGTGAACAGAGAACCTCACATCCAGAGTTCTGTGCCGCACTTCCACCAGACTGAAAATGTTGACGTCGTCTGCCCCCACAGACAGCATGTCTGACAGGAAGTCGCCCAGCAGCTCATACCTGCTCTTCAGATTGCCACGACGTTCCATGAACTCTGTGGCGGAGATGTCTGTCAGAGACACAAACATATAAATGCACGACACATAAGGATAACAGAACTGTATAAATTTTACCTAAACTACAAGAACTTCGGAACATGGAGAGAAAAAAAAGAAACAGCACCATTCTTAACACAACACTGAACTGAGGTGCAGAGCTCATGAAAAATGCATGCTCACGTTTTCCCTCGTCAACACATCTCCTTGTCATTAAGTGAGGTTAGTGCCTGTCAGTGGCTGTTCGCACAAACTCCAGCTGACATGCCATGTCAAAAAGTGCGGGGCAAGAACTCAAACTACCGCATGTGGCAAGTCTTTGTCACCATGGTAATGGGTGCCCACGCTTTACGGTCACGGTTCCTGGCACGTCATGATGAAGCTGGCCATGGCCTCTGAGCATTGTAGGCAAATCGTGACACTTCAGCAACCATCTGACCATTGATTTTCCTGTGCTGGAGGTGTGCTTTCCTCCTAATACCCAATGGACTGTTCTAATTGGGATGCTTAGCCTACAGTTTAGGACTGTGAGGGTGGTTGAACGATGGCCTCGGGGGAGGTGTTAGACCAGCTGAGAGAGTTCCCCAGCTCAGTCTGTCCCCAGGCTGAGTCAGTGTCCCTTGGGGGCAGTGCTGGAGAGTGGCAGGGGTGTCTTAAATATCACTGACACTTCACAACTCACAAAGGCAGAGGGGCATGTTTGAGGAAATTGGGGAAGATTTCACAGCTTTAATGACAACAGTGAAATGAAAACATGCTTTGGATTTGGACTTGCTGTCAGTGACTTTCCTCTGTGACCTCCTCACCCTTTGGAAACTACACGAAAAATATGAGGTTATGGTGTGGGTAAAAATGGGCAACAACCATGGCAAGAATTCATTTTTGGACAGTCCATTTTTCAACTAGACATACTAACTATAAGTAACATTGCACTTACTTCAACTAGATGGTCCCTAAAAGGGTTAGTTCACCCAATAATGAAAGCCCATTATTCAATTACCCTCAAGGCATCCTAGGTGTATTTGATTTCCTTTTTTCAGAGTTGAAGGAAATCAGAGTTGTATTAAAATTTGTAGGCCGACTCGACGTCCTGTGGTGTCAGATGTCGCAGCAACATGGCTTTAAAACAAGTGTGGACACAAGAAATGGAGCAAATGTTTTTCAGAACAGGTCATCATGCAAACAGCCTACCTGATCTCATGACGAAAACGTATCAGTGGGAACTTTTTCACAAGGCGTGAAATATGTACCAGTAAGTACAGATCACTGCAGTTTCCAAAAGAAATTAACACTAGAGATGATAAAATAGCAAGCACTTGTAATCGTTTTTGTGCACATTTATTTTTACAGCTCCATATGTTTTGCTTTCCGGTGTTGACCCCCGCCAAATTACTACACCCCCTAGTATTGGTAGGCTTAGAGTTAGGTGTGTGTGTGTGGGGGGGTTGGTGGTTAGGATTAGGTACTCATGTAGCAATTTCCTGAGAGGGGGTAATAATTTAGCAGGGGGTCAAAAATGGACACAACACCTGATGTAACAAGCTTTCTCGGTAGCTCAACCGGCACGAAACTAGACTTAGGATGCGGAAATCTTGGGTACGAATCCCGTGACTAACAATGAAAGAACTGAAAGATGAGAGATTGAAAAGCAAGCTGAAATGTGTAGATTTAGGTGTAGTGCAGATGGTACGTTATTTTAAAACGTCACAGAGCATTAGTAAAATGTCTAAAGTGGACTATCACATTAGTAGACTGACTATGACATTAGATTTATAGCGCCACTCAACGGACATTTGAAGTCAGAACTGCATTTGCATGCATAAAACCAACATCACATAAAACGTACCATATGTACGTTCATCTGTTCCGTGAAAAAAAGAAATACTCTTTTAGTGGACATTTCTGTTGTAAAATGCAGTGATATGTACTTATTAATACATATTCCATGTCTCACGATATAAAGTTTCCAGAGTTATGTTTTCGTCATGAGATCAGGTTGCAAACAGCTTGCAGTGCTAATTTCCATTTTCAAATAAGCAACTCCTGTTTCATGTGTCATTTCGTTCTTTCAAACTTTGATTCAACAAAGAATCCTTCATTAATCAGCACAACTGTGGTCAACATTGATAATAATGAGAAAAGTTTCTTGAACAGCAAATCAGCATATTAGAATGATTTCTGAAGGATAATGACATTGAAGACTGGAGTAATGGCTGACAAAATTTTAAACAAAAGTTAAAACAAAAGTTGCTTTAAACTGTAATAATATTACTGTTTTTGACTATTTTTGACCAAACAACCCTTGCTGACTCAACAAACTTTTGAATATTAATGCATATATACAACATATATTTAAGTTGTGTAAGCTTTAATGACCCCCAGGACTGCATATTTAATTGAACTTGAATAAAAATGTCCAAAAATACAGTCAGTTTAACATACTGTAATGTTTTTTATAAGGTTTTTGTTGTTCCTTTAAGTTTGTTGAAATATTTTCCACCCTGACAGCTAAATAATGACACCTGTACACAAGGTTTTGAATAAACAATTCTAATAATCCTTAAAACCGTGTTTTTGTTTTGCGTTAATCTACATGTGGTGTCTTTTTGCACTAAATTCTATATTTGCATCTGTGTCATTACTCTTGCAACCTTACATCCCCACTCCGACGGCGGTCGTTCAATTCCCTGTGCTGCACAGACCTGAACATCCGCGAAGTGAATCATTAGTGCTTGAAGACTGTCAATCATGGAGGTTTAGGTGGGGGCAAGGAAGGAAACTGTGATTAGCTTTGGGGGGTGCAGGAAGGGTGGCTGTCTGCTCCCATCAGGAGTTGTGTGTGAAGAGGAGACTCATCATGACAGCTGGGAACAGCCTCACACCTGGCTTTGATCCAAGCCCAGATCAAACCTGCTCCCCTTCCCACGGGCATTAAGCAATGGATGTGCTTAACACCTTTTCTGGATGTTAAACACACATGCACATACACCTAAACTTGAAAATATAGAGGGACAGCAGGGATGTAGAAAAATTGGGGCTGTTAAAAATAATGTTAATTGGGAAAAGAAATTGGGTGGTTGTGGTAAATTGTGGTGATAGAAAAAAATTGTGATTAATTATGTTTTTTTTTTTTTTATTTAATCTACTGACTAATGAAAATATATAAGCAGAGTACAAAATTAAGACTCCATTTTTTTAAACACACCAATTAAATGAAGTGCTAATCTCAGGAAGTGAAATAAAATTTTATAGTTGTTTTATTTTGATGATTTTTTTTAAATGAGGTTTCTAGTTTTTGTAACCCTGTTTACAACATTTGGGATGTCTAAACACAGTTATTTAATTGTGTAATTTTCCAGCAATAAACAAGAGATTGACCTATATTTTATTCACTTAAAACTAGTTATTTTCACATGTTAGGTTGTTTTTTTTTAGATACTTTATCAAATATTTTTAAGAGATCCTACAGCAATATGAAAAAACAAACAAACAAAACAACTGTGGAACACCAAAATGTACTGTGTTGGTGGAATTGTGCAAATAACAAGTGAACAGAAAGTAAAATATGCATGTTTAAGTAGGCAAGAGTACAATTAGGTGCATTTATAACACAAATGTTTTTATAATGCGGTGAAACCCTCTCTGAGACAAAGAACCAAAGACATTTTATTTTATATTTATATTTATATTTATAGGCTTCTCATAAACAGATGGAAACACACACACACACACACACACACACACACACACACACACACACACACACACACACACACATGTTGGGTTTACATGTTTTATGGGGACATTCCATAGGCGTAATGGTTTTTATACTGTACAAACCGTACTTTCTATCGCCCTACACCTACCCTACACCTAAACCTAGCCCTCACAGGAGATTGTGCATACTTTTACTTCATCAAAAAAACTCATTGTGCATGATTTATAAGCCTGTTTCCTCATGGGGACCTGAGAAATGTCCCCACAAGGTCAAAATCTACTGGTATTCCTATCCTTGTGGGGACATTTGGTCCCCACAACGTGATGAATACCAGGTGCACACACACACACACACACACACACACACACACACACACACACACACACACACACACACACACACAGAGCTTACATCAGATGTTTAGCTGTTGTGGTTTGGGGGAAAGTGTGGTTGGCCAATATGTCTTTGTGAATTGGTGAGGTAACCCCATCGAATGAATGCCAATATTTTCCCAATTTCTCTTTTTAATGATACTTCAAAGTCCCGTTGGGCTGGAAAACTCAGGGTTAGCCAACGAGATGAGGATCAAAACATGAAGCATTTTACATTTTTTAAAGATAAGTCCAAACTGGTTAAGCAGTCAGAAGCCTCAAAAGTTCAACCTCAAAAGGCTTTTCATGTTGCGTGTCCTGCAGAATGTGGGAGTTTATGTATAAATGTGTGGATGTGTGTGCCCTGTTTGTGTACAGGCAGAGCAGAGGTTATGGGAATAAGCCTGTGTGAGTTTGCGTGCATGTGTTTGGTTATCTCCATGAGCTAGCATGGGTGTCTAAAGGACTTCTGCACATACTTTCCCCTCATATTTCACTTTACAATCAGTTCACTTCCCGAGATGCACAGAGCAAGCTATAATCTCAAAGAAGCAGCATTAAACAGGCCTTATGACTCTCTATTGCCTTCAACATTTGCTCCTGAAATAGGATTTCAAATGTCAAGGAGGCAGTAAATAGTACGAAAGTCGAACTTTCAGTTAGCCTAGAATTCAATGCATGTTGAGACAGGGCTCCATACCTCTATTGATTAATGCCATTTTCATGAGCATTTTAAACAATGCCTGACGTACTGACAGATGCTGACGTCCCCTTAAAACCAAAAGCCTTGTTTGTTTTTTGCTAAACTGTTGCCATTCTAGAGACCATAAAACTCTTGAGGTGTTGGAAGATAAAAGTCCAGACTCCCAAAAGGACTCAAGATGAATGAGTGTGAAACAATTCCAATACTAATGTCCAGTTTGGCAAACACTGCCACTAGTAACTCACCACAAAGAAAAAATATAAATATCACCTCTAAAGAAATGCATGTTTCTTTTATAAATAGATGTTTTTCTGCATTTGAAATCCCTTAAGACTAAAATGTACATTTACATTTTTATTACTCTCTTAATACTGCTCTTAAAAGCCTAGCTCATCATCACTATCAATCAGAGAGAATTGTGCAGTCGCCCACACTACCAGTCAAACGTTTTTGGACAGTAAGATTTTTCATGTTTTTTAAACAAGTGCTCACCAAGCCTGCATTTATTTGATCCAACCCACATGGAAAGAACCTATATGAGGATATATGCGCATATATGAAACCTATATGCAGTATATATGCACATATATGATAATATATATATGCGTATATATGCCACATATAGGCAAAATTGAGGTGCATATATGTGCATATATGTGTGCATATATGTACACATATATGTACGCATATATGTGCATATATGTACGCATATATGTACGCATATATGTACACATATATAAAATTGGCCGTTTTCCTATATTATATGTACATATATGCACATATATGTGCATATATGTACATACAATATAGGAAAACAGCCAATTTTATATATGTCATATATATTAAAAACCTATATCAAAACCTATATTAAAACATATATGTTTATATAGGTTCTTTCCGTGTGGGAAAGTACAGCAAAAACATTAAAATTTGGAACAATTTTACCCCGGCTCAAATTTTTGACTTTGCTAATGTTTTTTTTTTTTTTTTTTTTCTGAAGAAAGATAGACATGTATAGTGATGAAAGCCAAAATATTAAATGTCATGGATGAATATTTACTGAGTAATCCACTATTTTGTAGCGGAAGGTCAAAATGGCATTTTTCACCTGAGATTCAGAATAAAGTTACAGGGGTGTAAAAATGACTTTAGAAAGATGTCAGCATCATTATCTTATTTTTACACAGAGATTGGTAGTTCTATTAGAAAAAATCTGTTGATTTTAGCAACCTTTGTTGCATTATGTGTCAATAGTGACCATTCAAAAATAGGAAAACAGCACTTTTCACGTTTTTTTCTCCAAAGTTTGCATGTCAGTAACTCAGAACTAATAAAAATATTTGAATGCCCTTTTATATATTGTGTAGGATCTCAGCGCGAATCAGACAATTCAGGAGATTCGATTAGAAGTTAAAACACTTCTACAGACTCAAATTCCACAAGAGGCCCCGTCATAAATCTGACGCTTGATAGCCTGGCGCCAGCCAGCCCGAAGCAACCATTTAAACTAGAAGCTTAAAACTAGGAACTTGCAACATTGAAACAAAAGGACCCTTGTTGATTGTCAAATTTGGGGCAAATAACCAAGATTAATGGTCAAAGAAATGCACATCATGAACATCACATGAGTAAAGTCATTAGAGTTTGGTTGGTGGACTCCCCCCGGAGGACAAAAGACTGAGATCCCTTCCCTAAACTTTTGACCTCCCAGTTTAGAGAACAGACCCTCACATTCCCAGAAAACTGCCCATTGATATATATATATATATATATATATATATATATATATATATATATATATATATATATATATGCACCCAAAATTATGCTAAAAAGGACTCATGAGCAACTCATCATTTCTATGCATAATTTCCTATCATTTATGTAACCCACACATTTGTCTATTATGTTTTAATCACTCATTGTGTATGTCCCTTTTGATAACTATTGAATAGTTTAATGGTTTATATTGGTGTTTGATATGCATGGTCTTGAAATGGCATTCTTGAAATGTTTCTATAATTCAATTCTTTGTAAAATGTATTTTAGTCTTGCTATCGAAATCATGTCCAAATTTAACTTTGCCAAGAGCGGGAAAGTTGGGACCCGTGGGACTGATAAGATAACATTGTGATTTATGGTTGGGAGGAGAAACTAACCGTACCTCGACTTAGGACATTGTTCTAATTGGTCAAGACACCATTTGGGATGTGTCCAAAAGCTGAGTTTAAATACCCAGGACACCATCAAATCTCTCTCTTACTCTTCTCTTACGCGCTTACTCCATACCCTTGCTCTCTACGGCTGCATGCCAGCATGCCAGCCTGCTCCTCTAAAGGAAACATGAGGAGAACATTACACTTCTGTCTTTTACTTTAATTCTTTTATTTCTTTCCGTTGAGAGTTTCGTGTTCTAGTTAAGTTTTGTGCAAGCCGCGACCGACCCAAATGTCTTCACTGACCTGAACTGTAACAGCGCACAACTCGCATCCTCAAGCCAACGCCCAAGACTTCACGACCAACGACCACCGAACTCCCATCCAATCAGCAACCCCGGGAAACCCCTTTTGGAATGACGCACGAAAGGAATCCCCTCGATACAAAGGCAACGCAAGTACAACCTCCAGATTCTCACTGAACTGGTGCATTTTATATAAAGTTTAATAACCTCTTTGAGAGACTCAATACGAGGGTTAATTAAGTGATTGAGGGTTGTTCAGGTCTAAGCAATTGCACATATTGCTATAAACTTGGAACTTCATATTTTCATTCCTTTAAACTCATTCTTTCCTCACTTTCTCTTTCTGCAACCTGTGTGAATGCGTGTGTTTATGTTAGATTAGTTTGTATGTGTTAGGTTTATCCAATAAAATCATATTTTTATTAGAAAAGATAAGTATCTTGTGTTTTGTGCTTACAAGTTAATGTCTTAAACTGCCGATTTTGCTACTGTGCTAATATATAGTGTTTTCACTATATTCTGGATAGTAATATCCATTGCAGAGTTTCTGTTACACGGCTTGTTTAATGAATCGCGGGTCGACTCTGAACAGCCGTAAAACAGCGATTCTGTTCAAATTCCCTACTGAATCATATTCGATTCCCTTTGAGCTAAATTAAATGTAATTAATACCTTACAATTGGGTCTTAACAAACTTTCATTTTTGGCATCTTTATTTTTTATGCCCTATAAGATTTGGTTCCAGAGATATTGGAATTTCAATATGGCTCTATGAGGAAATTGTTAAAAATTACATTTTCAGTGGTCAAAAACCAAATGTGGGTCAGTTTGCAAAATATTATACTTCTTTTCTTTCACTATACTGTTTAAAATATTGATGATGATGATAATAATAATAATGAAAAATATTACTTAAACAGTAAATCATCATATTAGAATTATTTATGAAAGATCATGAGTAATGATGCTGAAAATGTAGCTTTGATGACAGGAATAAATTACATTTTAAATATATATAAAATAGAAAGCAGTTATATTTAATAGTAAAAATATTTCACAATATTACTGCTTTTGCTCAAATAAATGCAGGGTTGCTGAGACTTCTTAAAAAAAAAAAAAAACATTAAAAATCTTACTGTCCAAAAACGTTTGACTAGCAGTGTACATGACCTTTTTTTTATAATTGCTGAACACATGAAACATAAATAATAAGGGTGTTATTTATCCATAATCACAATTATTTTACCACAATGAGCACTCCTAGATAAATCAATAATTGCAGTAATACAATTGATGCCATTATCCATACAAATACATTACCATTGTGATACATTACTGCTGGATAGTAGTATAGCTTTTTATCATTATGGTAAAAACTTCCAAATGGGCATGGTAACAGTCATATTTACGGTAAAGCTGTTATATAAACAAAACGTTTCTTTAAAGACTGTCATTTTAATTCCAATTTACTTGGGAACAATATACTCTGGAGGGTAAATCGCCACATTATTTAGTTTAAAGACTAAACAGAAATATGGGACAAATATCTAATTGCACAGACCACAGTAGATTATCTGATAAAACTATGAAAATGCAATAAAAGTAACTAAGATTGTGTTTTAATGCCACACATAATCTAGCTTCAATTAGGGATTTTCAGAGATTATAGAAGAAGAGGCTGTGGTTACAAGACATTTGCAAAGTTTGAAGTCACAATGAGCAGTAATGAAAACTGCTTGCTGTTGTTCCATGCCTGCCATAAATTCAGCTGCAGTGCTGAAATCAAAGAAAAAATCTCTTTATAGGCTTACGAGTTTGCTATTGGCTTACATTTTATATTCTGTCTCGCCATCTCCCAGAAGGCCCTTTCCTCCAATTTAATAGTCTTAAAACTGCAAAATCCTCAGCTATAGTCCATTTCATTTCAGTTCAGTCTTGTTTTCATTAAAACGCTGGCTGTCATAATGTCACCAAAGTCAATATGCCCATGAGTTTTACTGCCACAACATGGCACACAATCAGCACAGTTCCTGATTCCAGGCCCAGACCATCAAACTGCTTTAATGTCTTTGATTGAAATAAGCAGTGGACACACACTCTCAACAGTGTTGTATACAGAGTTCCATTCATTAGGAGTCAAATTAGTTTAAAAGCCTTTAAAATGATCTCAATTGCAAGTAACATTTACAGCGGCATTGCATGCACGCTATATATAACTCCATTTGCATTCCTAAAGGGCTAAATAATAGTTTTACAGTAGGTAAGGTGAAGCTTTAGGCTGTAGTTCTGCATTAGAGCTGCCACCGTCATAAAACTGAATCTGCATATTGTTTCTTGTTGACTGTGCATAAGTATCAAACAGTAACAGAACTTCTGTGCCTTTACAGTATCAAGGTGACTACAGATAAACATATTAAACATACAGAGAAGCCAAGACCAATCACAATGCAATACGTAAATAAGTGCAAGACGTCATCATAATTGACCCTTCGCAAAAACCTGTCCTCCTTAGTTACTGTTACTATGTTCGACAAACAGTGCCGCTCTCACACTACACATCATGTTCTCATGTGGTAAAAAATACATCACGGAGCAAAGAGGAAACTGACAATACTTCTGGTATGAAAAAAGGCCTTTAGCTTTTAAGAAGTTCAAACCACAAATACCATTTTGTGGCTCTTTAATGTGTGTGACAGGTCACTGTATTGCCTTATTAGATCAATAACACATGAACCGATCTTTACTTAAAACACGGAGAAAAAAAAAAAAAAAAAACATGAATGAATATCAAAATGCATTTTATTTCAACCATGGAAAGACATCAATACACACAATTTTTCAAGTTTAAGGCCACAGAAGTTAATCTACTATCCTGTCTGATTTATTCAATGGACAGAACGGCGGATTTGGCGTGACTAGTCAGATTGCCTGTAAATCAAGCTGTTTGCGAAGGGTCAATTCAGTTTTATGACACTATCACTGAATACAATAAATAAATATGAATCAAGGACATTTTTCAAACTTTAAAGGGAACCTATTATGCCCCTTTTTACAATATTGGTCTTGGATGTCCATAGAACGTGTCTGTGAAGTTTCAGCTCAAAATACCCCACGGATCATTTATTATAACATCTGGAAAATGACATTCTAAAAAAAGAGCTGTTTTGGTGTGTATCACTTTAAATGAAAATGAGCTGCAGGACTTTATGCCAATGCATCACAAACAAGCCTATTTTTGGGCCTAATGGTTAGAAAGTCAGACTTATAACCCAAAGGTCGTGGGTTCGAGTCTCAGGTCCGGCAGGGGAGAGTGAAAAACCAGCACTTGTCGTGGGGGGAGTGAATAACCAGCGCTCTCTCCACCGAACCCCCAACTGCTCCCTGGGCACCACAGCATTGGCTGCCCACTGCTCCGGGTGTGTGTTCATGGTGTGTTTGCAATTGGATGGGTGAAATGCAGAGCACAATTTCCCAGTATGGAACATCATATTTGGTCACATGGCATGTCCTTTCCTTAACAACATTACAGTGAGGAAAAAAAAAATTGATCCCCTGCTGATTTTGTAAGTTTTCCTACTGACAAAGAAATAATTATACTATAATTTTAATGGTAGGTTTATTTGAACAGTGAGAGACAAAATAACAACAACAACAACAACAAAAATCCAGAAAAATGCTTTTCGAAAAAAAAAAAAATATATAAATTGATTTGCATTTTAATGAGTGAAATAAGTATTTGACCCCTTCGTAAAACATGATATAGTACTTGGTTTAGCACTTGTCTTTTTGGCAATCACAGAGGTCAGACGTTTCTTGTAGTTGGTCACCAGGTTTGCACACATTTAAGGATGAATTTTGTCCCACTCTTCTTTGCAGATCCTCTCGAAGTCATTACGGTTTCGAGGCTGATGTTTGGCAACTCAAACCTTCAGCTCCCTCCACAGATTTTCTATGGGATTAAGGTCTGGAGACTGGCTACTCCACTTTTTTTGTTGCCTTAGCCGTGTTTAAACCCATTTTTAATGCCCTGGCTTGGGTTCTCACTCAAGATTTGACGGTACATGGCCCCGTTGATCGCCCCTTTAATGCAGTGCAGCTGTCCTGTCCTCTTAGCAGAAAAACACCCCCAAAGCATAATGTTTCCACCTCCATATTTGACAGTGGGGATGGTGTTCTTGGGGTCATAGGCAGCATTCTTCCTTCTCCAAACACGAGTTGAGTTGATGCCAAAGAGCTCGATTGTGGTCTCATTTGACCACACCACTTTCACCTAGTTCTCCTCTGAATCATTCAGATGTTCACTGGCAAACTTCAGACGGGCCTGTACATGTGCTTTCTTGAGTGTGTTACCAATTGTTTTCTTGGTGACTATGGTCCAAGCTGCCTTGAGATCATTGACAAGATCCTCATGTGTAGTTCTGGGCTGATTCCACACCGTTCTCATGATCATTGAAACTCAATAAGGTGAGATCTTGCATGAAGCCCCAGACAGAGGAAGATTGACAGTTATTTTGTGTTTCTTCCATTTGCGAACAATCGCGCAAACTGTTGTCAACCTTCGCACCAAGCTGCTCTTCCCTTTAAAAAAGTGCTCATAATCTCAGCTCTTTACCTGTATAAAAGACACCTAGGAGCCATAAATCTTGCTGACTGATAGGGGAACAAATACTTATTTCAATGTGAATCAATTTATAACTTTTTTGAAATGTGTTTTTCTGGATTTTTTGTTATTATTCTGTCTCTCACTGTTTAAATAAACCTACCATTAAAATTATAGTACAAATGTACAAATCAGCATGGGATATATATATATATATTTTATCTCACTATAACACAACAATTAAATATGTCACTTCACAAATGTCAGCAGAAGAGATCAACACTCTCCTTCAGCAAGAGTCAAGTGATTGTGGTCACATGTTGGTAACTTAAAGAATTCTAAACAATTCCAGTCTTGGCCAAGCACCGGTACCAGCTTTGGCACCAGCCCCAGTGGAAAACTGGTATGTGTCCTCAGTTGCTCAGGTTTTGGGAGAAAATAAAGGCTCTTATATTCAGTCTTACATCCAAACACAGAACACCTGGATTGCTTACGAGACATAGTTGACATTACAGCTGCTCAATTGCAGAGAAAATGAAGGACAACTCACTAAGGGCAGTAACTAAGGCAATGGAGCCCTGTCAGTCAGCAGCTGTGGGCGGGGCCTAAACAATGTGAGAATCAAAACCCCATAGCTAATAACACCTAATGAGGTTTTACAACAATTATTAAAAAAAAAAGTTTGCTACCACATGCTACAAAAGTCTGAAACCACACTGAAACCATATATGTGATGTTATATACCTGCTAATCTCAGAGAGGCTGAGTTGTAGATGGCATCGTCCCGTAGCTCTCTTACATTCACCTTCACACTAGAGATGGCATCTGGCCACACCCCATCTGACACTCGCACCTGAAAGTCATAACTCCCAGGAGGGGCGTTTTCCTTTATGATGAGAAACCCTGTCCGCTTGTTCAGGATAAGATAACTGCGGATAGAAAAAAAAATAACAGGAATAAAATGTTGATTATTTGATTGAATACCCTGCAAAAAACAATAGCCAATAAATAAACAATTAAAAAAAAGTGTACAGTCGTGGCCAAAAGTTTTGAGAATGACACAAATATTAGTTTTCACAAAGTTTGCTGCTCAACTGCTTTTAGATCTTTGTTTCAGTTGTTTCTGTGATGTACTGAAATACAATTACAAGCACTTCATATGTTTCAAAGGCTTTTATCGACAATTACATGACATTTATGCAAAGAGTCAGTAATTGCAGTGTTGGCCCTTCTTTTTCAGGACCTCTGCAATTCGACTGGACATGCTCTCAATCAACTTCTGGGCCAAATCCTGACTGATAGCAACCCATTCTTTCATAATCACTTCTTGGAGTTTGTCAGAATTTGTGGGTTTTTGTTTGTCCACCCGCCTCTTGAGGATTGACCACAAGTTCTCAATGGGATTAAGATCTGGGGAGTTTCCAGGCCGTGGACCCAAAATTTCAACGTTTTGGTCCCTGAGCCACTTAGTTATCACTTTTGCCTTATGGCACGGTGCTCCATCGTGCTGGAAAATGCATTGTTCTTCACCAAACTGTTGTTGGATTGTTGGAAGAAGTTGCTGTTGGAGGGTGTTTTGGTACCATTCTTTATTCATGGCTGTGTTTTTGGGCAAAATTGTGAGTGAGCCCACTCCCTTGGATGAGAAGCAACCCCACACATGAATGGTCTCAGGATGCTTTACTGTTGGCATGACACAGGACTGATGGTAGCGCTCACCTTTTCTTCTCCGGACAAGCCTTTTTCCAGATGCCCCAAACAATCGGAAAGAGGCTTCATCAGAGAATATGACTTTGCCCCAGTCCTCAGAAGTCCATTTACCATACTTTTTGCAGAAGATCAATCTGTACCTGATGTTTTTTTTTTTTTGGAGAGAAGTGGCTTCTTTGCTGCCCTTCTTGACACCAGGCCATCTTCCAAAAGTCTTGGTCTCACTGTGCGTGCAGATGCACTCACACCTGCCTGCTGCCATTCCTGAGCAAGCTCTGCACTGGTGGCACTCCGATCCCGCAGCTGAATCCTCTTTAGGAGGTGATCCTGGCGCTTGCTGGACTTTCTTGGACGCCCTGAAGCCTTCTTAACAATGCAGTGGAAAGTTTTTTTCAGGATTAAGTTATTTTCATGGCAAAGAAGGACTATGCAATTCATCTGATCACTCTTCATAACATTCTGGAGTATATGCAAATTGCTATTATAAAAACTTAAGCAGCAACTTTTCCAATTTCCAATATTTATGTAATTCTCAAAACTTTTGTCCACGACTGTACAATGAACAGATCAACAAACACAATTCAGTGTCATGTATTTGTGGCTAGAGTAAATGCATTTCAAGAAATGGTTAGAGCGAAAGATAAGAGATGATTTTGGGTTATGAGAAAGAAAAACCTGGGAATGAAGAATAGTGTGAATCCTTGGTTTTTGAGTGTTTCCTCTTTTAGCATATTGCAACAAATTGTGAACAGCAGATGAATGACGCTGAAATATAGATTTCACTGACCTTAAAATAAACCAGTCTGAACTCAACAACTCCTAAAATTGAAAAGTGCAATTAATAAATCAACTTCTGACCTCAGATTCACATAAATAAGCTTTCTGAATGTAAACATACACAGACAATCTATAGAAAGGCTGGAAGCAGACAAATTGTAGTTAAAAGTTAAACAAATTAAGCTTTAATGACTTCATTTTTGTTGGAGCAAAAATTGTGATCTATATTTTCTTTTTTCCTCAAAGACACAAGGGTTCTCACATTATGTTACATGTACTGAAGATTCTGAGAGAGCAGAACAGCTCAGGCGCCTATGTGCTCAAGACATCTCAAGGCTGGCCCTGTCAGGATCATCTTATCATTGTATACACCTCTCCAGTAAAGTGCACAACATCAATAGAGAGGAGCAAGAGAGGAAGAGAGATGCTGGGATGTGAGAAGAAAGGGTTAGACATTATTCTCAAAGATCCCTTGACCCCTTTAAATAACACAAAGGGTGCAGGAAAAATGTGTAAGGTGCTGGGAGATGTGTATAAACAAGTGAACAATGTGGAGAAGATGATGCAATGATGTGGACAGAAAGGAAAAGGATGTAGAAAGAAAGTGAAGTAGAGAAGGAGAAAAAAAAGAAGAAGGTCTCACTTAGGAACATGTCCCTCGAAGGCATACGTCTTGTTATCCCAGTCGTCTGGATCTGGTGAGTAAACCTTCCCCAGCACATTGGTTGGCATTCTCCCTGTCATTATAAAAAAATAAAACTCTGTGTCAACACATTGCATGTGCATCAGGTTTAGCATACAGCATGTATAAATGCATGCAATGTGTCTGTTGAAACACTGTGTATACACTGGCGTACAGTGCCTTGCGAAATTATTCATACCCCTTCATTTTTTTCACATTTTGTTATGTTGCTGCCTTA
>NC_133363.1:23250338-23486187 GCF_049309525.1 Garra rufa | reverse complement strand
CTTCAGGATATAGACAAGAATAAAAATGTAAAGTTTGTTGTGTGTAAGCGCTACTGAACTGGAGATTTATGACTCAGTGTAGGACAAAAAATAATTATTTTGAGAAAACAGCCTTTAAAAATATGCATTGTAATTGAAATCTATTGACACAAATAGATAAAGTGATATAAGAGAAACACTAACGGTGTCTTTTAGATGTTTTCTTTTCACTAGTCTGAAAAAACACTTTACGAAAAATCAAAAAGCCCAAAATCTCAAACTTGACAGGTGCATGAAAAAACTGTGTTTGTGTCTGCAGTGTCTCCACTTAATTCATTTTGTTAATCATACATTTTAAATACTTTGTAACAAACAAGAATTAAATCTACACGTTCAGTAAAAAATGAATTTGAAAACCCAAATCCGGCTAAACTGACACATGGAAGTTGAGAGCATATAGGCCGTTTATGAATACGGAGGCTGTTTGTTCAGTGTATAATACATGAGAAAGCACTCACATCCGCAATGCATTCACATAAGTGTGCATAATGTGTCCGCTTAAAAAATCACTCACAGTAATATGTCATTAAAATATGTGTTTTCAAATATGTTTCAAACTTGGCATAAATTTGAAGATTAAAATATCTGAAACAAACCATTACAGTGAGAAAAGGCTTTTTGATGCCTGTATAAGGAAACAGAAGAGGACCTCACTAAAACACCTCGCTCTGAGGAAGGGAAACAAATATCAGTTTGATCCAAATGAGGACACTAATTGCAAAAATGAAAGGGAAACAGTGGAACACACTGAACAAACATTATCATGAACATTTATACATCTGGAAAACCAATAATATCCTCCTTAATAACACACTGCAATGAATCCCCACATTGTTAAAAATAAACCTGCACTGACCATGAAAATTTTTGAAAATTTACATCAGCCGTTCTCAAACTCATTCTCGTTCTAGACAAGCGTTTTCCCAGCATTTTATCGCACATTCATTAGCCCAAAATGTTATTTGATTCTAATAATTAATGCAGCAACAGAGACATACGTAAAACACAAAAGCAAATTCAAATCACTTCTTTAGTGATGGATATATACTGAACAAATGCCAAATTGGCTTTTTACCAAACGTCACACAGAAGATGATATATACACTCTGTGGACGGTAACTGACTTACAAATCAGCTAAAATGTAGGCGAAATCTTTCACTTCTTCATCAATTTCAAAGGAAAAAAAAATATTTGGCATCTCTAAATTTAATTGACTGACAGCAGTACACCATCATCAGATCACAATAAATTACTGGTGCAATTGGCTACACTTTTAAAAATAAAGGTGCTTCACAATGCCATAGAAGAACCTTTTTTGTCTAAATGGTTCCTTAAAGAACCTTTAACATCTGAAGACCCTTTCTGTTTCACAAAAGGTTCTTTGTGGTGAAAGAAGGTTCTTCGAATTATAAAATGGTAAGAAATTATAGAAGATGTTTCCTTAAAGAACACTTGACTGAATGGTTCTTTGTGAAACCAAAAATGGTTCTTCTATGGCATCACTGTGAAGGACCTTTTAAAGCACCTTTATTTTTAAGAGTGTACTTTGCAATTGACAAACCTAGCATGCCATAAAATGGACAAACAAAGGCTATCAAAAGAAGACAAACTGTAATTCAATTATTTTACAATGAAATCATTCCACAACTGCAATGTGAAAGTGGCCACCGTGGCGGGTAATTAAAAATAACATACTTCAACCGGACGGCGTGAGGCGGTAATGCACCTTAACGTTGGTTGCGAACTGCCATTAAAATACACAAAAAAGAAGAAGACGGCGGACACTTTTAGCGGAGGCACACCTTCAAAAAAATGCATCATACTGTTACATGTTACCTGATGTTTCATGTCTTTTGCCTTTGTTTTGCACTGTTTGTGATTTGGTTTCTCCCTCTGTCTTCCCCCGTCTGTTTGTGATCATTTGGTTTAGTCCTTGTTTCATCGTTATCTGTATCACCTGTGTTTTATGATTAGTTCCCCTTTATAAGTCTGTTTGTTTCCTGAGTTCTCTGTTGGTCATTTCATGTTGTACAAGTGTGTGGATGTTTCCCGTTATTCCCGCTGAAGATCTTTATTAAAACTGTTTGTTATTTGAGTTCAGTCTCCAGTCTCGTTGAACCAGCACCAAACCGTAACAGAATGACAGACCGAAACCGTAGTGCTGAGGAACGGCTGTGGAGCTTGAGGCAGAGCGGTCGGGAGTTGGAGCGGTATGTAGAGGATTTCATTGAGCTTTACCATCAGGTGAGCTGGTCCGACGCCTCTTTCGGCTTTGTGTTTCTGTTGGGGTTGGACGAAGAAACTATTCGTTGCGATCTCTCTGGTTATGATGTCCCGTTTGTCGAATTGGTCAATATCATTCTCTATTTAAACTGCTCCACTTTTGAGATGGAGATGGAGAATGACAGTCCGATGCAACGTCCAGCCCCCTCAGAAACACGTCACATCGCACCAGCTCACCCAACGCCAAGAACCTCCGCATACCGATCCAACAGTTCAGACCGCCTGCCTCGCCCTGAACATCCAGCGATCCTCCAGAGGTCCTTAGTCTTCCTCAGCCTAATACCGCTGGCCACAGTTCCAGATTTCCCGGCTGAGATGGCCACAGTTCCTGATTTCCCAGCCGAGATGGCCGCAGTTCCTGATTTCCCGGCCGAGATGGTCACAGTCCCTGATTTCCCGGTCAAGATGGCCACAGTTCCTGATTTCCCTGTCAAGATGGCCACAGTTCCTGAGTTCCCGGCCGAGATGGCCGTCGTTCCTGATTTCCCGGCCGAGATGACCGCAGTTCCTGATTTCCTGACAGAGATGGCCACAGTTCCGGATTTCCCTGTCAAGATGGCCGCTGTTCCTGAGTTCCTGGCCGAAATGGCCCCTGTTCCTGATTTCCCGGCCAAGATGGCCGCCGTTCCTGATTTCCCGGCCAAGATGGTCGACGTTCCTGATTTCCCAGCCAAGATGGTCGACGTTCCTGATTTCCCGGCCAAGATGGTCGACGTTCCTGAGTTCCCGGCCGAGATGGCCGTCGTTTCTGATTTCCCGGCCAAGATGGTCGACGTTCCTGAGTTCCCGGCCGAAAAGGATGCTATGGACCTTATGGATATGGCACTCCCTATGGAGTTTACCGCCCCTATCCTCTCACCAGAGCCTCCGCTTGTCCAGTCCAGCCGTCCAGGGCCTCCGCTGATCCAGTCCAGCCGTCCAGAACCTCCGCTGGTCCAGTCCAGCCGTCCAGGGCCTCCGCTGATCCAGTCCAGCCGTCCAGAGCCTCCGCTGGTCCAGCCCAGCCTTCCAGAACCTCCGCTGGTTACGCCCAGCCTTCCAGAGCCTCCGCTGGTTACGCCCAACCTTCCAGAGCCTCCGCTGGCTACATCCAACCTTCCAGAACCCACTCTACCAGACCCTCCATACGTACCCCTAAATCTCCCCAAGAAAATTTGGGGGGGGGGGGGGCTACAGTCCCATAGTCCACGTGGCCTGGCCGAAGGTTGAGGCCAAGGCCACGGGAGCCATCCAACCTAGGCCACGAGAATTGTCTGCTCGGCCATGGCCTCCTGACCCACCATGGCTATATGAACTGTCTGCTCGGCCATGGCCTCCTGACCCACCATGGCCATATGAACTGTCTGCTCGGCCATGGCCTCCTGACCCACCATGGCCATATGAACTGTCTGCTCGGCCATGGCCTCCTGACCCACCATGGCTATATGAACTGTCTGCTCGGCCATGGCCTCCTGACCCACCATGGCCATATGAACTGTCTGCTCGGCCATGGCCTCCTGACCCACTATGGCCATATGAACTGTCTGCTCGGCCATGGCCTCCTGACCCACCATGGCTATATGAACTGTCTGCTCGGCCATGGCCTCCTGACCCACCATGGCCATATGAACTGTCTGCTCGGCCATGGCCTCCTGACCCGCCATGGCCTCCTGACCCACCATGGCCATAAGAAACTGCCTGCTCGGCTATGGCTTCCTGACCCGCCATGGCTCCTTGAACCGTCTGTCCGGCCATGGCCCCCTGACCCACCATGGCTCCTTAAACTGTCTGTCCAGCCATGGCCCCCTGACCCGCCATGGCTCCTTGATCCGCCCTGGAGGCCTTCCCAAACCAGTAAGGTCCTGTCCGGTAACGGCCTCCAGGGCGCCCGCCCTCCCTCCCCGGTGTTTCCGTCACGGCGCGAGACGCGCCTACCGGGAGGGGGAGGTAATGTTACATGTCACCTGATGTTTCATGTCTTTTGCCTTTGTTTTGCACTGTTTGTGATTTGGTTTCTCCCTCTGTCTTCCCCCGTCTGTTTGTGATAATTTGGTTTAGTCCTTGTTTCATCGTTATCTGTATCACCTGTGTTTTATGATTAGTTCCCCTTTATAAGTCTGTTTGTTTCCTGAGTTCTCTGTCGGTCATTTCATGTTGTACAAGTGTGTGGATGTTTCCCGTTATTCCCGCTGAAGATCTTTATTAAAACTGTTTGTTATTTGAGTTCAGTCTCCAGTCTCGTTGAACCAGCACCAAACCGTAACACATACATCACAGGCGTTAAGAGGTCTGTTAAAATACCTTTACAATCTGCTTTTGAAGAAATATATTGTATTTCGTGCTACAGCGCACATTCTGTCAGATGCAATTTATGGCACGTCTTTCTCAATATACCGTACAATGCGGCAGTCATTCACATCAGATGATAACTCGGCTGCAGAGTTCCACTCACACAGGGGCGTAATTTCCACTGGGGACACGCTTTTCAAAATCCCGTTGGTGTCCACCCAAATGGTGTTAAGTAATCTCTTGTATTTTAGAATGCACGCTCTACACTGCCGAGAGTTTCGTGCTATAGTAAAATCGAAACCAAAAGTAAAACGTGCACGCGCATTCAAAAGCAACTTTAATACCCTGCGTTTAGAGAGTGACTCCCCAATGCGCGCAAATTAGGCTACATAAAATATCTAGGCTGTTATAGTATGCGGGCTATAAGTTGTGTAGTTGTGAATATAGCTGTGTATCATGATAGAAAAATTCGGTGAAAATGTCATTATTTTATTGAGACTTGAGATTAAATAAACTGCTCAAGTATAGTAGATCTTGTAGTATTAATTTTCACATGCAGCTACACATTGTCGGTTAAAGTGGCTGGTAAAAACATTTAGTGGCTGGTAGATTTTGAAATCCACCAGCCATACTGGCAGGTGGACAAAAAAGTAAATTTCCATCCCTGATAAAGGTGCTTTAAAACAGTGGTTCTCAACTCAAAAAAGGTTCTTCTATGGCATCGTGAAGCACCTTTATTTTTAAGAGTGTATAAAAAATTATCATCTACATCACTTGATATCCATTTTGTATTGTCAATACCTCTATTATCTGTGTGTTTGAATATGTGCACAATATTTATTCATTCTTTGAAAACTTTGGTAATGTAACCTTGCCAATGCCAATAAGGCAAACATGCTAATAAGGTTTTTTTTGGGACCTGAAAGAAATTGAAAGAGAGAAAGACCGAAAGATATGAAGGGAGTTTAAGAGAATAAGATCTGCATGTCTACATCTTCACTAAAGATCAGATTTTCTTGCGGGCCCTGAGGGGTCAACAACTGCAGATGAACCAAATGATATGCAAATTTCCAAAAACAGCGCCACAAATTGGCTTGTGTGTGCGGTGCGGCCCTACTCATCTCGGAGAGCGTTTTGTCCAGAATTTCTCATCTACACCAACATCACGGCAGGTCTAACAAATGGAGGTGTTGAAAAAGTAGATTTAGAGAAAAAGTAATGGAAATAATAAAAAAAAACATGTTAAAAGAACAAAGTTGAAAACAATTTGAAATGCGAGGCATTCATAACAGTCTTATCTTGTGCTCTTCATGTCTTTTTGTCTCTGTTTCTGTGAGGGGGGATCAAAAGCAAAGATTCACTTTTCATGTGCTAATGTTATCTGCCTCCTTGAGGAGAATTCAAATTAATGATTGTATCATTATTGGTTTGATAAACTGTGTTTAATGAAAGAATTATATCAAGGATTTAAATCAAAAATAAGAAAGACATTGTAGGGTATTCCTCAAACTTTCCATAACCATGAGAGGCTTTGAAATGCAGATGTTGCCTGACGCCATGAGATAAGGTCAAATCCATCTCTAAGAGTGCTGGGCTGCCATAAACATCACAAAAGGGCAGTTTAATAGTTGGTTCATGGGGCCCTAAAAAGTAGATTTAGACAATAAGGACATTTAAGGACACTACCATTTTGCTTTTCAGAACAAAAATGTGCAGATAGTTTACTCACCCCCTTGTCATCCAGGATGTTCATGTCTTTCTTTCTTCAGTCATAAAGAAATTATGTTTCTTGAGGAAAACATTTCAGGAATTATTTCCATATAGTGGACTTCTATGGTGCCCCCAAATTTCAACTTCCAAAATGCAGTTTAAATGCAGCTTCAAAGGGCTCTAAATGATCCCAGCCGAGGAAGAAGGGTTTATAGCGAAACGATCAGTCATTTTAGAAACAAACTCACTATTTCTGTACTTTCTAACCTCAAAAGCTTGTCTTGTCTATGTCTGTGTGAACTGCGTTTTTCCGTTTCAATACAGTTAGGGTATGTTGAAAAACTCCCATCTCATTTACTTCCCCAACTTCAAAATCGTCCTACATTGCTACAAAAGTAACGACCCAGTGTTTACAAAGTGAACATGCAAAGAAGATCAAACGCACTTTACAAAAAAAAAAAAAAAAGTAAAACAGCGATATAGGGCCATTTTTAAGGTAAAGAACAAAACGAGCCGGGAGTTTTTCGACATACCTAACTGTATTGACCCAGATCACACAGACTAAGCATGCACATCGCAGAGCCAAGACAAGATGAGCATTTGAAGTTAAAAAGTATATAAATTGTCAATTTGTTTTGAAAATGTCAGATCGTTTCGCTACACAAGACCTTTTTTCCTCGGCTGTGATCATTTAGAGCCCTTTAAACCTGCATTCAAACTTGGGGCACCATTGAAGTCCAGTATATGGAGATAATTCCTGAGACGTTTTCCTCAAAAAACATAATTTCTTTACGACTGAAGAAAGACAGACATTAAATATCTTGGATAGCAAAGCGGTAAGTAAATTATCTGTAAATTTTTGTTCTGGAAGTGAACTAATCATTTATTCAGCTGGCGTTTTGGTGATTTTTAGTGGATGTATGAAGTCAGTTGAAGTCCTCAGGTTACAGAGGAACCCATGTGTAAAGAATCAAATTAACAAACACTAAAGTGATGCACTAAAGTGTAATTTTACTGTTTGATTTCATTAAAACTATATAAATATATGGAAGCCCCTTACCACTATGCAATAAAAAAGCAAAAACGGTAATTGTGGATTTTTTTTATTGCAAATTTGAGGGGAAAAAGTCATTCTTTGAAGCAATTCTAAGCTTACTTTAACAATTTCAATAAAAGAGTTTATATCTTGCAATTCTGACTTCTTTCCCTTTGAATTCTGAGTTTACATCTCACAATTTACTGCCATGGAACAAAAAATAATTTAAAAAAGGTATTTGTGACTTTTTAATCTCACAATTCTGAGTTTTGTTCTGACAATTTTAAGTTTATATTTCACAATACTGACATTTATTCACAACTGTGAAAAATAAACTCAGAATTGTGAGAAAAAAAGTCTGAATTGTGAAATAAAAAAGTAGCAATAATGATTTGTTTTAATCCCATCACAGAAACAAGCTTGCACAGTTATCTATTTAACTATGTTATAACATAACATAGTTACCTATTTTATCGTAACACATTTTTTGTCAATGTTTTCCTGTTATGCTATCTTTAGCTAATTTGGTTTGATAATCCAGTAACTTTCTTGTATATTTCAGTCTGTCTTAAACGATTAGTTCACTTCCAGAACAAAAATTTACATATAATGTACTCACTCCCTTGTCATCCAAGATGTTCATGTTTTTCTTTCTTTAGTCATCAAGAAATTATGTTTTTTGAGGAAAACATTTCAGGATTTCTCTCCATATATAGACTTCTATGGTGCCCCTGAGTTTGAACTTCTAAAATGCAGCTTCAAAGGGCTCTAAACAGTCCCAGATCGGGGATTGAAGCTGCATTTAAACTACATTTTGGAAGTTCAAACTTGGGGGCACCATACATATCCATTATATGGAGAGAAATCCTGAAATATTTTCATCAAAAAACTTAATTTCTTAACAACTGAAGAAACAGTACATTATCTGTAAATGTTTGTTCTAAAAGTGAACTAATCCTTTAAGTGTCTAAGTATGTTTTGGGGCCACTTTATGTGGCTAGTAAGTCAATAGAAAGTCAGAGTTTCTGCAAAATCACTGCTGTTGTGTCCTGAATGACTATTACGACACCACAGGACATCAACGGCTCCAAATTCAGTGAGCTCTGTCATTAAATTCTTCATTCATTCATGCCATGTGACATCTGCACTGTCTGTCATGTGTATTAGGGTGTAACGTGTCTGATCTGACAGTCTGCCACAGCAAACGAGACTACAATCACAAAAGAGGTGGGAAAAAAGGGTGCAGAAATAAAGGGACAAACAAAGCAGCCTAAGAGTGATACTGGAGGGATGCAATTCTGTACTTGATGGGAGATACTAAAGACTGAAACATGTTTCTCTGAAGAGCTTTTAGCTTTAGCGATTATCCATGTGTGAACACAGAGAGAGATGCTGTGACTGCCAGTTCTGTGCCGAGGGTACAGCTTCAAAAAATACAGATGGTTGAGGTTCTAAAAGCCAATTTAATTAAGGAATAAAGAATGGGAAGTTGTGCTTTATTGGTATTATGTTCATGACTGGAATGCTGACCAATCAGCATTATGGAAAGGCACTGTTCATTTACTAACGCACAAGCTGGGACCACATATAAACCTGTATTTATATTATTATATGGATATTAATTATATATTAATTATCTAAAATATATAATAATTATGATTGCACTTTATTTTACATTATGTGTACTTACATGGATTAGGTTTAGAGGCAGGTTCAGGTTTATTACTAAGTTATTACCTAGTTATTGTATTTACTATAAAAAGTACACAGTGTGTACATGAGGAACATGACTGTAAAATAAAGTGCTACCATAATTATATTACTTGTTACAAGAAAACATATGAACATTATTAAGAAATGTTACTGATTTTATTAAACACTGGTGGCTATTGCTTTCACTCTTTTTATAAATGCAATACGCTACTCATTATTTAACCACACTTCATACCTATCAACACCCCTTAAAGACTTATTTACACTCCGCCCACCAACGTGTGGTAGGGTTAGACAACATTGGAAAAGACGCCTGTTATGTAGGAGCTCCAGTGGTGTAGGCAGTAAAGCGTGTAGCAATTATTGTTTTGGCGCAATCAAACTGAATTTGAATCCGCCTTTTGCCAAACTCATTCTTCTTCCTTTTTCATATCACATATCACATATTACAACAGAAAGGCATTTATTTTCAATAAAAATAAGGAAATAATTGAATAGTTTAATTTTTTTTTTTTTACACTTAGTGTGCTATTACTGCATACTGTTTCATAATGTACTACAATACCGAGGTGCAGATATCTGCCACTATTTGCACTAAGTAGTATAAACAGCATGTAAAGAAAATATTCCTATTTTTAAATTTATCTTATTAGAATCTGTCGCTATTTTCGCTTAGCGTAAGAAAATATGCTATTTTCTAGGGCTGCCCCCTAATAGTCGACTTACCATTAGTTGACGAGAAAAGGCTTGGTCGACCAAAATATTATTAGTCGCTTAGTCACTAAAAAAAACAAAAAATCAACAGGAAGTGGCGAAGTCACGCAGTCCGCGACGGACAAATCATTAACGGCTGGTCAATGTATTAACTCGGGCAGGACATCCAAACGCTCACCTATCATTCATCTACCTCAAATATGGCTTTTCATCTTAAAGATGTATGTAGCAACTTTACATGGCAGCTCAAGCTAATGTTAACCTAGAAAAATGCGTGCTATTTAAGTGTCTGTGCAGAGTGAGCTGAACAAATACATCTTTTGAATCTGTAAAGACTCTACGTTTATTTGTGTGCACTCAGAGTAACAACTAAATGTTGCGCTTTTGTAAAATAATGAAAACAAACAGGATGCGCTTTCTGCCGTCTTGAGTGCAAAACTTCAAGACTCTGTGTATACTTGCCTTACAGACATTAAAAAATATATCTATAGAGATTTAAATGTCCAATTTAAACAGAAAACAAATATTTTAAGATAATGTAATTCATATGAGACATGCATACAGGCACATCACTACTGCGGAAATGACGAGTCAGAGTCGCTGACAATTCTTAAGCCGAAAACAAAGAAAGCACTAGTTTATCAATAAACTATTAAAAGCAGTCTCCTTGCTGTATTTCCCAGACACATTCATAATTATTATATTTGCCGGTGCACTGTGGAAAGCTTTTTGGCATGCGCTTGAGTACTTATTAGGCTATGTAGGTAATTAAAGGATCATTATTATGATTTCAATGGTTTATTAATAAATATGTGACTAATAGTCAACCAAGGCTTAAAACAACTACTATAACTATTATAAATATTTAGTCAATGGCAGCCCTACTATTTTCACTTAGTGTAAATAGTTGCTTTTTACACTTGCAAATATGGTGCAAATAGCCACTGCCAATTTTATTTCCTGGACTGGCATATTTTCTATAGAATATGATGTTGGTGCTGGATGAATCAAAGTTCTTGTCTGTGAGCTTCTATGTAAGGTTGTCATAATTAAATAATCTATATGTGTAGCATAAACATAAGAAAAAAGAAACATGTTTAATTGTACTGCATGTGCACTGAAGTGTAAATCAAATCATAAAAGTATATTTATATAGAGATTTATATCTATATTTATATATAGATACAGATAATAATACGAAATAAAAGGTAAAGAAAGCACACTTACATGTTTCTTAACATGCTTAAGTCACTTTGTTATCTTATCAAATTAAATGTTTTAAAGGTCATTTCAAATAATTGTTTTAATAATCTTTTGTCATGCTTTAAAGAAGTACACTTAATTTGTTGTGTTGACTAACATATTAAGCACATGTAAAGCACATTACATCTACAGTAAACATATTTTAAAGCGTTTCCACGATAAGTACTCTTTTTAGAAGTGTTAAAGTGCACTTCTTTTTTACATGGGATCTCAAAGCTCAACAGATATGAACAAAAAGCAGTGCTTTCATGTCATATTTTACCATGGCAAAATTACTCTAAGTGCTGGCTTACTGTTATTGCCTTTATAGGACAAGAAAATGTAAATTCTGTCATCATTTACCCTCATGTCATTCTAAATCTTTATTAATTTCTATATTTTGGCAACTGTTTTGTTGACCATTGGATGGCTGGATGGATAGATAGATCTATCTACATTTCTAAAAAATATCTTTATATGTTCAAGAGAAGAAAGTAAGTCAAACTGGTTTGGAACAAAATTAGGGAGACTAACTAATGACACTATTTAAATTTTTGGTTGAACTGTCCCTTTAAATACTTATAACCATGATATGCAATGTATCTAAGCCGATAAGCTGGTCACCCTGTTACTCAGTGTTGGCTGGTAGTGTGTGTTTAACTGTGTACAGACGCAGTGGTCTGCTGTCTGTGAAGCTCTCACCAACTGTCAGCACGAGTCAAAGTGGTGGGCGGAGCACAGCTCATCTGGAGGATATAGCGGGAGGGCCAGTGGGTGTGACAGTCTTAGGGTTTGGGGAGGGGCCAGATAAAACCTCCTCCTCAGGGACGGCCTCTATTGTGGACAGTAATTGATAATATTCATCCTCTCCATCCAGAAGCTTGATTTGCCTGAGAAATGACAGAGAAATATAAGTGGGTCATGGATACATTACGTCAAACAGAGCAATAACTGCATACATATTTTGTTTGGTAATCTAAAAATATGCTTCATGTAATATCTAAATTAACTGGATCTATCCATTAAAAATTATTAATATAACTAAATTAACTTGACTGTATTATGGGTTTTTAAGAGTGAGATCAAATAGCTTCTTGAGGTAAGCTGATGCATATTGTTCACATTTTTTAAATCAATGTTGAGATATTACATTAAAACTTTGACTTATAGTCAAAGCATATAAAGCATATACAATACGAAGAAGAGTGTATATTTTAGGTGTTGTAACTGGTTGAAGTTTTTGTTTAATTTTTTAAGCATCCTATGGAAGCTCGTTTTGCCACTAAATAAAAAACACAAAAAATGTTATTGCGACTTTTTTTCAGAATTGTGAGATAAAACCGTGATAATTGGTCGTGAGTTATATAATCCGAATCACAATTCTGACTTTTTTCTCAAAATTGCATG
Organism: Garra rufa; assembly: GCF_049309525.1. Taxonomy (NCBI): domain Eukaryota; kingdom Metazoa; phylum Chordata; class Actinopteri; order Cypriniformes; family Cyprinidae; genus Garra; species Garra rufa. The sequence continues at coordinate 23,473,774 of NC_133363.1, read as the reverse complement.
ATATAAACTTGCAATAGTGAGTTATAAAGTCAGAATTGCAATATAAACTCACAATTCTGACTTTTTTCTCAAAATTGCATGATATAAACTTGCAATAGTGAGTTATAAAGTCAGAATTGCAATATAAACTCACAATTCTGACTTTTTTCTGTCAAATGCCAGTTTGTATCTCGCAATTCTTACCTTTTTTTTGCAATTCTGAATTTTCCTCGCAATTCTTTTTTTCTCAGAATTGCATTATATAAACTTGACTTTTCAGAATTGTGAAATAAAATCGAGATAATCGGTTGTGAGTTGTATAGTCAGAATTGCGATATAAACTCCCAATTCTGACTTTTTTCTCAAAATTGCATGATATAAACTTGCAATAGCGAGTTATAAAGTCAGAATTGCGAGATATAAACTCTTACTTTTTTTCTAGCAAATGCAAGTTTATATCTTGCAATTCTGACTTTTTTTCTTGCAATTGAGAGTTTATATCTCATAATTCTGACTTTTTTTCTCAGAATTGTAAGATAAAATCTCACAATTACAAGTTATAAAGTCCAATTTTGAAGGGAAAAAAGAGACTAATATGTATTTAGAATTGCGAGATATAAACTCACAATTCTGACAATTTTTTTCTAGCAAATGCAAGTTTGTATCTTGCAATTCTGACTTTTTTTCTTAATTGTAAGATGAAAACTCACAATTGCGCATTATAAAATCCAATTCTGAAGGAAAAAAGACACTAATATGTCCTCAGACCAGCGAAATATAAACTTTCTAGCAAATGCGATTTTGTATCTTACAATTCTGACGTTTTTTTCTTGCAATTGAGAGTTTATATCTCATAATTCTGACTTTTTTTTCTCAAAATTGTAAGATAAAATCTCACAATTGCGCATTATAAAATCCAATTCTGAAGGAAAAAAGACACTAATATGTCCTCAGACCAGCGAAATATAAACTTTCTAGCAAATGCGAGTTTGTATCTTACAATTCTGACGTTTTTCTTGCAAATGAGAGTTTATATCTCATAATTCTGACTTTTTTTCTCAGAATTGTAAAATAAAAACTCACAATTGCGAGTTATAAAGTCCAATTTTGAGGGAAAAAAGTGATATGTTTTCAGAATCGCAAGTTTATTTCTCAGATTTATATCTCGCAATTTATGACTTTATAACACGTAGTTGCGAGTTTACAGTGGCTGAAACAGGCTTCCATAAATATATATATATTTTTAAACAGAATGCATTTATATGGGGTATATTAGGAAATAGTGTTTTTGTTTTATCAGACTGTTTACAGAAAGTATTTTTGGTATGGTATAACTGTCTGTTTTGTCTGTTTTAGTGTTAAGCTTAAGTTGATGCTCTGGGTACAGGCAGCAATGAGAATAATGTAGAGGAAAGAGCACCATAATCTTCAGTTTTTATATGAGCAGTGCATACTTTGCCAGATGAAGAAAATTCAGAGTGATACCTCTCATTATTTGTACTCACAGTATGAACTTCCTCCATCTGGGAGAATATACAGAGCTCCATGTATGCATTAAATAAGTATATGAATGAATGTGTGCCTGTATCAATACAGATTTTTAATATTATTTCAACTGAAATAAATAGATTTGTGTGTGTGTGTGTGTGTGTGTGTGTGTTTATTTCCACATTTTTTTATTTGTATTAAAATAACAAAAATTCTGTCTCAGCTCAATGAAATGGTCCTATGGTGTGTCAAATTAATTAATCAAATTAATTAAATACAAACATTTGAACATAATCTCTCAACTAATATGATCTCATAAAAACTGCATGCATATTAAGCATAGAATAATTAATAAAATACCGGCAAAATTAGTTTTTAAAATAATTAAAATAGCAGAACATGCCAGTTTTCCCCTAATTACATTCTAAATGAAACTGGCTGCATGTCTCTTCTTGTTTCCATTACAAGATACTTTAATGACCTCTCAACTATCTCCACTAGTTACTTCAGCCTCACATATTCTCTGAGGTCCTCGGATTCAAAACATCCAGACTTTCCTCTGTGGGTGGAAGATCATTTAGTATCATCACTCTGAAATACTGAAACTCACTCCCATCCAATCCCCACAACATCTGTTTCCCCACCTCTGACTCTTAATGTATGTGTGTTTTTTTCTCTTCTGAGTTTCTGAAACATCTCTGTGGAAAAGTTACTGAATTAATCACTGAATTAATAAAACCAAAAAAAACCTAACCTAAGAGGTTAAAAAAGGCAGACTAAAAGCAAGGAAGCTGCCTTACTTTTCACGGGGGTTAAACATAATAAATAAATAAAAAAGAGCGCAAGAAATGGTTAATCCTTTCATAAAGAGCACTGATATACAGCCTGCTCGAGGTATTAGAGGAACCAGGCTTAACTTCACAGACTGTGAGGTCACATATCTCACAATTAATACATGCATTCTTATAACACGTCTTCTCCCCTCCCAAAAATAAAAGGAAAAAAAAAAGGCGCTCGTATTTTCAGCTGCGCATTTGCATGAGAAGCAAACAGAGCCGTGGTCTTCTCGGCTCCCCTCCTGAGCTGGTGGGGTGTTTAGATACGAAGAAGGAAAGCTGTTATTTACCCCAGTTTTCTGGGTTTCCTCTTGCTCCCCTGATAATCCAGACTTCTCTGCAGAGAGGACACAGAACCAGCGCACGTAAACACACACGGACAAACACACACACACACACACACACGCAGAGTTAGAAAAGCTTCAGAAAAGACAAACGCGAAGCAACGAACATGCGCGAGAGAATCATTAATTTTTAATTCAAAGTGATTTTGTGTTGAATGTGTGCAGATGCTGATAATATCAGAAGTCACAGCATAATTTTTCTTGATCAAAGCGCACGGGGCTGAGGCTGATGAGGCAGGCATCTTGCTCGGCTTTGATAAACCACATCAATTATTCACCGTGAAGGGAGACATCCTCACATGAAAGCAACAGATAAAGCGCCAAAGCACATGGTGGAGACAACAGAACGGCAGAGCGGCGTGGGGGTGGGGGCTCGGGGGTCTGGCACAGGTAGCTTTAATTGTATTATCATCTGGAAACAAAGTTAGACAAAGGCTTCCATGAAAGGCTTTGAACTCACGTTAAGATGGTTGTAATAAAGACTGTCTTCCGGGCTGTTCAGGAGCTTGGGCTGCTGTCCTCTTCGCCGAGGGGAACGGTGATGTAGCTTCACCGTTGGACCTGCGGGACGCACACACAAACACAAACACGCGCGGGACGGATCAGTGACACGTCTCCCATTGTGTTGCCCTGCAGGAATTGTATAAGCAGAGCAGCGCAAATAAAGCTGACAGCTGCAACATAAATACATCTCGCTAAACAATAGTGCAACTGCAAGATTTTTACATTTCGTCAAGAAAACGTGAGTGCTGTTTGCCCTTGCAAAAGTTTCATTGTACATTTTGTGCATTTTATTATCCACCAGGCTAACAACAATACATGTACAGTGTACTTACCTAAGAAAGTACTGGGTAATATAAAGCAACTACATGGGTTTTAAGTGTGTAAGCAGGACTGAAAAACAAAGTGCTACCCAAAAATCAGTAACGATACACCCCTCAATACCAAGCCACATGATTTGATTCATGATGATTCATGTCCTTTCATATTAAAGACATCAAAATTTGGGTTAGTTATACATTGCATGTACTTATATAGTAATAACAGTTATTACAAGTAATTGAAAGCAACTAATCCTAAAACAAACCCTAACCATAGCCTTATAGCATGTAGTTTATAATATTACACAGCATTTATTTAATTACACTCGAACAACGAAACAACACTTAAAATAAAGTTTTTGGTTACACTTTATTTTAAGGTGTCATTGTTACAGTGTAATTATACATTCACTTTCAGAACAAAGATTTACAGATAATTTAGTCACCCCACTGTCATGCAAGATGTTCATGTCTTTCAGTATGGTGCCCCCAAGTTTGATTTTACAAAATGCAGTTTAAATGCAGCTTCAAACGGCTCTAAATGATCCCAGCCGAGGAAGAAGGGTCTTATCTAGAGAAACTCATGGGCACCATAGAAGTCCACTATATGGAGAGAAATCTTTACGACTGAAGAAAGAAAGACATGAACATCTTGGATGAAAGGGGCGAGTAAATTATCTGTCAATTTTTGTTCTGGAAGTGAACGTCTCAGGTTACGTAGGTAACCCTAGTTCCCTGAGGACAGGGAACGAGACGCTGCATCCTGGTTCAGGACACTATGGGAACTGCCTTCGGCATGACCGGTTCTGAAACAAGCTATAGAACAACGACAGTGAACTTGACACTGTCCGGCGCCAGCCTGTGACATCATCAACAGGCGCCTGCTAGTATAAAGCAGGTGCCTGAGAGCACAACACCATCTTTTTGTCGGACGGAGGTCTGTGCAGGGCCCGAGGCATGGCCCTGAGACGCAGCGTCTCGTTCCCTGTCCTCAGGGAACTAGGGTTACCTACGTAACCTGAGACGTTCCCTTCCGGAGGGAACTCTACGCTGCTTCCTGGTTCAGGACACTATGGGAACGCTTATACAAACGCCGCCATGCCGAGGGATAAGTGATCAAACTGACTGAATGAGGAGTCAAGAAGGAAATCACCCCTGCATCAGCGAGAGTCGCTGGGGCCCAGTGACCTGCCACGGCTAGCCCGGCTACCTGTGCACGCAACTCTCCAGCGTGGAGGCCTAGAGGAAGCCTACTACACTTAGCTCTCTAAGTGAAGGAGCTCATAAACGCCCTGACCATAAGGGGCGGAGTTTAGGGAATGGAGGTCTCAGCAGAGCGAATGTCTGCTCTAGGGACCTGACAACATTCAGTGCTAACAGGTATAGATGGGGAAGCGGAGCTTCTGGAGAATGGAGGCTTCATAAAAGACTCTCTAAAAGAGAGGAAGCCTGACAACATTCAATCCACTAGCTCTTAGGAGTGGAGGTCTCAAAATAACCCTCCAGTGAGGGGAGACCTGGCTACACTCACGCTTGAAAGTACTGAAAGCGGAGCTTCTGGAGAACGGAGGCTTCATAAAAGACTCTCTAAAAAGAGAGGAAACCTGACAACATTCCATCCACTAGCTCTTAGGAGTGGAGGTCTCAAATAACCCTGCCGTGAGGGGAGACCTGGCTACACTCACGCCTAGAAGTACTGGAGGCGGAGCCTCTGGAGAACGGAGGCTTCACAGAAGACTCTCTAAAAAGAGAGGAAACCTGACAACGTTCAGTCCACCAGCTCTTAGGAGTGGAGGTCTCACTAGCCCTTCAGTGAGGGGAGACCTGGCTACACTCACGCCCGGAGAAAAAGCCTATACTCGACACTGGGGGTATTCAGTGAGGCTGCATAGCCTATGCAACCCGAACTACCCGAGTGGAGCTTCTGCTCAGAGGGAATCTACAGAGTGGAGGTCCCATGACCTAACTACACTTGACACTGACGATGGCCTGTGAGGCTGAATAGCCTGTGCAGCAGGCCTGTCTAAGTGGAGATTTCCCGAGGAGTGGAGGCTTCGCCGAAAGGAAGCCTGGCAACACTCTGTGACTTCCAGGGTGCAACTCTAAGAATGGAGGTGCCGTGGCGCCTCTACACTCAAAACCTGGTGGGTAGTCAGTGAGGCTGAATAGCCTGTGCAGCAGAACTACCTGCAGGGAGTTCAGAGGAGTGACTGCTTCAAAGGAAGCCAGAAAAACACTCTGCGTCTTGCAAAGGAAAACTCTAAAAGTGGGGGTCTCATGACCCACTCCACTTTCAACACTGAGGGTAGTCAGCGAGGCTGAATAGCCTGTGCAGTAGAACTACCTGAGTGGAGTTTCTGCAAAGTGGCGGCTTTGGTAAGAAAGAAGCCTGGTACCACTCTGCACCCAGCAGAGGACGACTCTAAGGATGGAGGTCCGTGACCTATCTACACCCAACACCAGAGGTGGTCCGCGAGGCTGAATAGCCTGTGCAGTCGGACCGCCTATTTCTAGTGAGTCTCTGGAGGCAACAAAGCTCTGAGTGAGGCTGGCAATGTTCTGCGAGCAGCAGAAGGACTCTAAGAGTGGAGGTCCCAAGACCTACTACACTTCAACACTGCAGGCGTTCATCGAAGCTGAACAGCCTAAACGACAGTACTGCCTGAGTGGAGTCTGGAGAGTGGAGGCTTTCTAAAGAGGGAGCCTAACACACCTCCGTGCTTAGCAAGGAAGAACTCTGAGAGTGGAGGTCTCAAGACCTAGCTACACTCTAGCCTTGAAGGTCATCCGCGAGGCTGACTAGCCTGTGCGACAGAAATACCTTCATTTTGGAGCTCTTCTGGAGAGTGAGGCCTGAGGAGGCCTGACACTCGATCCTGCTAGCAGCGCTATCTGGATTGGAGCTGGAAAACTAAAAGGTTTTTGAGAAAAACCAGCTCAGAGAATGGACACGGAGGAACCCTGCGTGGTCCATGGGAGAAAGGAACCTGCCTTTACGGGAGGGACCTTACCATGAGTATGGATTTTAGTGAAGTGCCTGAACAGTGCACTTACCACTCACGTGGATTTTAGAGAATGCCCAAAGACTTCGCGTGAGCAAACACCACAAATGTGGTTTTGAGTAGGTGTCCTGAGCATAGCGAGGATCACCAGATTTGCAGTCTCTAGGCGATAGCGGAGCCTGAAAGCGGAGCTTCTGGAGAGGGGAGGCTTCAGCAGAAAGACTCTCTAAGCGAGAGGAGGCCTACAACGCTCTCCCTAGGGAAACTCTTCAGAGTGGAGGCCTCAGGAAAACGCTCTAGGCGAGGGGAGGCCTGACTACACTCGACGCTCAAGAAAAGGCAGATACTCACAGTCAGAGCCAATAATGAAAAATTCTAATTTATCATCTAGCTCTGTGTAGTGGAGGCTCCGAGACTACATCTCCAAGGAGAGAAGCCTACAACACTAGTTTTTGGTGAGTGGAAGACTGCACTCCCCCAAAAAATAGTCAGCGAGGCACTCATGGGCCTGCCAGCTGCTATAACTGTGAGAGTGAAGGTCTCAGTACTGTTGGCTGTGACAGAGGGAGACCTATTACACTGTGCTATCGAAGGAGTTGTAAAACTTAAGGGTTTTGGAACCAACTCGAAGAACGGGCACGGAGGATTACCTGCGTGGTCCGTAGGAGAAAGGAACCTGCCTTTACGGGAGGAACCTTACCATAAGTATGGATTTTAGTTAAGTGCCTGAATTAGTGCACTCACCACTCGCGTGGATTTCAGAGAGTGCTCAAAGACTTTGCGTGAGCAAACACCACTAACGTGGATTTAAGAAGGTGCTCTAAGCGTTTCGCGAGAAAGACACCTGTATTAACCCGGGTGATAGCAGAACCCGGAAGCGGAGCTTTCAGTGAGGGAGGCTTTAATGGTTTTACAAGCTCTCGAACGTAACAAGCCTGACGACGCTCAACTGAGGAAGCTCTATCGAGTGGAGGCCTTGGAATACACGCCCTCTCATGGAAGGGAGGCCTACTTTATTTTACACTCAACGCTTGTAGTGACAGGTCCACGGAAAGAGTTCACAAGCTGCCTTAACCTTGTGTTCTCCCGGCCTGTATTTCTGGGAAGTGGAGGCTTAACAGAAACACCTCACATAGAGGGAGCCTAGCAACACTCGACCCAGTAAAAAGCTCTCATGAACGGAGGTCTAAAAATGACCTGGCTACATTCAGCGCTAAGAAGTATTATCTTTATATGTCTCTCTTCACAGAGGACTTCACAGAGAGGAGGCCTCCTAGGCCTGCTACACTCAATTCTACTTCAAAGCGGGGCTTTTTAAAGAGAGCGGAGGCTTCAGTAAAACATCTCTCTCTCAGAGAGGGAGCCTTGACGACGCTCTATTCACCCTAGCACACAAACTCCTAGGAGTGGAGGTCTCACATATGTGTATATGAAAATACACAGGGAAGGTACCTGACTACACTCATGCAAGAAGAGTATTACTCTTAGCAGGGTTTGAGTGAGCGGAGGCTTCGGCAGAGCGATACTCCGCCTGAAGCAGCTTGACAACGCTCAAGAGGGTTATTCTCGTATGTATATGTATGTTGGATCATGTCTATACCAAGCTCACTCTAGCGGAGGTTTCAAAACCTGACAACGCTTATCCCACGAGGGGGTTTCTACGAGTGGAGGTCTCTACACACTGTTTTCTTTTATAAAACGAGGGGAGACCTGGCTACACTCGGCACTTGGTGGCAGTAGAACTCAAGAGGGGCTCGAAACTGCAATAGTAATCGCCCAAGCGGAGCTGGTAGACAAAAGAAAACATACACATACACGCTTGAATATTTTATTAAAGTGTCTTTACTGTTCACATACCGGGCCAACAGATGGAGCCTCAGTCTCATCGTTGGCCCAGCCCCAGAGTCGAGGGGAAAAGGGAGGGGCAGGTAGCCCCACACTGGCGACCTGGCCTTGTCTCTGGCCCTTGGACCAGGACGGGCCTGGTTTCCCCCCGGTGTTTAGGTGGAGGCGTGGACCGGCAAGGGATGCAAACCCCCGGGGCTCGGTCCAGATCTTTCAGCAGATCAGCCTGGTGCGCCTCTGCAACACTGCCATCGTGTGCAGAGGAGCACCGGCCACTGCCGCATATGTGCCTTTGGAGCCTTCAGGGTTGATGTCCCTCGCTCTGAGAGATAGTTCGCAACCGTCAGCGAGAGACATCGTCACATATCCGCGCCCATGCATTCCCTCGACATCAGCATGATTCACATGCCGATGCCTGTGAATGCGGGCTGAATATGGCCTGTCCCATTCCCTCTCGATCTCTTAAGCAGATCAGGAAGGAATGGGAGGCTCACAGGAGTTGGCTTTGTCATGGCCCGGAAGAAACCGCTCGTCTAGTCTGCCGAGAGCGGCCTCTTCCCTCGCGGGCTTCCACTGCAGATCCAAGCGGGCAGCCGCGCGGTCCATAACAGACATCAACTCTTCATATGCGGGGCAGGGAGACTGCATGGGCTCAAACGAGCTCATATTTGTTCCATTTCAACCTCCTGCTCGCCCTGGCTTGAAGCCAAAAGAGCACTCGCTGCAGAACCGGAGGATGTGAGAGACAACACATCATCCGCTAGCAGCGCATTCTCGTGTCCGGCTGACATGCGCGAGCGATTAAACGCTCTCTCAAACTCGTCAGCCAGCTCCACCTGTGAGCCCCGCAATCTCAGCCGCCGAGCAGCCTCAGCTGCGGCGGGACCGGAGCAGCGTGGGGCAGATGGATGGCCCGATTCCCTCGAGAAAAGGGCCAGACGAGAACGGAGTTTCTTCAAAGTGAAACTCTCACAATGAACGCTTCTAGAGCCGAGCGCGCGTGCTCTTACACCTAAACACACCAAACAAAGGTCGTGTGCATCATCAGGTGTCGGATTTCTCTGACACGGATGCGCACACTCCTTAAACAGTATTTCTCTAGGCATCGCTGTACTCACTCGTTTAGAACAGAGGACTCTGAAGACAAAAAGATGGTGTTGTGCTCTCAGGCACCTGCTTTTATACTAGCAGGCGCCTGTTGATGATGTCATAGGCTGGCGCCGGACAGTGTCAAGTTCACTGTCGTTGTTCTATACCTTGTTTCAGAACCGGTCATGCTGAAGGCAGTTCCCATAGTGTCCTGAACCAGGACGCAGCGTAGAGTTCCCTCCGGAAGGGAACTGCCCATCCTGAGTGATTTTATAGTAGTCTTGCATGTTTTCTATATTATTTTTTCATTTTCAGCAAGTGATCATTGTTTTGTCTTTTCTCTGCATGGGCCGTTTCTTCCTTGCAGTTCTTTCATGAAGTGTATGAGCATTAAATACCAAATCACTCAGCAAGGAGTAATCAGCATGACATTCATTCAAACACAAAACGTCAAGAAGTCCCTCGGCTCTCAGAACAACAACACATAATGCAATGACTCACATCCAGAGGAAAAATACCCTGGATGAAAGTGAAAACGGCTGAAAGTCCATTTTTTTTTTTTTTTCAAAACAGTAGCATCCTTCAGACAGTAATTAGTCATACTCGAGTTTTATGGTGATTTATTCCTGAGGCCTTGTTCAACTCATCTGGTGTTTTGCATAGGCTAAATGTCATGTTTGTAGTCATTTAGTGCCAATCATTTTAAATGCTTTAATTTTGTGGGACAAAAAGCCATTTGTTTGCGGTTGGATGTATGAATAGACAAAGTTTTGAGTATAATTTAGATATGGTACCATTTAAAAGTTTGGGGTTGTTCAGATTGTTACATTTTTTTGAAAGAAGTCTGTAACGCGTTGGAGTTTTTAGAAAGGTTTAATGTGACCAAGCCACTGCAATAAAGGCTTTTTAACTTCTTCTATATGAGAGTGCCTTAGAGTTCCTCTTGCTTTTTCGATTATATTTTCCCATCCAAAGAGCACCTCTAACAAACTTGTTTTGAGTCCAAGAAGCGCTCCAAGATTTACGTTTTCTAAAAAATCAGTTTTATTCTAGCTTTCGAGCATTCTTTTTATATCAACTCTTGAATGTAGACAAGTTTCCTAAGAAGAAGCAACATTTTGAGCAAAAAGATGAGAAATATTCATATTCATATGGATCATATTCCGTATGATAATCATAGAAAGTAGATTGCTTCCATCAGCACCCACAAAGCTTGCAGTCTTTTTCCACTTCCTGAATCAACATTTCACTCGATTATATTAGTTTTGAATTATATGCTGTTTATTGTTGATGACCACATTATTTTTCATGTGTATTTACTTTTTTTGATCGGGAGATTCTGGACTCATTCAGGACATATTGGGCTACAATAATATGCAAGCAACATGAATGTACATGTTTGTGTTTCTGAGAAAACTACGTTTATGCGTGGTTAGTGAAAAACTAAAGTTTTGAAGTCACTGAAATAAGGCCATGAAGCACATACAGAACATTTGTTAAGACTTTTGAGAATTGGATGTGGTAGGCTAGAATTTTTTCAACCAAATGATGTGAAAATCATCTCGTTCACTCGTTCAGAAAAAAAAAAACAATATATTGATGCAAATTTTCTAAAACATGTTTTGTGATCGAAAGGGATTATTCATAGGTGTGGCAATGACCCATGAATATTTAGCAATTCACACCTGAGAGATGCAATGTAATCAAACGTACTTCATAATGTTTCATTTGGTATAGTCAGGGATTATAGTTTGGAATAAGTCTAACTAGTAAAATGTGTACACGTTTTGTCAAAGTAAATAACAGTGAAAGCAAGTAGACAAATAAAAGTAAGACTTACTCATGTAAATGTCTCCTCCTGCTGGGTTTGCGTCGCATCACGTCCTTCTTCTGATCGAGGTAAATATAAGTCTTATTCCTCACAGCGCGTCTTCTTTCAGAAACGAACTGTAACCAAGATGAACTTGAAAAGTCGTGTTGCTTTGTTTGCGGTGATGTGGGAGTTTCCTCGCATACAGATAGTTCGGTCCTTGCCGCGCTTGTAGCACATGGCTAATTATAATATCAAAGGAACTTAGCTTGTGGGCGTGATCAAATTAAAAATAATTAGCTGCAACTGGACAGACTAGACATCTCCTTGGTTTCATATGGATTACTTTATCACAGAATATTTGTTTTCGATAAAACTTACTTCGTTTAAAAGCATACATATCAAGCTTTCTGTAGATACCACTTTTCTGTTTGTGTGCCGAGTATACACCGAGTTTGAATGATTTAAATGACGCATTTCTAAAAGCAGTTCGCGGAGACAGAGAAAACAGAGAAATCACCCTGTTTGTTTTCTCAGTGTTCAATGACCTTAAAGGGGTCATTGGATGCAAAACTCATTTTACATGTTGTTTGAACATTAATGTGTGTTGGCAGTTTGTGTACACAACCAACTTACAATGATAAAAATTCACCCAGTTGTATTTTTATAATTTTTTTAAAAGTAATATCCCCTTTTTCAAATCAGGTCATTCTCAGCTTCTTTTTGGTGTCTTGTCACACCGTCAGAGGCCGCTCCCACGATAGTTGATTGACATGAGCGCCTTACCTTAGACCCGCCCTCACCGAGCTGAAACTGTCAGACCGATCGCCATTGTGTGACTCAGGTGCAGGGGAAGACAAGAATGTGTCCATTTGAGTGATTGAGGTTTTCTGTTGTTAGATGTAGTAATGAACATAGCAGTCGTCATTTATTCCCGACATCTGAGCTGCTGAAGATGCGGAGGATTAATGTTTGCTTTCACTTTTGAAAGGAAAGCACCGATCCCCGATGGACATATGTGTCTATGTTCATGCAAATTATTCGTGATGCAGCTTTACCCACAGCAGAATCAAATGCCTTTCTTAATAATGTGCTAGTTAGCAAGTTTCGTGGCTAAATGCGGTCAAATGCGGTTAAAGTAAACATTACAGCTCGTCACCCCACAGTAGAGAGGGGCGGGGCGAGCAGAGCTCATTAACATTTAAAGGAACATGCAACAGAATCTGAAAAGAGCTGATTTTGACAAGGTAAAAAGAGTGTTTTTACACTGCCATTGAGAAATTCTAACCAAAGTATGTTATGTACTTCTCATTAAGACCCTAAAGAATCATATCAACAAGATTTTGCTGAATAGAAAGTTCAAAAGTAGTGTTGCTTTCGTCAACGAAAATTATGACTAAATATCGTCGTCAACGAACCTTTATCACGTGACGAAATGTAAATGCTGGTCATATGACGATGACTATAATTAAATGTATAATGCAATATCGTTGACGAATAAAAACTAAATGTGGTTTACAAAATAAAATCTATGCTAAAATGACTGAGTTGACGAAAACGAGACGAAACGAAATATTATACCGTTATATTATAACATTAGATTGATGTGCGCATGCCCAGTAGCCAGAGCTGTATCCCTTCTAGCCTAAACCGTGCAGACGCAGGCGACGTCACTCCCTCAAGCCACACTTGCGGCATTATCTAGATTCTAGAAGACGACTACAAACAAAGTTGAGTCTGACACAGATAAAAGAACCAATGGCCAGCCAGTTCATCTTTGGGAGAAAAAGGAGAAACTATACATTATTTGCACTTTTACTAGTGATGGGAAAATTAAGCTTTTCGAAGCACCGCGGCTTTCCCATCATCTGTGTCGTTCATTACTTGAAGCTTTTCAACACATTGCACACTAATGACATCTTGTGGTCAAAGGTGGAAAAAGTTGCTTTTGCGTCTCAGATGTCCAAGCGATTTTTGGACAGTTTCATAAAATAAATCAACTTGTGCTACGAAAACCATAAGAAATAATAATAATAATAATAATAATAATAATAATAATAATAATAATAATAATAATAATAATAATAATAATAATAATAATAATAATACAATTTTACTTACACAAGGTATAAATGAATTAATCTGTAAATAAACTTATAAAAAAGAAAAAAAAGAGACTAAAATACAATTTTCATTCACTAAAGACTAAATGTCGACTACGTTTTCGTCAACTAAATCTAGACGAAAATAGTCATGGATAATTCTGACTAAAATAAGACTAAAATGCTCAGATTTTTAGTTGACTAAAACTTGACTAGACTAAAAAGAGTATGAACATGACTAAAACTAATAAAAACTAAAATGACAGCTTCAAACAAAGACTAGACTTAAACTAAAATTAAAACCAGCCACCAAAAACAACACTATTCAAAAGAACCAAATACGAGATTTTACAGCTTTCCATGTTTTCACTATTCTGAATGAGTCCAGAACTTCCCAATCAAAAACACAGCCGAGGAAGATGCAAAAAACAAGTCATTGCATATTTCAGCAGATGCATATAAAATATAATGCAATCATCAACAATAAACGGCATATAAATGGAAAACTGCCTGATGTTACTTAGTGAAATGTCGATTCAGGACTGTGCAAGCTTTTGGGTCTTTGATAAAAATGCTATTTTTTCAGCTTTTTGTTGAAAATGTTGCTTTTTTATGAAACGTACCTACATTCAAGTGTTGATTAAAAAATAAAGCTTGAAGCTAGAATAAAACAGATATTTCGGTTTAAAAGTAGAAAATTTACATTTTCATACAACAAAATATTCTGGGGCCATTTTAGTGAAAAAGATCAAAAACATTTTTTTTTCTTTTTTTTAAATGCTGGTGGGAGTTAATGCATCTTTACTGAGTAAAAGTTTTAATTTTCTTAAGTTCATGATACCTAGTGTATTTAGTCATTTTAACAAGTTGTAAAGTGTTAGCGATACATCTTAAAAGAGACAGGTGAACTTTAAAGAAACAGATTGTTTTTGTCTTGTTGGAGTGGATTTATGAAAACCCACCAGAGATTGTATGCGTTTGTATCTGTCTGTTGCAGTGGGCGTTCTGTTTATGTGCAAAATACTCTATAAATGAATTCATAAAATGAGAAAAATACCAACAAAGTTTGCTTCTGTAGCATTATATGGCAACTGAGAAAAATTAAAGAATGTGTATTTTGTTTTTTAGATGCATGTAATCATTTGCTCAACTATTCCCAAACGTATTATTGAGCTCCGTATCAAAACACACCGAAGTTGTAGAGAAAGTCAATTAAAAATGCAGGGCACACACAGACATACACAGTGTCTATGATAAAATCACTGAATTATGGCTGCGCTGCGTTCCCTCTCTTGCCGTGAAGTCCATATTTCAAAAACTGGCTTGCCCAGGAAGCACAGAGAGAGTTTCCACTTTGGATGTTCGCAATATGATTTATAAATGGACCATACGTTGAGCAAAATAAAGGTGCTCTGATATAGATATTTCAGAAGGCTTGAAAACACACACCAAAACACACCTTTTGAGGCAACATACTCTGTTTACAAATGAACAGCGATTTGTTTGATTGGTAGTAACCACGTTGCACTCTGCAGAGCCCCCTTTGTGTATTTTGGGTTCTTTGCTTGGTTTGTTTTCTCTAGTGTGGATCAAGCCTTGCCAAAACTGGTGTTCTCATCTTTTAGAGATCTTGTCTGAGTTTGATGCATGGTGAGTCAGACTTCCTATCTTTCCTGAGTGTGCAGTTCAGAGGCACGCTCTTCCTAATCCCATTCCTTTCAGTCTGTCTCCCTCCGCTTTCCTCTACTGAACATTATCATATCTCCTCATAAAGCCTGTCAGAAGCTCTTCACATCTCTAGATTTGAACATGTGAAATCTCCTCACATCTGTACCACTTCTAATTAATACATAAACATCGGACGAGATTCGTTCGCATGGATTCTCTTTGTTAAGACTCATTAGAATTTATAAGCAATATGTCTTCGCTCCAGAAGAATCGGCATGATCTTAGACGCGTTTGAAGTTGCGAGTTATTAATTCCTCTCTTTGTCCTTTTAGATAATCAAGACGACACAGAGATTCAGCTCTTTTGTGCGCAGTCAACTTTTTTTTTCTCCAAATGTTTTATTATTATTTTCTTTTCTTTTCACCACTTCCTTCTCTCTGCAAAACTACTCAGCTCCTCTCAAAAAAACTCTCAGATCTAATTACGTCTTTGAACAATGTTCTTGTTATCATCATATAAATATGCTGTTCTTTATATCAACTTCATGTTTTTAATCTAGATGCATCATTTTGCTTCTTCGCTAACATTTCCTCATTCATCATCGACAATCTGTTCATCGTTGCTCATCCTTTTTTTATTTCTCCTTTCACTCTGATCTTTTTTTTTTCTTGGTGTGCCCTCCCTTCGCAGACACCCTTGTGAATCACGAGCCAATAATACTGAATGCTGATAGCAGAATTTACATTCAGAAGTGCGCGTTGTCCTCATCCGAGCGCATACTTGCACACTCGAGCCTGCTGTATTTTTATGATGTTAGCTGAGAACAGAGATATGAATTCCAGTGAATTAATCTTAGATTATAAATAAAATGAAAAAAAAACAACTGGTTGCTATCATCCCTCAGCTTCAGCGCAGAGACGCTGAACATGTTTTATACATGATGAAAACAGCTATAACTTCTTCAAGGACTTCAATATTAAGACAGATTGCCGATATTGTTTAGAACCCACAATGCCTCTCTGGAGTAAAAGAATTTGTGGAGCGTCTCTCGCAGCAGAGCAAGTTGTTTGGATTGACATTGCGGAGGCGGACAACAACAATTTCACTGAACATGACAAATTGTTTGGTTGATCATCTATCTGAACAGCTGCTCAAAAAGCCTCCTGCCACAGCATACATTTGTTTTCACAATCTGGTCATTAACCTCGTTGCTTCTCATCTGTGTTGAAAACAGAATTACTTGGCTTTTCAACACCGTTTCCCACCCCCCTGCATGAAGGATCACACCTACTAATTTTATGTAATACGTTGTTATGAGGCAAGCACGTGTTATTTACCTCATTCCGCCTAATGTATGATCTGCGCTTAATGCCAGTGGGTGGTGTAAAAACAGGCTTTTACTTTCAAGCTATTTTCAATAGGTGTCTTTTTGTCTGAGAATTGCTTTCAGCATTCAAGTGTTTATAAGTGCACTATTCTTGACTTAGAAGGTGATAAGGTGAGATTTGTATTGTATCATGCAGGTCATTATGTATGTTCATACTCTGAGGTAAAATCAGGCTACAGTGAGTTTTTTTCATAGTCTGTCTGTCTTTGTTTGCAATACTGTTTAAAAGTTTGGGGTCAGTACTTTATATATTGGCTGACTGGTTGAAATAAATTGTATTATTCAGTCTGGACTCATTAAATGGATCAAAAGTGACACTTTTATAATGTTACAAAAGATTTCAAGTTTTAAAATAGCTTTCTATTCATCAAATAATACTGAATAAACGTATCACATTTTCATTATATATTTGGGTAGTTGACAAATAGCCATTAAAAATGCTTTCTTTTTGTAAAAGATCATTTTTGAAGAAGAAATTAATATATTTATGTAGTGTAAAGTCTGATCTTTGAGAAAGTATAAAGGGTCACTAAATTGTATTTTATTTTTTATTTTTTTTTTACATTTTTACTGAATTGTACCATAAGTTTGTCCTACATATTTTTCTGTTTAGGAGCACTTCTGAATTTAGAAGCACAGTCAAAATTTCAGGAGCACAATTTTTAACAATAATAAAAAAAATCTGATAAAAAAATTTGCCGCCTTATTACAAGGTGATATTTGACTCCTTAAAGGAGTAGTTCACTTTCAGAACAAAAATGTACAGATAATGTACTCAACCCCTTGCCATCCAAAATGTTCATGTCTTTCTTTCTTCAGTCGTAAAGAAATGGTGTTTTTTGAGGAAAACATTTCAGGATTTCCCTCCATGTAATGGACTTCTATGGTGCCCCCGAGTTTGAACTTCCAAAATGCAGTTTCAAAGGGCTCTAAACGATCACAGCAGAGGAAAGAAGGGTCTTATCTAGTGAAACGATCGGTTATTTTCTAAAAAGATTTACAATTTATGTATTTTGTAATCTCAAACGCTTGTCTTGCCGAGCTAGACAAGATGAGCATTTCAGGTTAAAAAGTATATAAATTATTTTCTTTTAGAAAATAACCGATCGTTTTGCTAGATAAGACCCTTCTTTCCTCTTCCTCGTTTAGAGCCCTTTGAAGCTGTATTTTTCCATCCTCTCCATGTAAGTCCATTACATGGAGAGAAATCCTGAAATGTTTTACTCAAAACACATAATTTCCTTACAACTGAAGAAAGAAAGACATGAACATCTTGGATGACAAGGGGGTGAGTACATTATCTGTACATTTTTGTTCTGAAAGTGAACTAGTCCTTTAAAGTGAGTTACAGGGGAATTCTGTTTTTTTACCTTTGTAATGGCATTTTTTATTAAAAGTATAGAATCTTTTGTCAAAAAAAAAAAAAAAATAATAATATATATATATATATATATATATATATTTAAGCTTTTTTTAAGCTTAAACAGAATATCAACAAGTAGGATAAGAATAGGTTACCAATCAAATGAAATCAGTATTAACAAAATTAATTTGTACTACAGAGGTGGCACAGAAGAACACAAAATTGGCTTTTAGGTGTATTTTAATGTTTAATGAGGCTCAGATGTGGCATGAGTGCAATCAATTCATGTTGAGATTAATACAGAAATATTAAATGATTTAAAAAATGAAAATATGCTTTAAAAATGAAACAACATCTGCCAGCAAGTGGCGGCAAGACACTGATTTAATACTTAATCATATCATTCATTTGATTCGTTCGAACGGCTGATTCGTTTAGGAATAAAGCAAGTGACTGTCTTTATGAATGGGATATTGAATCATTTCACTAGATTCGTCTAAAAACGCACGTTTGTTCATGAATGAAACACAGCTGTGTTTAGATAGAGATGTGCAGCTCCTCAGTTGTGACTTGTTTCAGACTATTTTTGACAACGAAATAGAGCAAAATCAGGCAATAGTGTTATAGTCAGACAATGTAAGTCTCTTAATAATAACTTCTTGTTGATTTAACTGTTGTATTAAATCAATATCTCATTTACAAACTCCCTTCAAAATTATTAAAAGCAAAAAAAAAAAAAAAAAATATATATATATATATATATATATATATATATATATATATATATATAATATACAAATACCTTGAGAGAGATTTATCTTCATTGTTAGACACTTCTTTTCATATAGTATTATTTATTTAATATGAAATTATAATTAACATCATATTTTTTCTCCCATGACTTGTTGGATAATTTCAAGACAAACTTTGACAACAAGATAAACTTTGCTGTCATCCATTCAAAGCTGCTGAAAATTATACAATTTTAAAGTAAGTGATATTTATATTTCCCCTATTGCAATACTGTTTTTTTTTTAAGATGTTTTGAGATGAAAACAAATCTGTGGTTCTTTTATTTGTGTCACACCATAGGACAGGGTTCCCCAAATCTTACCCTGGAGGTCCAATGCGCTGCAGAGTTTAGCTCCAACCCTGATCACACTCACCTACCTGTGATTCTCTAATGATCCTGAAGACCTTGATTAGCATGCTCAGGTGTGTTTGATTAGGGTAAAAGCTAAACTCTGCAGGAAAATGGATCTCGAGTTCCAGATTTGATGATCCCTGCCATAGGACATTACATCACACCATAAAACATACACACTAATGGACAGAAATGGTAGTTATTAAAATATTTTTGTTGTTCAAAAATGATCAAAAATTTTTAAATGCTTTTTAGAGACCTTGTCCTATGGTGTGACAGTACAGACGTCACATCAGAAGACATTTTCTGTCACACCATAGGACATTTCAATTGATGACCTTGCTATTCAGAGATAACCTGTCATTAGCGATTTGCAAGACACATTTGCATAATTTTCCATGATTATGTAGTTTAACATACAGTTTTTAATAAAAAATTTAGGTCCCACTTTACATTAGGTGGCCTTAACTACTATGTACTTACATTTAAATTAATCATTTGGTACAATGTACTTATTGTGTACATACATGTTTTTACATTGTACTTATCTTTTTTAAAAAACCTATATGTAATTACATTTGTAATTAATTTCTGTAATTACCACTGTTGACCCATCCCTTACACCCTAACCCACCCTTAAACCTACCCATACCACCAAACTTGTCCCTAACCTTACCCATATCCCACCTTAATCAGTGTTGTTTTTGACAACCATCTTAGATTTAGTCTTAGTCTTAGTCTTTTGGACTAAAATGCTTCTTAGTTTTAGTCAAATTTTAGTCACTTCTATATGTGATAGTTTTAGTCCAATTTTAGTCGACGAAAAGTCAAAAAGGTTTTAGTCTAGTTTTAGTCGACGAAAAGTCAAAAAGGTTTTAGTCTAGTTTTAGTCAAAAAAAAGGGAAAAAAAGTAGTCTTTTAACAAATTAATGTAGGTCAGTAAGTATTTTGCTGTTGGGTAGTGTCACTTATAAGTTCTGAAAATAGCAGATCTATAGTTCAACACAATGTGAGCTTCCGGATCGACTATTTTCACCAATAATTACAATAATGAAGGAATGGTTTAGAACATAAAAGACAAACAAGGATGGAATGCTAAAACGACTTGCCATATTAGTATAGCAAAGAGTATTTAATGCTAAAACGGCTTGCCATAGCGTCAGATACTTTTTAAGTTTTAATTGGCATGCACAATAAGCGGAAATGTCATGCATTTTAAACCTCTGACGGACCACCCACTAACATTTTCGTCTATTCTCGTCTCGTCAACGAAAACTCACACACGTCTCGTCATGTTTTAGTCATCAACGAGCCATTTTTATCTCGTCATCGTCTCGTTATCGTCATGAAAAAAAGTGGCGTCAACGAAATGATTTCGTCATCGTCATCGTTGACGAAAACAACACTGACCTTAATAGAAGCAAAACTGTTTTGCAATGCAATATGGCCACATTAAGTACATTGTACTTATTTTTTGATGTAAGTACACAATAGTTAAGGCCACCTAATATAAAGTGTGACCAAAATTTAATTTAGGGGTGTCAAACCAAAGGACAACAAAATGTAACACTTTTTTTAGTGGTTCCAAAAAAGTTAAATATTTGAACAATTCTGAGACAAAAATTGACCAAGTGCACATGTCATGGGCTTGAGAGGCGGCTTCAGTAACATGAATTGCTAATAATTTTTTATTTTTATTTATTTATTTATTTATTTTTTCAGCTAATAAAAGTTTTTTTTTTTCTGGAACTGGCTGGAAAATCAGGATATGGTGTCACACCAGATGATATGGTTTTCAGAGACAAAATTGATCAAATCCCTACACTTTCAGAAATATCTAAATAAAAAAAAATGATCGCCATTTACTAAAAAAGACACTTGTGCGATTATGCAGAGGTATTTATTAACATTTTTATGCTTTTATTTTTATTTGATAAAAAAGTAATTTATTGAAGCATGCTTGAGACAGTCACACCATAGGAAAATTTTGACATTTGGCTCAAAAATTTAAAAAATCAAATAACTGCAGCTTTTTTAACAACAGTTCCATGTAGGACAAAGAAACGTTTAACGATTTACTACATTTTAAATATGGACAATATTAACTATATTTATTTTTATCTTATGGGACAGTGAAAATGCAATGTCATGTCACGTCAACAAACCATATATTCTTGAGCACCAAATCTGTTAGAATGATTTCTGAAGGAACATGTGACACTGAAGACTAGAGTAATAGGTACTGAAAATTCAGCTTTTCCATCGCAGGAATAAATTACAGCTTAAAATGTATTAAAACAGAATACAGTTCTTTTAAATTGTAATAAAATGTAACAATATTACAGTTTATACTATATAAGAAACTTTTTTCAAAAACCAAAAACAAACTTCTAAACAGTAGTGTACAGCAGTGGTTTTCAAACATTTTAAAGAGCGACCCTATATTTTTCTTTTTAAATTGACGTGACCCTACACAAACATTTACCATTTAGATTTACTGAAATTAGTCATGGTGTTCAGCCTTCATGCAAATCTATTTTGACATATCATATTTTGTCCAGTCCGTCTTTATTGCGTCTACACTTTGTTTGTTATAATAAGAGGATTTGCAAGCTTGCAGAAGTCAGGGCTGAACAAATCTCGGGGGTTTTGAGCAGTGAGTGGATTCTGACTAACTCAAACACCTCGGATTATCCATTG
The DNA here is from genome assembly GCF_049309525.1 of Garra rufa. Classification (NCBI taxonomy): domain Eukaryota; kingdom Metazoa; phylum Chordata; class Actinopteri; order Cypriniformes; family Cyprinidae; genus Garra; species Garra rufa. The sequence continues at coordinate 23,452,196 of NC_133363.1, read as the reverse complement.
CATTCCACAAATCAACAGATCTGTCTGTGATTGGCTACAATACACATAAATATGCATATATGAATATGAATATGAAATTTGTTGTAAGTCGACTGAAGCATACTTTCATTTTGTTGTTTATTTTGTTATTAAAGGGGTCAAGGACTGCCTTTTTTATTATCTTCTATTATCTATTTAAAAATAACAGGTTGTTTTCTGTCCTGTTTTGACACCCCTCATCACACCACTTTATTTAAAAAGGCATGGTGGATTGTAGACTCGGAAGTAAACGCCCAATGCCATGATTGGCAAACAGTGTATGTTTGACAGCCTACATCCTTCACATATGGACACTACTGTGATTTAGGTTAAAAACTCATGTTTTAATCAGATTTGCAGTCTGATTAATGTATATAATGTACATTCTGGATGAAGCCAGACTATGATCACATTATTTAGGTCCGTTAGTTTGCCTTTACAAAAATCTGGCTTCTACGATTTCAGTCCAACCAAAAAGACAAATTATTACTTCAGCCCTACCGAAATCGAACTTTTAAAATGCACATAAAAGCAGTTATTGACTGTAAATTGAGCTAGTATGTAAGATAACAAGTGCTGTCAATAATAAACTATATGCTGTGGATCTCGTATCACAAAAGAACCAAACTCACTCAGACTCATAATAACAAAGTTTTGCTCCATTGATCTTTTCAAACCCAAACCATGGAAGGGCGATCCTGTGAAATCAGCCACTAGTCAAAGACCGCTCCTGCACAACATGAGGGTCTTTTCTCTATATAGATTTATTAGCTGTTCTGTGACTATCATGGAGGGAACCAGAAACGGGAAGCAATTAAAATGTTTGATGAGCATGTCAGAGTTTTAGGCTCTTGTTCATATTAAATTGTCTTTTTTTTTTCCATGTGTCCTTTGTGCTCTGGACAGTCTGAAGACTATGGTCTGCGCGTACATAATCAATCGAGCAAGTGTGCGCGTGTCTGTGGCTGCACATAGTGGGCAGCTTTATGAATTTTGCCTTGGGAATTATGCCGGATACATGAATCTGCATAATCTTGACAGTGATACTCTAGGCATACGTGCTTGTTGGCTCTCAAATGAGGCCGTGCCAGCAGGGACCGACGTGTGAATGAGTGAATACATCCGTGTCCGAGTGTAGATTGCTTATCTCCACTGTGGATCTCTCTCCGTCAGTTTCCTGTCGTCTTGTCTCATGGAACCTTTCGCCAAATCACTCTCTCACTTTTCCCCTCAATTAATTCCACTCACTGCATCAGGAGAATGTTGGGTGATTAAAATGTTGTGTAGCCTTTGTGTTCCCCCTCCAAGCCCATTAGCTACTGCTGCTAATTAGCATCTCGGCTGGATGTGTGTGTCAGGTGGTGTAAAAGAGGACAAGCTGTGGGTTGCGCCACCAGAGACCTCTCCATAGAAAGACTCTGCGGCGTTACCCCCTCTTCTCTGCATCTGACAGCTCAGCGGGTGGAGCGAACAGCGCCTGTTGTTTAGATAGCCCAAATCAAACGCACTGTCTATTTAGCATGGCTCCACCTACATCAATCGCCATAGTGTTTGCCCATGGTTCCTAAGCTCCTGCTCCTGCTGTCTTTGAGTTTTTGTCTGCATGATACTTCTTTTCAATGCGACACACAGTAAGAGGGCAGAATGATCGTTACCACATGTGGTGCTCACATCATCAATTGTACTTTCACCAGTGTTCTTTGATGTCTTGGATAACATCCTTTTCCCTCACTATCTGCCTGATACACCATCTCAAATCTAGCCTAAATTGAAACTAGTTCAAGCCAAAATTAAAATTCTTTCATCATTTACTCACTCTCTTGTCGTTCCAAATCTGCATGACTTTCTTTCTTTTTCTTCTGCTGAACACAATAGAAGACAATTTGGAGAAAGTTGGTAACCGAACACTTTTGTGAACATTGTCTTCCAGTGTGTGGAGAAAAGAAAATCTAAAAACTTAGCTTAATCCAACTGAAAACCTAAAAGCTAAATCCAAAACCTTTTTGAGCAATGTTGTTGGGCAATGTTAGTTGGGCCCTTTCTCAATGAGAATGGGTAACAAATTTCTAGATTTCTGGATACTTTAAATCAGTCATGTGCCCGTCTCACCTGGTTGCCCATTGACAGCAATATTGGCCAGCAGAGTTGCCCCGTGTATCATCAGCCTTAAAAGAGAAGTTCACTTCCAGAACAAAAATTTACAGATAATTTACTGACCTCCTTGTCATCCAAGATGTTCATGTCTTTTTTTCTTCAGTCGTAAAGAAATTATGTTTTTTGAGGAAAACATTTTAGGAGTTTTCTTCACATAGTGGACTTCTGAGGTGCCCCAACTTCCAAAATGCTGTTTAAAAAGATCCCAGCTGAGGAAGAAGTGTCTTATAGTGAAACGATTGATTAATTCCAGTTTATATACTTTTTAACCTTGAACGCTTGTCTTGTCTTGCTCTGCCTGAACTCTGTTTTTTTCCAGTTCAAGACAATCTCCAGTTCAGTACCAGTTCAAGGTATCTCAACTTCAAAATCATCCTACATTGCTTTTTTAACTTTTTTGTTAAGGGTGTTTGATGTTCTTTGCATGTTCACTTTGCAAACACTGGGTCGGTACTAGCGATATAGGGTGATTTTGAAATTATTTTTGAAGTTAAGGGAGAAAATTAGATGGCAGATTTTTTACATACACTAACTGTCTTGAACCGGAAAAAATGATTTCTGGCAGAACAAGACGAGCGTTTGAGGTTAAAAAGTGTATAAATTGTAAAAAAAAAAAAAAAAAAAAAAATCGGTTCACTAGATGGACCCTTCTTCCTTGGGATTGTTTGAAGCTGCATTTAAACTGCATTATGGAAGTTCTATGGAAGTCGGGGCACCATCAGTCCACTATATGGATATGGAAAAAAATCCTGAAATGTAATTTCTTTACGACTGAATACATATTCAAATATATATATATATATATATATATATATATATATATATATATATATAATTTTTTTTTTTTATTTTTTTATTTATTTGTTCTGGAAGTGAACAACTTCTTTAAGGTGTGCAGTTATTTTCAGGGAAACAAAAGTAGTTCCAGGCAAGTCTTTACAGCATTATATGTCCCTTTTTTTCATAAATGATTTTTGTTATTTAAAAACAGCATTAAAACCCAACCCCACAACGACACTGACCTAGCAATTAAATATAGTAAACAATATGATAATAAATGGCTAGTTATGGGACATTTCTCAATAGTGAGGTAATTCAACGCTGTTTTTGAAACAGATGAATTTAGAGATGTTGCTGTCACACACACTTAATCTGTCACACTTAATGTGTCATTCTCTCCATCTAAAAACTTCTAAATTAACTGCATTAGTCTGCCATCAATAGCTCAATCCCTAAAATTACATTTCGGAATTAGCAACAGAGGCATCAGATGAGATGCATAAGAAATTATTCGACATTCTACATGCAAGACCTTTATAAAGACAAGTACCTGACAGATGTTTTGAAATGCAACATCTGAACAATGCCTTGAAGTGTGGTAACCGTAGCGTAAGCTGAATAATTTACTCCGGTTCATGTCGTGGCTGCATCACCACCTCAGGTGTGCATTATTTTCTAATAATTCAATTATTCAAATGGTCCATCATCAATTCTAGTTGGTAGATAAGCATAGTTTTGTTAGAGCACAACACGACTTGCATAGTGAAATATATACTATATAGCAAAAAATGGTTGATTGATTACTGGCCAGCTCTAAAGTGGTAGACCTTAAGGTATTAAAAATATTAACATCATAAATCTTTGTAAAGCTGCTTTAAAATAATGTGTATTCACATGATCTAGTGAAAGTGGATGGTGAGCACAGTCTTTTTGCTGATAGTAGTTGACAAAGGAAGTATTGCTGAATAAATTAAAGACCCTAAAATGTTTTTAATACAGAATTTTGTCCTGATTTTAATTTTTAATCATGATTTTGTCAATTTCATCACTTTATCCGCCTCTTTCATACATACTCCACCAGTATGTAATATTTAAACACCCCTACACTCTTAAAAATAAATGTGCTTCAAAAAGTTTTTGGTTCCACAAAGAACTATTTAGTCAAAGGTTCTTTAAAGGCCATTTCTTGCTTACCTTTTTATAATCTGAAGAACCTTTTTTTTCCACAAAGAACCTTTTGTGAAACAGATGTTAAAGTTTCTTTATGGAACCATTTAAACAAAAAGGTTCTTCTATGGCATTGTGAAGCACCTTTATTCTTAAGAGTGTAAATGAGTGTAATAAAAATGAGAAGGCATGTTTAAACATTTGTCTGCCTTAAACTACTGTAAATGTAAAGAGAACACAAATGAGCATGGCTGAAACATTCAAACATTTCTGTGTCAGATTGCTAAATGACTTCATTAGACCGACTTTAAAAATAGGTTGTTTTTCCGTTGATGAAAACCATTAAATACAATTACAGTTGAGTGCATTTACAATTGAGTACAATTACACTTGAGTGCATTCATGTTTATCTTCTGGGTCAGTCATTCTGGGTCTTGTCATCATGGATATTGATAATTGATAACATGTTTTACTACACTTTTGATAGATGTGCAGTGTTGTTTCACCAAATATTAATTTTTTCACAAAAAGCCAGACTTGTAGTTTTTCATTATTTCAGTAGTTTATATTCCCCTCAGCATGTTTGCATACATAAAGAGGTTTATGCAAGTCTTTGTTCTTTAAACACCCTTTGGCTTATAACTCTTCCAATAATGGGTTTCACTTCTGGTCAGTGAAGGTGTGATATTAGAGGATGCTTACACCGGAAAGTGTTGTATCTCATAATTAAGAGGGCATGATATGCCTGCTGTTTTTCTCTATTCTAATAACCTCAAACGCATGGCCAGTCGTAATACACTTACACTCATATCCGTGCCTTTTATCCTGAAGAGTCGCTAAATTGAATTGAAAATGAAGAGTTGCTTGAGTGTATTATGTTCGGAATAGGATTGCGGGTTTCAGAAAAGGCTAAAAAAGCGCGGGGGGGGGGGGGGTTGGGGGGGGAGCTAACGCAGCTAAAACATCAGGCGAGCATGCTCTTTCGCTTTTAGGGCTGGGACACAGGTGCTACCGTCTCTATCAGAAATTCATGACATAGGGAATTGTGTAGTTTGCTTAATCCCAGTTGAAATGGAACTGGGTAATAGCTGTTTTGCTGCAATAATTTATTCATAGTTCCCAAGAAACTAAGAGGAGCGCTTGTGTTCCTATCCACCGCAAATAAACGGAGGAAGGAAGAGGCGTCCCGCTGAGGGGGTTTGTCAGATTTTAAGAGATGTGCTCCCGATAAGTGCGATGGATGTTAGGGGACTGAAAGTGATCTCAGCGGTACCAGTCAGGTGTGTTTTTTCTGATCGAACCCCAAACGCGACAGCAATTTGCAGCGATTCTCAGTGGGCTCTCTGAAGTGTTTAGACTGAAGGGGTCAGGATCTGAGCTCTGGCGCATGTGTGTTATCCACTCGCATTCATCCGTCTATCTTTGCGTTGCGATTGTTAGAGAGATGGCGAGATGTCTGTGGAGATGAGATGAATGCGGGCATATACGCTTGTTTGTACCTTACAAGGCTTCTCTTTGAAGAGGTCTTACCCCTCTCTCCTTCTCACGGAGGCTCTATAAATGTTATATGCAAGAGCATGCCATTCTGCTTCGGCTTTGATCTGCGATGAATATGCCGCATTTATTTGCTGTGCATTTGTGTATTATTCAGTATTTGTGTGCATGTGTGCTGCATGCATCTTTTTATCTCAATGCACCTTGTTCAATTATGGTGCGTTTATCACCTTTAACCCTATGATTATTCAGGTAGGGTAAGGACAGTCAAATCTAGCCAAAACCAAAAGTTACTCACCCGCCCGCAGGTTGCAGTCCTTCAGGAATGACGTAGAAGACTCCCCTTGTGGTTGTTCGTGGTTAAGGTTTATATAATAGTTATAAGTAAAATCTCACGAGAGGCACTTGTAACAATAAAATTATTATTTATTAGTTACAATACAAAGCAGTTAAATGCAAAAATAAAATAAAAAATCAGCTAAGCTATTTGTTATATAATCAAACTTTTCAACAGCAATATTGGAGATGCTGTTAAGCGTCCCTCGTTAGGGAATCAGGTGTCCTCTACGCTTAACAGCATCTCCAATATTGCTGTTGAAAAGTTTGATTATATAACAAATAGCTTAGCTGATTTTTTATTTTATTTTTGCATTTAACTGCTTTGTATTGTAACTAATAAATAATAATTTTATTGTTACAAGTGCCTCTCGTGAGATTTTACTTATAACTATTATATAAACCTTAACCACGAACAACCACAAGGGAAGTCTTCTACGTCATTCCTGAAGGACTGCAACCTGCGGGCGGGTGAGTAACTTTTGGTTTTGGCTAGATTTGACTGTCCTTACCCTACCTGAATAATCATAGGGTTAAAGGTGATAAACGCACCATTATTGAACAACCTGCAGTTACACACACACACACACACACACACACACACACACACACATAGACACACACTGGCATGTCATGCTTAACAGTGTGCAGTGGACCTTGACTGGCCCTTGGTTAGAGTTAATGAAGAATTACATTAATGGCGGCTGTTGAAGTCTCGATTAGGGAGCTGCTCCTCGCCTTTAATGAAACTATTCATCAGATTCATTCAGCCAGGGAACCTCAGGTGCTCGGGTGTGCCAGCGAGTTCGATGCGCCGGCAAACGTTAAGGCAGATCAGCGGGCGTCTTAGGGGGGCTTCGATCGGCGGCTGACAGCTTAACAGCACGTCGGTGCTTGGATGAGCAAACCTAAAGGGGCGAAGCTGAGGGAGCCTTGCTTCAGTGGCTGCCAACCCCAGGGAGAGTCCTGCCCACTATCCTGATGGATTAATGCAACATTCAAAAGCGCCTAACAAATCTAAGGTGTGTGTGCGAGGGAGAAAGAAACACTGCTGTGTTGTGCGCCTTCACTTTCTTTTCCTCGCACTGTTTCACGCTCTCTTTTCCGAGTCCAAGCTCATTTTTGACTGCTCACGCACAAGTTCACAGGGTTTGGTGCACATTAGCAGATGCCTGCTGTGAGGCGTGCGTGTGTGTAAGTGTTTGTTTCACAGGGTGAGGCTGATAAGGTTAATCTAGTATTTAATGATGAGTACCCTGTTGGCCCATGGCAAAAACATTTTCGAGAGGTCACAGATGTTTTGAGCTGCTGTATAAAGAGGTGTGAGTCTGTGGAGACAGAGAAAGCACAGTGACATGAGGAGCTGCTGGTATTCTGTTGTTTCCTTTGCAGATGTCATAAGTGTTATATCTGACACATTGTATATGCATACGCTCTGGTTTTAAAAATAATACAGCATGGCTTCATTCGTTAACGTGTACAGTGAGGTAAAAAAAAAAAAAAGATCCCTTGCTGATTTAATCAGTCTATAATTTTAATGGTAGGTTTATTTGAACAGTGAGAGACAGAGTAACAACAACAACAACAACAACAACAAAAATCCAGAAAAACTCATTTCAAAAAAGTTGATTTTGATTTGATTGATTTGAAATTCATTTGTATTTTAATGAGTAAGATTTCTGGCACCCAGGTGTCTTTTATACAGGTAAAGAGCTGAGATTAGGAGCAACAAAGAACCTCAAGAATCAATCATGATTTTTTTTTCAAAAAACATGATAATGAAATGTAAAACCACACATGCCACATGCACCTCCCTGCCGTGGAATCTAGAATGGATTTATGGCATTTACTCTGTGAACATGTTTATTTAGTATAAATACAAATGCACAAAACTGCTAGCTTATAAAACAACACAAAAAAATAATTACTTCCTTAATACATTTAATAGGCCTGCATGACTACATTAATGATATAATAAAATTTGATAAGAATATCCTACTTTTCTTCCACAATACCACAGTTACAGTTAGTATCACTACAGTAAATCCATTGTGATTATTATGGATTTGTGGATTAAAAAGTATTCTGTTTCTTCTGTTTTTTTGTGCTTTTTTTTTTTTTGTTTTTGCATCAGAATGTCAGCTCTGTTTTATCTGGCTTTAAACTAGTTTAAATCAATGCATTTGTGGTTTGAAACGGGGACCTCTGTGCTGAACTTTATTGAACATTTCTTACTGGATCTCACAGCACTTTTTAGTGGTCGCGTGATTGAGACCAGTCAGCGAGTAAATACTTTGTTTTGAGCTCACGCTGTGCAGTCTTTTGGGCAGAGATAATGGCCTGTTCTAATGACTAGAGCTATTCCGCTTTTGGCGCTACAGCAATGCCCGTGCTTATAAGTTATAAAATTGTCACTCAAGTTTTACTGCTACATATGGCCTAAAATCTAATGCTGTCACATTGTGTTGACATTGTGGAACTGCAGGATTTATTTTAGTAGACAAGCTGCGGGATGTTTAAAATTCATCCACAGACCATAATTAGCCCGCGGGCCGGACTTTGGACACCCCTGTGTTAGGCTACAGTTAAGGTCAAAAGTTTACATACACCTTGCAGAATCTGCAAAATAAGAGGGATCATACAAAATGCATGTTATTTTTTATTTAGTACTGACCAGAACAAGATATTTCACCTAAAAGATGTTTACATATAGTTCACAGGAGAAAATAATAATTGAATTTATAAAAATGACCCGTTCAAAGGTTTACATATGTTTGATTCTTAATACTTATGTCTTCCCTGAATGATCCACAGCTGTTTTTTTTTTGTTGTTGTTGTTTTTGTTTAGTGTTCACGAGTTGCTTGTTTGTCCTAAACAGTTAAACTGCTCGCTATTCTTCAGAAAAATTGTTTTTCAGCATTTTTGTGTATTTGAACCCTCTCCAACAACGACTGTATGATTTTGAGGTCCATATTTTTACACTAAGGACAAGTGAAAAACTCATATGCAACTATTACAGTAGGTTCAAATGCTGCTCACTGATGCTCCGAAAGAAGACACAATGCACAATGCACTTATTTTGTCTTCTGGGAAACATGCAAATATCTTCTGTAGCTTTTAAAGGGCAGTACTAAATGAAAAAAAAAATACTTAGGCAAAATAAGAAAAATGTACACATCTTCATTTTGTTCAAAAGTTTATACCCCTGGCTCTTAATGCATCATTTTTACATTTGGAGCATCAGTGAGCATTTGAAACTTCTGTAATATTTGCATATGGGTCCCTCAGTTGTCCTCAGTGTGAAAAGATGGATCTTAGAATCATACAGTCATTGTTGGAAAGGGTTAAATTTCACACAAATGCTGAAAAACTAAAGAATTTGTGGGATCTGAAGGATTTTTCTGAAGAACAGCAGGCAGTTTAACTGTTTAGAACAAACAAGTCATGAACAACTATCACTAAAAATATTTTGGTAAAATAATTAACATTTTGCAGATTCTGCTAGGTGTATGTAAACTTTTAACATCAACTGTATATTATCAAACATGAACTGGGAATGAAAATAGTATATAAGTTAGTATCTAGATTAATTCATACTGTAAAAACTGTTGTTCATTGTTAGTGTTACCATTGAATATTAGGGATGCAAGTAATTAGAGATGGAAATGGATTTCAATTCCAGTTTTGAAAGTACTTTACATGAAGCACTAAATGATTTATCATAGATTTCTATATACCTTATGGCAGACTCTTATTTTTAGTAACATGTTTTACATTTTCACATTTATTAAAACATATTGTTAAATATGTTAAACATAAGTTGTGTCTCAAACTACGTGTTGTAATATGAACGACTAGTCAGTATTTGTACTGATTTAAGTAAAAAAGGTTTATTTCTAATCGAATATGACTAATAGTAATTTGTGGTTCATGAAGTGAGTGAGATGTTAATTCAATAACCACTCAGATTGATTCCGTGACTGAGTGAGCCAGAAAAACAAACATCAACATCTGCAAACCAACCAGGTCTTGATATACAACCATAGGCCAAATCATGTAATAAACAGCCCCTACTTGAACATGAGATTATTCATGTTTGAAAAATAGATGGACAGAGGGCAAATATGACAAACAGCAGCAATATATAGAGAGAGAAAGGAGCCAGGAACACTAAAGGAAGAGAGACGATGCGTGCACACTAATCAGGCAGAAAGGCTGCATTATTAATGGCCGTTACAGTGGAGAGTGCTCTGACTACAGGAGGAGGGCCACAGGGCTGCCGTACGCCACATTACCAGCCAGTACGAATAATTACATGGGCATCCTGACCGGCACGATCAGTAGCCACAGAGTAGACAAGCTACAACGTGCCATGCATACACAATGATGATAGAAATGCATTGCGCCATCAGTCAAGAACAAACCGTTTTCAACCTTTTGAAACATTTTTCACTCTGATGTAATCGGGGATGTGATGAATGTCGGTTTGAAAACTGATTGTGAAATGCTGTGAATGTATTGCTGATTTTATATAAAGTGCAGTGTTGTGCAAGAGGTAAAAATCTGGGCAATCTAAAAGCCAATCTGTGAGCCATCACTAGTGCGACCTTGAGTGGCCCTGTTTTGCTCTGGGGGGACTGTCCCTGTAATAAGTTTACTGTAAGTCACTTTGGATAAGTGACAAATGACATATTAGTAATTGCTCAATTTCTAGCATAATGGATGTGACATTTGCAGTCAAAACATGTACAGTATTCTCACAGGAAGTAGAAAGTACCGGTATATTGAACCGTTTATGTGTATTACAGTTCAGACATAAGAAAAAAATCTCTAAAAAGTCTAGACAATATATATATTTATAGTTTAGCCAAGGAAGTAAACTTGCATGATGGATATGACAAAAATGGACATACTTGTTGGAGCTTTGTGTTTGTTGAACCGCACAATTCAGTTCCAGTAACTCCCACAGAGTGGAAAAGGGTCAGCTCTCCATAGAGCATCTATTTATTTATCTGTTTTCTTTTTCACATTAACAGCATTATGGATGTAACTTAACATTGAAATGCAGTGACTATAAATGTAGCTCGTCTAAGCTGCAACAAAACCCCAGATCGCAGCACATTATCATCGCTGATGCTTTTCTAGTCTGCAAACTCGTGAGAGTCACAGATGCCATGACAAATGTTGACAGGTCGACTGTTGTCAGGTGTGCGCATGATCTCTGACAAGCCAGGGCTCTAGAGTGCGACCAATTTGGTCGCATGTGCGACCTAATTTCTCAATGGTGCGACTAAAAAAAATCAAAGGTTGCACCGGTGCGACCAGCCGTTTGAGGGGGGAAAAACGAAACTCCGTCACTCTTAAAGTCTCCCTGCTGCTCAACAACAGACACACATTAGACCCATATCGTGGTCTAAACCAATCAGAGATAAAGGACGGATCAAGCGTTTACAATGCCTCCTCCGCAAAAACACCGGCTGGATCGCGGACTCCATTCATAAAAACCGAATTTACTATGGCGCGGAATGCCACGTAATACGTTGATTTCTGGAATGATAAATCAAAAGTTGGTCTGTCACTTAATTCAAATCGCGATATGGACTAGTGTCTATGAAAACTGAAAGGCAAAAAGACCGTTTAAAATGAATCCTGCATGTTCCGTTTGCCTCTATGTATTAATGGTGGAGACGTGTATTTTTTTTTTTTTAACTACACGTGTATAGGCTACTGAAGCACGCGTGACGCTCCCGCTAATTTTTGGCATTTGCATCTCACATGAACAGATAAACTCAATCTCCAAACCTACTGTGTCACTTTTACCGTTTCATTTGAGAAAGCATCATATCATACTGTTCACACAGAAACTTCAAGGCAACCTGTCAAAATAAGAGTACGGTTTAACATGAAACAGAACAATATTAGTCCTGTATTACTTTTGTACAGTATAATGTAGGTGTTTATATATTCCTATTTATAAATCATATATGTTTGCAAAAAATTAAAAAGGTTTATTTTTCATTTGATTAAAAATAAATACATGTTTATGCTTTCATTTGATTGAGAAAAATTAAAACAAGAATTTAAAAAAATTAAATTAAATTAAAAAACAATTGTAGAGCCCTATTGTTCAAAATGTTAAAATAGAGAGTTTTGTCCTTATTTTTTCACTGAAATGTTTTCGTTATTAAACAAACTAGGGTAAAGTACTGGGGAAAAAAATATGCTTCAAATAAAGAACTTTAAATTGACCAGATTGTTAATTAATCATTTACAAGTCAATATTGCCTATATGGACAGGGATTAAAAAAATAAATAAAATAAAAAAGTAAAAAAAAAGTGAACTTGTAAAACTGCGGTGTTGAATGTGATGCGGTTGAAAATTTGGGTGCACCTAACTTTTGTGCTGGTGCACCTAAGAAAAAAAGTTAGGCGCACCAGTGCAACCAGTGCAAAAAGTTAGTCTAGAGCCCTGCAAGCACAAGATCGGTAATGAGCCACTGCCAATGAGTTTGCAAGCACAACTGGAGAGTGAGGCGGTGAGAAGTGGGAACGAAGAAAACCCATCAAAGTGCCAGCTTGCTAGCAAAGTGCCCGTTTTGTGCACATCAGTGCGGTGAGAATCGAATTTTGGAGTTGTTGCTGGAGTAGAGGTGGAAAATGATCTTATAATTGGTTCACCTAGGTTGTGATTAGTATTGCACACCTAAGCTGTGGAATAGCCTTCCTAGCAATGTTCGAGACCTGTTCTCTTTGGTTAAGTGTAGACTGAAGACTCATCTGTTTATCCAGGTATAAAGTTCAAATTCCATCATCTGCTAATAATCCTGCTTCGGGAGCTCTGTATGCTGGGAGCTCGTTTCTCTCTTTTCATTGTTTTTTATAAAGGGTACCTTGGGTATTATGACATGTGTGGCTTAATATAACATAAATGTCTCTTATAGAATTATGTAGTAGAAACCTATAAAAGGTGGGTACTACTGATATGTAGTGACCACAGCGACTGAAAGAGCTTACAGGTGGCGATGAAAATAAGCGTTGGCTTAAACCAAATGCCATACCATTGATTTTTCTCCATAAGGAGTCTAAACGCTCTTGATATCGAGTGAAATCCACACTGAGAAACTCCTTCAGTTGCTAAGGTGTCATGTCAAGCGTCAGCATGTTTGCATCCTGTCAGGATGGCATCTAGCATTTCTCGTCTTTGCCGTTTGTAAGCTCTTTCAGTAGCTGTGGTCTACTATAAGCCTCAAAGACGTCAGGGCTAAGGTGGAAAGAACAAAGACGCAGTCCTATAGGAAGTTTTATTCATCCACAGGCTTCTTCCCATTCTTGTCTCCTCTTCTTATTGCTAGGAAAAGTAATGAAGACTTACATTGCTTCTCTTTTTGCCCTTTGACTGGAAATGGCGCCCCCCATAGTCCAATATTTGTATAAAACAATGTGGGTTTTTAAATAAAGTACATCTTTCTTGGGCTCTCTAGCACCTATTTCAGTAAGAGACATAATTTACATTCTATTAAGCCACACACATCTTAATACTTGGGGTTCTCTTTAATTAAATAACAAATATTACTCATATGTCATTTTAGTAATCTAGAAGTCACGAACACTACCATTAAAATGACACTGTCATCACATCTCATTTGACATTTCCAGAAAAGTTGGGATATTTCAACACGGTCTCACTCCCAAGTCGTCACATATTGACGTTTGGTCAGGACCCCTTGGCGTCACATTTTGACGCTTAAGGTACCCCTTTAGCGTAGTTTTTTGACGTGAAGGGTCCTCCACTGTTTTCAGTTGTTTGTCTTACTGGTTTGCATGCATTTGTAAAAATGTAAACAATTTTATATAAATTTATACTTTGACTGGAGCACCTAAACCCACCCCTACCCTAAACCTTCCCACTTCTGAACAATATAAAGCACAGGCAAATATAAGTACAGTCACATTTATTTATTGCAAAAACTGACCATAAACAAGCAGTAGAAAAGCATTACAAACAAGTCGTGTTGCATTCCAAGTCTTCTGAAGCCATACGATATCTTTATGCGAAGAAGAAAGTAAAACAAGGCTTTAATCGCAAAAATTATCCCACTTCGTTAACGTGCACACATTCTTATTCAAAAAGATACGCCCGAGCATTAGCATGACGTAATCGGTCATGAGACACAAGAGCCAATAGAATTTCACAACCAAGGCTGACGTAATGCTTCTGCTGTCTGGCGGCATTTTTTGAATTCGCGCACGGACTGCGGCAAACAGGATGAGCTTTACAGCGGACGGAGACGGCGATCGCGTCTGTTCCTCTCTCAAATCAATCGTTTTGCCTCGGAAGACTTGGAATATTCATCTTTTTTAAATAAATTGTGACTGTAGTTGTATCTGCCTGTTATATCAGTGTTTTATTGACAAATGGTTAGGTTTAGGGGCAGGGGTTGGGTTACGTGCTCGTAAATGTGTAAATAGTGTAATATAAATAAAACTGTTGTGACTGTTTGCATTGAAAAATCACACCCCAATACATATGCAATAATGGCAATATTATTACCCAATATATCATTTAATCATGACGATAAAATTCACAGTGCCTTTCGCATCAGCTTATTGACGCCAAGGGTTTCTTATTTAAAGCAGTGGAGGACCCTGCACGTCCAAAAATGACGCTGAAGGGGTACCCTGTATGTCAAAATGTGACGCCAAAGGGTCCTGACCAAGCGTCAATATGTGACGACTTGGGAGTGAGTCCATGTTGGACGTTTCGTGAAATGCCATAAAATCAAGAATATGTTATCTGTTCATTCTCTTTTACCTTTATTTAATTGACTTAAGTACAAAAAAAGGTTTTATTTTGTAAATATAACCAAATTTTGATTTGGCTGCAACACACTCCAAAAAAGTTGGGACAGAGGCAAAATAAAAGTGAAAAGGTTATAGAATATTCAATTAAGCCGTTTTGGGGGAAAAAAAAAAAAAAAAAAAACTGTTTTGGAAAAAAAAATAAAAAAAATCACAGTAAGCAAGTGAAATGGAAATGGGTGAGGATATCATGTTTGGGTATGAAAGGACCATTTCAGTCTTTGCAAGAAAAGTTGAATCATGTCTCATCACTTTGTGCCAAATCCCATGACAAAAGTGTCAAACAAAACACCTCAGGTGATTGTGCTTGACCTTTCAGCTTTCAGATGGCATTGCATAAGAAACCGTTATGCTCAGTGTTATAGCCACATGGGCTCAGGAGTATTTTTGAATACTGCTGTCACTTAACACATTCTGCAGCTGTATCAATAAATGCAACTTGAATTTCTTTTACTCTAGAAAAAAAGCTATACATCAATTCTATACAGTAATGCCATGGGGTTTTCTGGGCCAGAGCTCATCTCAGATAGGCAAAAAGACGATGAAAATGTGTGCTGTGGTCAGACGAGTCCACGTTTCAGCTTGTTTCTATGAAAAATTGATGTTGAGTTCTTATTACCAAAGACCAAAGGGACCATTCAGACTTTTTTTAGCGGCAGATGCAAACGCAAGCGACTGTCATGGTATGAGGGTGCAGCAGAGCAGATGACATTGGTGACTGGAATATATGGTACTATTAAAATGGAGGCATGTATTGGGATTGTACAGACACATATACTGCCATCAAGATGACGTCTTTGATGGGAAGTCCATGGTTATTACATCAAGACGATGCCAGGTCTCATTCTGCATGCGCTACAGCAGTTTGGTTTCATAGACACAGACTGAATGTGCAAGACTGGCCTGCCTGCAGTCCAGATCAGTCTCCTATTGAGAATATATGACCAGTTATAAAAAGGAGAATCAGACAATGACGATCACAGACTGCTGAGCGTCTGAAGTTTTTTTTTGCAATACTTAAAGTATTAGTATCCTTAATTCCCAAACAATTAAACATTGTAATTAAAAGGAAAGTTTATGTAGCACAGTGTTAAACATGCCTCTGTCCCAACTTTTGTGGAGTGTGTTACAGCCATGAAAATTGGGGTTGTAGACATGACATTTTAAACCTCTTTTTACTAAGGCTAATTTCATAGTTGGAATGTAATATATAATGCATTTTTTGGATAACAAATACTTGATTGGAAATAACAGACCATAAAAATATCCTGAAAGTTAAATCTACCTATTCTTCATTTTATACAAACATCACATCTCTTATATTTCAATGTTTTGTCTAAAATTGAGTAAGCCAACTTGTAAAGAAACAGTTCATCCATTTTTAAAGGGATTCTTGTCTAGAACAAGAAAGTCAAAGAAAGTTAAGAAAAGAAAGTCAGTCAGTCAGTCATGCAGGCTTGACATTTTTGAACGAACTATCCATTTAAAGGCATAGTTCACCCAAAAATGAAAATTTGATGTTTATCTGCTTACCCCCAGGGAATTCAAGATGTACAGTACAGACCAAAAGTTTGGACACACCTTGGACACACCTTAGAACCAAAGTTTTCTTTATTTTCATGACTATGAAAATTGTAGATTCACACTGAAGGCATCAAAACTATGAATTAACACATGTGGAATTATATACATAACAAAAAAGTGTGAAACAACTGAAAATATGTCATATTCTAGGTTCTTCAAAGTAGCCACCTTTTACTTTGATTACTGCTTTGCAGACTCTTGGCATTCTTTTGATGAGCTTCAAGAGGTAGTCACCTGAAATGGTTTTCACTTCACAGGTGTGCCCTGTCAGGTTTAATGGGGTTGGGACCATCAGTTGTGTTGTGCAGAAGTATATATAGTATATACATAGTATATATAGAATTAAATATTTTATAGAATTAAATATAATTCCACATGTGTTAATTCATAGTTTTGATGCCTTCAGTTTGTGAATCTACAATTTTAATAGTCATGAAAATAAAGAAAACTCTTTGAATGAGAAGGTGTGTCCAAACTTTTGGTCTGTCCTGTAGGTGACTTTGTTTCTTCAGTAGAACACAAATTAAGATTTTTCACTCAAACCATTGCAGTCTGTCAGTCATATAATGGCAGTTCAATGGGCTCCACGGCTTTGAGGGTTAAAAAAAAAACATACACAGAAAAAAACAAATTAAACCCTGCAGCTTGTGACGATACATTGAGGTCTTAACACACGAATCAGTCTGCACAAGAAACTGAACAGTGTTTATATAATTTTTTACCTCTGATCCAACTGTCCTGAGTGTGTTCACAACAGCCAACGTGCGATGAAGAGCAAGCAACCATAACTTCAGTCGATCAGGCTCAAAAGTTGGGAGTCAGTGAAAAGGCCACATTCCTGGATCTTTTAGTTTTCAATCGGTTGCAACAATCAGGATGAGCACAAGTAATTACCATTTTGAGTACTACTGAAGAAAGAAAGTCACTTACATCTTGGATGCCATGGGGGTAAGCAGATAATCATTAAAATTTCATTTTTGGGTGAACTATCCCTTTAACAATGTGTGGTGTGGAAAGCATCATACAGATACATTGAATTGAAAAAGTTAATTGAACTATAGGAGAATAAGTGACTCATAGTGTCTTTCAATACATGTTGTGTTGTAATTGGTGGGATTATGCGAACACACCTCTGACTAACATAATACACATCTAACAAGGTCGAAATAATGACTAATACCTTCCTGCATTTGATTTTCAGCTAAATGGAGAACACGATGATTTATTAGTTCATTTATTTTTGGGCATGACACAAACAGGACAAAGCAGCCGCACGGTGAGAAAAAGTGACAGGAACAGACAATAAGTGAGGTGAAAGCGAGAGGGAAGTAAAGGGGTGTGTGTGAGTGGATGTGTCACATCGAGGTGTGATGCTTATCAAGGGACACTGGGCAGCTGAGGCCCTGCTAATTGGGTTCGAAGGAATCAGCTAACTGTGTGAGTCACAGGGAATATAGTCCTCACCATGAGACCCACACTTTCACTTTTTTTCTTTTTCAGCAGAGCAGGTGCAAGATTTCCGAATATGCGAAACTGAACAGGTGAAAGATTTCAAATAGCTGATCTACAGTGTAACACCAGTGCAGGTGTAAGATCAGATAGTAGATCAGATGTTTGATAATACGAACATGACAGTGTTGTGATCTAAGCCCTATTATGTCTTTCTTTCTTTAGCATTCACTTCCTCTTTCCTCCTCCTCAGACTCTCACTTACTCTTATTTTTTTCCCTTTTTATTGGTTTTGCCTTATTCAATTACACCCAGTATCAGGCAACAGCTCTGGCTGGCTGAGTGTGGGCTGAAATCACATTTACTACTGCCTCTGCAGACATCCCATCACACACACAGACACACACACACTCTTTCCTCTTCTCTGTCTTCAGTACAGTTCTAGCCCCAGGGCATGGTTACTGTAAAATGTTGTTTGAGTGGGGTACATTGTGGGCTGCCATTGTCTGTCAGGGCTCTGTGATGGAGTCCATTTTCAGTCTGTCAGGCTTGCTGGGTCTGGTTACAGGCACAGCACTTGTAACGTATTACCGGTGACTGAGACTAGAGTTTATTCACTGATTAAACCCACAAGATCAAAGGGAGAGTGAAAGAGACACTTCTGATGACTAGTTTGGTGGTAGATGCTTTCTTATAAAGTGATTTACAATGAAATGCATATACTGATTTATCATCCTTTGTTGGATTCAAACCTGGCATGAGGTTTAGTTAGCATGTGCTGGATGTGACAAATACACAGTGGGAAGTAAGCTTATCATAGTGTTATTTAAAATGCATGCTATTTAGTGTGTGGCTGTCAAACACTATAGCGAATACAAAAATCTAAACGGATGTTTGAAAATATGTAAATTCTGCTTGACTTTTCTTTTATTTAATGGGATTCTGTGTTGGAGATTATAAGTAAAACCTTTATGCTATATACACTGTTGTTCAAAAGTTTGAGATCAGTAAGATTTTTAATATTTTTTCAAAGTTTCTTACCATATGCTCATTAATGCTGCAATTATTTTATTAAAAATCCAGAAAAAACAGTAATATTGTGAAATATTTTTTCAATGTAAAATGACTGTTTTCTAAGTAAATATGTATAAGTGTAATTTATTTTTGTGATGCAAAGCGCCCGTTACTCCAGTCTTCAGTGTCACATGATCGTTCAGAAATCATTCTAATATGCTGATTTATTATTAGTGTTGAAAACAGTTGTGCTTAATACCTTGTTGGAACCTGTAATACTTTTTTTCAGGATTTAATAGATAAAAAGGTTACAAGAACACCGTTTATTTATTAGTCAAAATCTTTTTTAACAATATAAACCACCATTTAATAGTTTGTGGTCAGTAATTTTATATTTTTTCTTTTTCTTTTTTTTTTTTTTTGGAAAGAAATTATTACTTTTATTCAGCGAGAATGTGTTAAATTGATTAAAAGTGAACAAAAGCAAAGAACATATTTTTATTTTGAATAAATTCTGTTATTTTAAACTTTTTATTCTTTAAATAATCATAACAAAAGAATCAGAGGTTCCAAAAAATTATTAAGCAGCATCTGTTTCCAAAATTGATAATTAAAGTAATAAATCAGCATATTAGAATGATTTCTAAAAGATCATGTGACAATAAAGACTGGAGTAATTGCTGGTGAAAATTCAGTTTTGCATCACTGGAATAAATTATATTTTAAAATATATAAAAATAGAAGAATGTTATTTTAAACTGTAATACTATTTTGTAACATTACTTTTTGTTTTCCTGTGTTTTGAATCAAGTAAATGCAGACTTGATGAGCATTCTTTAAAAAAACAAACAAAAAAATCATATTGATTCTAAACTGAATGGCATTGTATATATATTTGTTTATATTTTAATAGTTATTTGTTTTTTTATTATAACACTGAGGAATTAAAAAAAAATACAAAAATGAAAAGAAAGCCTTCATATGGTAATGTGGGGTAAACGGCAAAGATAACAAGATTTTCAAAATGAAAACTTTTTACTTTACTTTAACTTGAAAACCAAATCCTCCATCTGCCATAGTTTTCTCAATATTTGCATCATATTTGCTGTGTGCTGTGCACACCTTCACACTTGTGCTGACACAGTCAGAGAGCCCTGTTTGTGGCAACATGTGGTAATTTTTAAAAAATAAATCATGTTCACAAAATAAATATTCAAATGGTTTATATTTATTTCACACTCTGTTTTCATCAGGGCTGTTTAGTCCTGCTGCTGGAGGGCAGAGTTTAGCTCTAGCCCTAATTAAACATGCTTAAATCAGCTAAATGAGGTCTTCAGAATAACTAAAAATGTCCAAGCAGGTGTTGGAGCTCTCCAGGAAATTGACACTGCAGGAGCAGGATTGGACACCTCTGGTTTTGATTATCATAGTTCAAAGTTTAGATTGTATAGTTTAAATTAAAAAAAAAATAAAAAATCCAAAAATTCCAAAGTTCCAAATCTCTATGACTGAGTGTCTTAGGGGCAGTTGTAACCCAATGGTTAGAGAGTCTGACTTGTAACCCAAAGGTTGCAGGTTCGAGTCTCTGTACCCACAGAAATTGTAGGAGGGGAAGGGAATCAACAGCTCTCTCTTCCACCTTCAATGCAACAACTGAGGTGAAACCATTAAGCAAGTCCTCAAACCCCCAATTGCTCCCCGGCGTCACAGGGAAAATGGCTGCCCACTGCTCCGTGTGTGTGTTTGCTCACTACTTCCTGATTTGTGGGTGTACTTGGATGGGTGAAGTGGGAAACACAATTTCCTTTCCTCTCTGCTAAACACAAAAGAAGAAATTTTGAACAAGATGTTCCACAGAATAAAGTAAGTCCACCAAGTGCCAAGTCAAACAGTCACTTAATTATTTAACATGGTTTTTAGTAAGAAGCTTATAGAAATACAAATTAAATGTGCATGGTATAGCTCAAAAAGTTTCTGTTTTAGAACAATCTGATGAGAAACATTTTGTTCAGACCTCTTCCAAAACTTTAGAACAGACTCGTGTAAGATCACTCAGGTCTCAGATGAAAAACCAGAGAAGCAGGAAAATCTCAGTTTTTTCCATTATTCACTTATTCTTATTACAGTCAAAAGAAAGAAAAGATATTAAAGAGATCTCATTTTATGACCAGAGTGGGCCGGGCTAGTTTTTTATGATTAAGAAACCGCTTTGGTCTACTATGAAACCGCATGGTCTGTAGAAATTAGTTTAATTATAATAAGCAAGTAGTCCATTAGCAGACACTTTTCTCCAAAGTGACTTATTTCAGGAACATTAACCCTGGAAAAACCTGTGGGTTATTTTCCTTTTAAGTGGCACATTGTTCACTACCTATAGGTTTAAACCAGCAGCCTTCAGATTACAAGCCTTCAGCTTCAGCCGTTGCACCCCTCCAAGTGTAGCCATCATGCATTCAAACAAGAAATTGCACCTTCATTGCAAGGTTTTGCCAAAAGATGTTATTGAAATCTACCATTCAAGGTCCTTTTGTAGTGCTGGATTGAACACAGACTAGATTTTCTGCTTCCAAATTGTTAGGTCACAGAGCGCTGAATGAATCACACCAGGAACCTGAGCTCTTCCAGCCCTCACACTCTCACTCACAGACAAATGCATATGTTTGAGATGTTTATTGCTGAATGTCCTGCATTGATTGAGTCTCCATCTGTTTGTGTTCATTCCCATCAGTAGTAGGAGCAGCAGGGGCGACACTCAAATCAATCCCAGTCAGGCTATAAAGCAGCCAAAGGTGTAGGTGGGTCGGGCCGGGGGGCCATGGATGTCCAAGTGTGGATGATTTTACTGAGTGTGTGATTGCTTCTCGTCAGGTGGGCCAGCCCCCCGTCACACTCTAAAATGAGAAAAACATGATGCTGACACCAATCACAAAGGTGTAGGCGAGGGAGACAGACAATAAAGCAGTAGCATTTTCCCTTACTTTTGGTGGGGTGAAGGGAATGCCCCTAATACTTCGCTGTGATGATATGTGCATAACTATCTGCCCTGCTGGAAATGCACATTACTGCAGTCTGTTGTGTTGCCTTGACGCACACACTTATTCAGTTTCAGGTCAGTACTGACTCACACATTAACTCATTGTAGAATATTTCACAGATATTTGAACAATACTTTTTAGATTTAGATGAGTTTGTTTCTTCATTAGAACGGATTTGGAGAAATTTAGCATTACATCACTTGCTCGTTAATGGATAAGTGAATGGGTGCCGTCAGAATGAGGGCACTATTGCAACTTAGTCAGTTAATGTCTTGTAAAGTGAAAAGCTGCATGTTGGTGAAAAATCAACCATTAAGCCGTTTTACCTTAAAATAGTTGTTTCTGCCCAAAATACCACTCCATAATCCATAACAAGGCTTCCTCTACTGGAAACAGTCCATTTCCTGTTGTCCTGTCATATTAAGATCCACTAACATATTTGTTTAGAACTGTTTACGCTTGTAAACTTTGCTTGGTCTTTATATATTTCCCCTCTTGACTTAAAAGAGACAACTTTTCCACTGAATTACTCAAATTTAAGCGGAAGCAATGGTTTAAAGTTAAAACACCTTAATAATGAAATTGTTTATGACAAATACACAGCTTTTCACTTTACAAGGTGATGAACCGGAGTTGTTGATTACTTCATGGTGCTTTTATTAGCTGTCTGGTCTCTGATGGCACCCATTCACTGCAGAGCATCCATTGGAAAGCAAGTGATGTAATGCTAAATTTCTCCAAATCTGTTCTGATGAAGAAACAAACTCCTCTACATCTTGGATGGCCTGAGGATGAGTGAACGTTAAGCACATTTTAATTTATGGGTGAACTAGTCCTTTAACCCTGTTGAAAAAAACTGTATATCCTGGTTAGGTAGGTGTTGAAGCATGGATGCAAGTTTGAGCTGCTTAAACCAGTTCATGACCAGTTTAAACCAGTTCATGACCAGCTAAGGACCAGCTTAAACCAACTCAAACCAGCATCTATGCTTCAAAACCTACCTAACCAACATATGCTGTTTTTTCAACATGAATAGAAAAATGAGTGTACTTTTTTTTTTAATCGATGATTGCAGAAGTTATGAATTAAATGATTATCAAATATTGGAGAAGAGCATTACAACTGAGCATATGTTAGTTAGGTGGTGTACTTGAGCACCATTTCAACATTTTAAAGAGCTGAAACAGGTGCCTGCATAAATTTGCCACTAAATTGAGGGCTAAAATGGCGCAAACAGCATGTGCAAATAAAGGATGCAATCAGCTGGAGTAATTAATTGTCTGTGATTTCATTACTGTTGAGCACTGGGGACAGCTATTTTTTTGCTATTACGTTTGGTGCAAAAATTAAATGCTTCACATTTAAGCCAGCTGAATGTTTTATTTAACAAGGCCTCATGGTAAAGCGGATAGATAGATAGAGATGTTTTTCAAAAAGTGATCAATGCCAAAACCTACTGCAACTCGTAATTACTACTACACAGCCCTTTTCCTGTTGCAGACGGAAAATCTTTGATATGCCAATAACATCACTGCGGTGGATGTATATGCGGCATAAATAATTTTCTGAACTGTGATTTTTCTCCCTGATAGGAAAAAATGAAAAACCAACCGCTGTGGTTTATATAGATATGGATAGATCATAGTTGATTTAACTTTTTGATTTGAGTGTTTTAAGGTTAAATCTGCCATGATTTACAGACTTTTGCCCTTCAAACAGACTTTTAACATCAACTCTGTGATAAACTTATAAAACATATTTTAAATTCTGGAAAGTGAAATTTTGAAGTTTATACAAGCAATTTTAATAATTTAGCTCTAGTTGCTCTAGGCATTACTGTCAAATTGGTTTGAGAATTTAAGGCGAGACACTGCGGGTGAATAGGGTAAAAAACAACTAATAGTTATCGCCTTAGTTGATTGATTACTTGATAATTGCAAGCATTTTTTTCATAGTTTTCTAAAATGTTAGGTTTAAATATGCAAATAAGAGTCAAAGGTTTTTACACAGAGAATTTTGGGTAACTTTTGTAAGTCCATAATTCAGAAAATACTTAGAACAGGCAGAAAACAATATATTTTCACAGTTTTTTGGGGAATGCATTGTTGTATATAATCAAGCAAATTATATATGAACAAATCCCTCTGTAAAAACAGATACAGATATAGACAGGAATAAAAAAATTAAGTTTGGTGTGTGTACGTGCTACTGAAGTGGAGATTTATGGCTCAGTGTAGAAGAAAAAACTAATTTTGAGAAAACAGCCTTTAAAAATATGTATTGTAATTAAAATCTATTGACACAAATGGATAAAGTGCTATAAAAGAAACACTTAACAGTGTCTTTTGGATGTTTTCTTTCCACTAGTCTGAAAAAAAAAAAAAAACACTTAAAAACCAAAAAGCCCAAAATCTCAAACTTGACAGGTGCATGAAAAAAACAGTATTTTTGCCCTCTTAAATTCAGAAATAATCAAGTTTAAGAGTTATCCAACCATTTCTCCAAAAAAAAAGCAAGTAAAAGTGAGGATTTATTTTTGTTGTTATATTTTTATGTAGGTATTTATAGTTTTATTTATTTTTACTTATTTATTTATATTTTTTATTTTATTTATAATTATATTCAATTATATTATACATATATGATATCAGAAATCCACCCTATCAACATCAGACATTTACTCAAGGAAGTGATAAATGTTTTAGCATTATTAAATTTTCCAAAATCCACCCTATGAACATCAGACATTTACTGTACTTAAGGAAGTGATAAATGTTTTAGCATTATTTAATTTTCCAATGCTTCTATTTAAAAAATTCTTCCAGTGATTTGTTGAGGGCTGTAGTTTATTAATGGTTTGGGGTTTAAAGTTCAATGTGTTTATTATTCTGTGAATGCGATTTTCATTTGAGTCCTTGTCACCATGTTTATTGTGAAGATCCTGGGAAGATTAGTTTTTTTAACGTGCCGTCAGATGAGCATATGGTTATGGTTTTTTAAGTGTGTGTGTGTGTTGAAGAGACACACAAAGTGTGAAAGTAGGTGGAATATACAGATCTAGAATATTGTGAGTAAATGTTTGCTTAGTTCTGTACGGCTTATTCAGTGTGGATGTAAGATTATTTGCTGAAAAGGTCCAGCAAGGGCTTTGTTGGAGACCCTTCAATCACATTTTCCTCATTCTGAATTCATAAGCACAGACATTTCAGGTGGGAATGAATCCAGGTAAAGTCATTTTTTATTGTTGTTGGCTGCAACTACATTCTAATATCTACCTAATAGTTATGGATAAATATACACACAATGATAGATAATTGAATGTCTCGCTTTACCTTTGTTATTTACACCTGCACTGAAAAAGACAGACAAAAGCCAAAACTTGCAGGTCCCACATATGGAAATGTGCATAAATTTACAATATTTATTTACCTAATCAACAGTATCAGGAAAACAGGAAATAACGCTTCCTCCAGACTCTGTGACTTCCAATAATAGCGGCAGTGTCTTACACATGCACAGTTTCAAACAGTAACAGAGCGCGTGTTTAGTGTGACACACTCATACCACACACAAACTGCAAAGGATGAAACCCAGATTAAGTCCGTGGACGTGTGAAATGCGTGAAAGTGTGAGCATCGCTCAAGTACAAGAGAGCTAAAAAGAGCAGTCACGCTCTGATGAAGACAGGTAGCTGGCCACTCTCTGAAAGCCTAGAGCTCGAGTAAAGAAAAGTGCTGTGATTGGCTCATTACATACAATTACACACATGGAAGGTTTTCGGTGTCTTCCAGACCTTCTCACGGGCAAACGGCGAACACATTTAATCAAACTAACACATACTTACAGAGCTTGTATGTGTTTAGGCAATGGATAGTAAAGTTAAGAATTACCAGCAAAATTACACAGGTTGATTGAGATGGAGCAAAATGCACAGAGAGGTGGAGGGAGAAAAAGAGAGAGACAGAGCGAGAGGAAGAGCGTACGGTTCTCGAAATGAGAAATGAATAAAACATAACACTGTCCTTGAGGATGGGCCCCATTGCAGTGCTTTCAGTGGCATGTCAAGAAACACAATTACATGCTTGATGAGAGAACCAATGCAATTTAGCGCTTACACTCAGATTACAGCAGAGAACATGAGGTACAGTGGCGGCATGCTAGGGTTCATTTGTATTCCCGCTGTTCTTAATGAAAATGGTGTCTTATGCTGCTGGGTCCGAGTCTGATTTTCAGCCAGAATGCAGTCCCTGGGTCCTATTTGCCTGATAGTCGACTTAACGGGATATTCCGCCATTTTAAATCAGATTCCAAATCACCAGCAGTGTATGTGTTCAGTCCGAAGTGATACACAATTGCAAATGGAGCAAGTGTACTGACAGGAAGTGAAATTTACCTGCCAGTCACAGTCACTTTAAATGTGCTATATGTAATTTTTGGACTGTAATAAACCATAAAAATATATGTTTGCATATATTTAGGAAACACATTCTTCGAAAATAAATGCTACTGAAAGTTATTCTTTTTTAAAATTTGAGTTTTGTGTTAGAATGCTTGTTATTGTTTTGGTCTGTGTGATTCTGCCCACTGCCAGTTTACCCAATAATATTTAAACCCCCCAGGTTGCCAGTTAATGAAAAAAACTACGTATTGCATCTATGGAAGCCAGCAATGAAGTGGGTCAAAAGATCACAGATTCTACATGGCCTAAATAGCCTTAGCATCTGTCTAAATAGCTATATGAGCAGAGGAATATTAAAGTGTGGATAAATCAACTTATCAACTTACATTGTAAGGCTCATCGCCTTTCATTGTGTTCATTCTTTTTCCATGTCCTCGTTCTGGCAACCAGTGAACTGCAGTACTTTAAACCACTTGCGGTCAATATTACGTACTGCACCTTTAATGAGATTTTAAAAAAAGTGAATCCTAAGAAAATCCATTGTGAATGACGTAGATAAAAAAAAACAACAAAGATAGACGCATATAAAATATAAAAAAATGTTTTATGAAAGTAGTTTTAGAGCATAGATAGACTGAATCTGTTGTAGTGTTTCATGGGTGTGGATGGGCCTTAAAGGGATAGTTCACGCAAAAATCAAAATTTGATGTTTATCTGCTTACCCCCAGGGCATCCAAGATGTAGGTGACTTTTGTTTCTTCAGAAGAACACAAACAAAGATTTTTAACTAAAACCGATGCAGTCTGCCAGCCATATAATGGCAGTGGATGGGCACCAGACCTTTAAAAGTAAAAAAAAAACAAAAACATGCAGACAAATCCAAATTACACCCTGCGGCCCGTGACGATACATTGATGTCCTAAGACACGAAATGATCGGTTATCATTTTTTACCTTTGATTTAAATACGTCCAACTGTCACGAGCACGAGCTCAGCATCAGGCACGTTACATGTGTACGCGCTCTGGCGTAGTATACGCAAACGGCGGAAGCGATCTGTTGCATGTATACGACACTTATTATTTACACAGTGCACAGAGATTGTGGGTATAGCGGCTGTTCAAAATGGTAATTACTTGCGCTTATCCTGATTTCAAACTGATTTAAAGCTAAAAGATTACGTTTGCTTGTGCAAACTCATCCGGGACTGTTGACTTTTCACCGATTTTCTGTTCCTGTTCCTGTTCCTGTTCCAGAGCTTGTACACATGTAACGAGCCACATGATAAGCTCGTGCTCATGACAGTTGGACGTGGCTGTGTATCAAAGGTAAAAAATTATATAAATACTGTTCAGTTTCTCGCAAAAAACAATCGTTTTGTGTCTTAGGACATCAATGTATCGTCACGAGATGCAGGGTGTAATTTGGATTTGTCTGTGCATGTTTTTTTTGTTTTTTTTTAAAAGGTCTGGTGCCCATCCACTGCCATTATATGGCTGGCAGACTGCACCGGTTTTAGTTAAAAAATCTTCGTTAGTGTTCTGCTGAAGAAACAAAGTCACCTACATCTTGGATGCCCTGGGGGTAAGCAGATAAATATTACATTTTCATTTTTGGGTGAACTATCCTTTTAAAGAGTTATTCTGGTGTGATTTGATTGTCTGACTGATGGAGACTCCTGAATATTTAAAAAATAAGTTGATATAAAATGTGAACTGACAGATTCAACAAAAGCATATACCTTTAATTAACAACCTTGTAGTTGTCAGTATATCCGTCTTTCAAAGGTTTATAAATTGTTGTTAAAAATCAATTCCTCTATAGAGGAAATACATGTGACCATTGAACATTTTAACCCTATTAAAGGGATAGTTCACCTAAAAATGAAAATTACCTCATGGTTTACTCACCCTCAAGCCATTCTGGGTGTATATGACTTTCTTCTATCAGACGAATGCAATCAGAGTTATATTAAAAAAAATGTCCTGGTCTTCCAAGCTTTATAATGGCAGTAAATGGGTGTTGAGAATTTGAAGTCCAATAAAGTGCATCCATCCATCATAAAAAGTACTCCACATGGCTCTGGGGAGTTGATAAAGGCCTCCTAAAGTGAACCAATGCATTTTTGTAGGAAAAATATTCACATTTAAAACTTTTTAAACCATTCCAGCAGATGATGTAGGACATAGATACCGTGTAAGCTCCGATTAGTGATGAATGCGGAAGCACAGAGGAGAGAGCAAAACAAAGAAAACTGGTCATGAGTTAGAAGTACAAAACGAGGATTTGTAAAGAAAAATGTGGGAGGATTTAAACAAAGTATAAACAAAAAGGAGACTTTGCTTCATTTGTACCTGTAAACAAAACTTGGTTATACATGAGACTAGCATATTCTCACCGGAGCTTACACTACACCTATGTCCTACGTCATCTGGTAAAATGCCATTTTCTTGTGAATGCAAAAAAGACTAAGCGGAAGTTAGAGATTTGCGGTTTATTTAGTTTTAAATATGTTTTTTTTTCTCTTACAAAAACACGTCAGTATGCTTCAGAAGGCCTTAACCCACCAAAGTCGTGTGGAACGTGATAGATGGATGCACTTTATTGGACTGTATTTGACTACTGAATATTAACACTTATTCACTGTCATTATAAAGCTTGGACTGAAAATATTCTGTTTATTATAAGCATGCACTGCAGTTAGTTTAAATGCTTGAAAGTAATTTTTGGCAATATTTTTTTTCTGTCATGTGGACTTCCCTGTTCTCATAGAGTTAGAACAATTATTAAAACTCGGTAGTTCTAGATATTGTATTTAGTTCTAGCTACTGTATTTGTTGTGAAGTGACCTATAGAATGCAGCACTTAGATCACATGATACATTTAGTTGTTTTCTTCTTAGTTTCCACTCGTTTCTTTGTTGACTCTCATTTTACATTAAGTCTTTAGCCAAGCCTGAATCACCACCATTTGCTTTTCCTCAGGGTGCACGCATCTCTCCAGTTCTCATTCTCTCTCCTGCGTCGCCTTATTAAATACAACGGGCATGGGGAGTGTGGCCAGCAGTAGTGCACGTGGCCAGCATCCCCTGGAGCGCAGTAATCTCTGTGCTTTCATCCAACTCTGCAGGTGTGAGTGATCCAGCTGAATTTCCCCAGGTGCCCACCAGCCTCCTGAGCAGCAGAACAACTCATGGAAAACAACGATTGTAAATGATCAACTTACCACGATTATATGAAGATTTCGCAATTGCAGTTACCATTAAATTTCCAAATGATAGACTTAGAAGAGTTTCAGATTAGCAATACCAAGCTGTTGTTTTTAAGCACACCTTTAAGACATCATAGTGATACGAAGACAAAGCCCAGAGCAACAATTTTCGATTGCTCTGTTTCTCACAAAAGCTGCCTACCTCAAGTTTCCTCCTTCCCGCTGAGATACCGTCAAGAAATCCACCTGAGCAAACATGGCCAAACACAACAGCTTGTGTGTAGAGCAATAAAAGCGTACTGCCCTTTATCAGGGGAACTCAGGCTAGCGCTTGTCCATCTCATTGACCCGGCGGTCATGGCTGGAGGCTTGATCCTGTTCCACCATCCGCACACCTGAAGCCCCCTGGTGCCTCATTAGATCCCCACCATCACAGTCCCCAATAATGTCATCATAACCCCTTTACGCTAACAGCGAGTCCCTTATTGAGACTAATGGGGGAATTAGGGGCCGCTCTTCCCGGGGCCGTGAGCCGTGTATCTTTCTGGCAGTTATATGGGCTGACTGCAGGCCTGCACAGGTATCAAGGCCAGTCTACAATCTCTCTTCACTTCGCCCCAAAGGATACGCTGTCTTTGAGTTAGTGAGAGAGAAAAATACAGAGCTATGAAACCAAAACAAACCTTTGTGCCGTGCTAGTTGTATTTTTATATTTATTTCAACCCTTTTTACCCACTGATTTCCCAGGGTCTCCAACTTCTAGGCTCCCCACACTGGGGGCAACATCCTTGGGTCGAAGAGGCAAGGGTTCTTTTCTGTTTCTTTGTTACGTTGAAGTTAAAAACAGAGATGTGATGAGTGGGGGAAGATGAGAGAGAGCTACAGTTATATTTGATGTAATGGATCTATATATTTACTTGGCGAGGGGGAAAAAAGTCAGTGCAGCATAGTATTGCGATATTTTGTTTGTCAGAATTTATATTTTATTATAACAATTGCAAAAATGAAAATATTAACTTTTTTGTACTGAATCATAAAATCAATTTCTTTTTCATACCAATACATGGTGCATGCAACATTTAACAGGCTTTTATGACCATTTCGATCAGTCTGTCTGCTTGACAATCCCATTTAACAGCAATAAAAATTGCGAGATAAACAGACTGAGAACTTTATTTTATTAAAGTAATAGATGTGGATTAATGTAGATTTCCTTCAGGACGTTCTGCGTTTGAAAAATAATAAATCACAATAGAATGCAATGTTATTGCAATACTCAGCCTAATGTTTACAATCGCAGTATCATGGGGCCTCTGGTGATTCCCATCCCTGATATCACAGTGGTAGTATAGAAATGTACCTGTATTGTAAGTGTGGGGACCTGCTCTGTACAATCCACACATGTCAGGGTGTCACTGAGGCTGCTGTCACTCAAGACGGTATAAAAGAGTGCAACGACTCTCAAGACCTCTGGCAAGCTGTCTGCTCTCTCTCTGGAGGCTGTACTGTAGGAGAGTTGGAGGCTGGATGTATGTCTGATCATTTTTAGTGTGCTAAGCTGGATTTGTGGCATATTTAAGAAAGTGCTACACAAATGTCGCAAAGATAATCTGTGCTTTTAGTGCAGCAGAAGAGAAATGTTTGTGTTTCTGTGAGTGTGGTAATGGGAAGTGGGGTAGACGGCTGTTTGCTGGCCTTTTGTTATCTAGAAGTGTTTAGGAATAATCCAAAGTAATGCCTTATGTGTTCTTCTACTGCTCTACTTTTCTACTTTTCCTACCACTTTCCTCCCATTTATTGCAGAGACTTACAGATCTACATAGTTGATCTTTTCCTCCCTTTCTGTCTAACAGCCAAACACACACTCACGCGCTGTGAAGATCAGAGTGTGCACAGTGTGAGCTCAAATTATTCCTCTTAATGCCAGTTCCTCATTTAGAGCTTGATGGGGTTTAGTTCCAGTTTTTACAACTCTGCGGGAAAGGAAAAAAACAATTATATATGAGGGACAGAAAGACAGCTTTGATAAGCTTTAAGAGAATATTTGAAATTCCACACAAGACATTCAAGCTTCTGTTTTTATTTTATTTGAATGATTTTTTTGGTCATTTATTTTGCAATTGATTTTAAGTCAATTTATTTTATTGTTTATTTCACCTAAAATATTATAACATGAAAAAAAGTAACACAGCACAAAATATGAAGTAACACAGCTGTTTTTAACAGTGATTAATAATAAGAGATGTTTCTTGGGCACCAAATCAGCATATTAGAGGGATTTCTGAAGGATAATGTGACACTAAAGACTAAAGTAATGATGCTGAAAATTCAGCTTTGCCTTCACAGCAATAAATTACATTTTAAAATATTATAAGGGTGACATCTCATGAAAATCTGACTTTTTCGGTGTTTAAGTGCTATAATCAGGTCCCTGGTGCATCCACCAACCCAGAAAATGTGAAAAAGAACAACCCAGTAAATTTTGTTTGTTAAGGTTTTCTCTGCAAGCTCGTAAAAAAAGCAACCATGGTGTAACTTGTGTGTTTTTAACATTTACTTATGTGTATTTGACAGTTTAAGCGCAATAAGACATGAAAGAGAACTTAGTAAGTTTAGTACTCCCATGCCGTGTTGCAGCCGCTTTCTGTGTGCGTGCTTCAGATGTGAGCGTTTAGAAAACCCTACAGCAGAAGTTTCAATTAATATGATTTAAAACAAGATTTTAGCACGATAGACATGATGATCAAAACCAAACAGATGTTTTTATCAGAGTATCTGAGGTACAAGATGTAAAGGCACAGCCCTATTCTGGAAAAGGGGGCTCATTTGAATTTAAAGAGGTATGCAGGAAAACAGCGTGTTTTTGCTTCCACTCAAAAACTTTTGTATTTGACAGTTTAAGCACAATAAGACATGAAAGAGAACTTCGTTTAGAACTCGCATGCTGTGTGACAGCCGCTTTCTGTGTGCATGCTTCAGATCTGTGCGTTTAGAAAACCCTACATCAGAAGTTTCAATTAATATGATTTAAAACGCTACCCTGGAAATCTAGAGGTCTCGTGAGAGCACAATTTGAATTGTCTCTGCAAGACACTCTGGCATCGAGCAATGATGCACGTTTCTGCATTACAGATTAGCAGTTCTGGGAACCAGTCAAATCAGTGTATCTGATGTAGGTGGGCCAGAGGCAAGCTAAGCTGATGACGACAGCACTGCGACGTCCGGAATCATTTAGTAAACACTGAAAGATGGCAACAGATGAACACCAGTTGTTTGAAATGGCTTTTGCCGCTACAATGAACGAGTTAGACTTGGCTTTTCATATAAAAGAGGAACAGAAAACCACGCTCGAATCGTTCCTTTGCAAGAAGGACGTTTTTGCTGTTTTGCCGACTGGATACGGCAAGAGTTTAATCTATCAGTTAGCGCCGCTGTGTGTGTATTGTTGTGATTGGTCGTGGCGTTATCCAGTTGCGTGCAGTGAGAGTTTCAAATGCATGCTTGGTGCCGCCCCTCGAGTTAGGCCCTTTTCATTGCTTGATGCCAGACCCTTAATCTTAATAGATTGGGGTTTGGATTTTTTTCCAGGCTATTAAAACGCATGATTTTAGCACGATAGACATGATAATCAAAACCAAACAGATGTTTTTTTAGCAGAGTATCTGAGGAACAAGATGTAAAGGCACAGCCCTATTTTGGAAAAGGGGGCTCATTTGAATTTAAAGAGACATGCAGGAAAACAGTGTGTTTTTGCTTCCACTCAAAAATGGCTTTTTTAATATTTTATAATAAATGATTTGTGTTTTTTTTTGAGTTGACACTTCACAGACACATTCTGAGGACACTTGAGACTTTTATTACATCTTGTAAAAAGGAGAATAATAGGTCTCTTCTAAAAGAGACAACTGTAATTATCAGTTCCATCAGGATTTTATTTCTAAAATGTAAAAGCCTAAAATGTCTGTAAAGGGACTATAAAAATGTTAATCTAAAAAAAAAAAAAAAAACAGTATTATTGTTTCCGATTTTGAGTCTTAAAGGAGACAGCCCCGAGATAAAAAAAAAAAAAAAAAGAACATTTATCCCATCATCTCACATGTCTCAGTTTACAGATACATCTGTGTTCCAATAGATGTATAAGATAAAAGAAACATCCAAAATGTATGCTGCTGGAGTACTGCTGTCTTGTATCTTTCTCTGTCCCACCGAATATGACTGCTGACCTTTCCTGTGCACCTATATTTGCCTGGTCTAGGTGTAATAGCATTCACATTGTTTGTCACAGAATGTGCTTTCTCTCTTCCACTCACCCAAATGTTCATCCCACAGTACATAAATCACATGGATTACTTTTATGTACTTGTCTATATTTGTTTTTGGATAAACTGTTGCTTTAAACCACTTCCTCTTATCCCAGTTAAATATGTAACGGCAACTGAGCCATTATCTTTACTATTTACATTTCTTCTTATTGCATTTGCGATACAACTTTAGTTTTGGCCCACCAACTTGACAAGAATACATTCTTAGTGTTTCACTGTGTTCGTGTGTTTAGTTTTAATTAACAGCAGCATCTGATGTTGCCTGGAGAGACACAACTGTGAGCATTCGGTTAACATTTGCTCAAATTAAAACAATTCTCCTTCATGTGTGTTCAAAGAGAAGCCTAAAAGAAAGACACGTCTCATTGCGGCACACAAGTTAAGAGGTTTAGATTTGCGATCTGCATCCACTCTCTACTTACTGAGTTTTTATATGCTGGGTCTAAACCTCTCTGACCGTCTGCTGCTGTGTAAACTGTGAGGCTCTGCCGGTTGACACCGTCTGCTTCTTTAGCTTAACTGTAAAGTAGTTAATCTGATCCAGAATGAGACTTCAGCAAGTGAATTTGAATGAATAAGCACATGCTTGTTGTTTCGTGTGAGGTGCTTCAGAATGCCAGCAAACACGGTGGTTAGGTTGTGTTGGATCAGTGTGGTATCTGTGTTGGCTTGCGTTGGTGTTTGTTGGCGTCTGTTTTCACCGGACTGAACATGTTCAATTGGCGTTTGTCGGGTCTTGGAATGTTTGAGCAGTCTGGTCTGATTTTTCCAACAAACCGTTTCCATGACAATGAGGTAAACGCTTCATGGAAACAAAAGTGTGCAGATTTAACTGCATTGGTAATGCAAGAAAAAAAAAGCCATTCAATTTTACATATATATATTTTTTTAAGGGACAGAAAATGAAGCAACACAGTACCATTCAAAAGTATGGGCTGAGTATGATTTGTACTAAGTTTATTGAAAGAAAGTAATATTTTTATTCAGCAAGGACACATTAAATGAAACGGTGATAATGGAACAAAAGCTTTCTTTATCAAATAAACCATGTTCATTTGAACTACTTGCCAAGGTATCCTAATATATATATTCTACTGACTTGCTCTTTTGTGACTAACTTTCTCAGTTGTCAAAGTCAGAGAGGTTTTGTTATCATTTATTGTCATTGGTTGCAGAAGCGCTTAATTTGATCGCATTTTTTATTTATTTTTTTGCTAAAACATGGGATTAATCAATACATGCTGATGAACTTTTATCATAGTTAATAGTTAAAGTAAGGGAAAATCACCTGCAGTGAGAGAATAACAAAACAAAAAAAAAGGCCTTTCAAAAAGTTATAAATTGATTTGCATTTTAATGAGTGAAATAAGTATCTGACCCCTTCGCAAAACATGACTTAGTACTTGCTGGCAAAACCCTTGTTGGCAGTCACAGAGGTCAGACGTGTCTTGAAGTTGGCCACCAGGTTTGCACACATCTCAGGAAAGATTTTGTCCGACTCCTCTTTGCAGATCCTCTCCAATTGATTAAGGGTTCAAGGCTGACGTTTGGCAGCTCCCTCCACAGATTTTCTATGGTATTAAGGTCTGCAGACTGGCTAGGCCACTTCAGGACCTTAATGTGCTGCTTCTTGAGCCACTCCTTTGTTGCCTTTGCCGTGTTTTTTGGGTCATTGTCATGCTGGAATACCCATCCTTGACCCATTTTCAATGCCCTGGCCCTCCTTTAAACATGGCTAATTGAGCTGATGGCAAAGAGCTCAATTTTAGTCTCATCTGACCACAACACTTTCACCTAGTTCTCCTCTGAATCATTCAGTTCGTTGGCAAACTTCAGATGGGCCATGTGCTTTTTTGAGCAGGGGGACCTTGCAGGTGCTGCAGGATTTCAGTACTTCACGGTGTAGTGTGTTACCAATTGTTTTCTTGGTGATTATGGTCCCAGCTGCCTTAAGATCATTGACAAGATCCCCCCATGTATTTCTGGGCTGATTCCTCACCGTTCTCATGATCATTGAACCACCACGAGGTGAGATCTTACACGGAGCCCCAGACTGAGGGAGATTGACAGTTTTTTTGTGTTTCTTCCATTTGCGAAAAAATGCACCAACTGTTGTCACCTTCTCACCATGAAGCTTGGCGATGGTCTTGTCCCTGACATCCTTGGACAGCTCTTTAGTCTTGGCCATGGTGAAGAGTTTGGAATCAGATTGATTGCTTGTGTGGACAGGTGTCTTTTATACAGTTAACAAGCTGAGATTAGGAGCACTCCCTTTAAGAGTGTATACACAAGACACCTGGGAGCCAGAAATCTTGCTGATTGATAGGGTGATCAGATACTTATTTCACTCATTAAAATGCAAATCAATTTATAACCTTCTTGAAATGTGTTTTTCTGGATTATTTTGTTGTTCTGTCTCTCACTGTTCAAAAAAACCTACCATTAAAATTATAGACTGATAATTTCTTTGTCAGTGGGTGTACAAAAAAGAACACCCACTGACAGGGGATCAAATATTTTTTTCCCTCATAGTATATGATACCGAAACTGGTTAACATTCAACCTGTTCTTTTTCATCAGTAGTATTATTTGTGATCTGAATTTTGTGAAAGGAAGTTCCACTTAAACGGCAGGCTTTGGATGCT
Organism: Garra rufa; assembly: GCF_049309525.1. Classification (NCBI taxonomy): domain Eukaryota; kingdom Metazoa; phylum Chordata; class Actinopteri; order Cypriniformes; family Cyprinidae; genus Garra; species Garra rufa. Next base: position 23,415,730 of record NC_133363.1, on the reverse strand, counting down.
TTCTCTTTCGAATTTGCGATCTTGTCACGTTTTACAAGATGTTTGTCTGTTTTGCTTACATCTGTACTCCTTTCACTTTTTAAGACTAAAACAAAATTCATTGTTATTCTTAATAAAAAGCACAACAACAATAAAACAGTAGGCTACATGACAAACTAGTTTAATAGCGTTTATTAACAAAAAGGAAATAAGATGAGGCATGGCATACACCACACTGACTAATAAATTACAGAACATTTAGCAAACACAGAGGAATCAAATAAATCTAAAAAAAAAAAAATTAAAAGAAAGCCTCCATAGCGTAATGTGAGATAAACAGCAAAGATAGCAAGCTTTAAAAAAAAAAAAAAGAAAAAAAAAAGTAAAACTAAACTGGCTGTTGGTGACTTGTATTTGCTTGTATTTGTTTTTCTCAAGAATACCAACATGCTCACCTTCTCTGGTTTAAGAAGCAGTCTTTTACTTTACTTGAAAACCACATCCGCCATCATTTCCTCAATATTCACATCACTTTTGCCACCTTCACGCTCATGTTGATGCGGCAAGTATAAACTAGGCTCTACACCCGAAGCGCTCGCACTAAAAGCACCTCACTTCACATGATCAGTCAAATCCGACTCCTACAATGTGCTGTGTCTCTGCAATGCATGCTGTATCGAGCAGACGTTTTGGAGCAGTGCAGACTCTCATTCTCACACTCATTCTCAAAAAATTGACGCAAATGCGACCATTTTGGTCGCAGTCTAGAACCTACACTAGTAAGGCTACTGTATTTCTTTGTACTGTATTTAGGCCTTTGAAGTTTGATTTTGACTTGACAAAGTGGTGATATAAGTGTGTAAGTTGTTTACTTATGCTTTTAATTAGTCTTTCCATTAACGCCTTTATATTGTTAATTCAGAATGATATGTGAATGCAGAACATGCACAAACACTAGAGGCAAGATTTATTGCATGAATCAATCACAGCTGATCATAACCAGTCATATACAATCATATTGCGATGGAGGCATTGCCTCCTGTCACGTTTCCCCCATTTATTCTCAATTACCCCCCAACAAACTCACCACACACTTTAGGGGTCTGTTAAAACTCAATGGGCTCAGGGGAGACGAGAAAGACGCGGACTCACGCTTTAACTTTACCTGCTGGTGACATTCTTGAGCAAGTGATTTATACACATTTTTTAAATGTCATATTTTGCAATATTTGCATTGTTTTAGTTTTGTAACTTTTTTCTCATCCAATATTTTGAGGAGGTATTGCCTCCATTGCCTCTTTGAAGGAAATGATATACAAAATAGAAGCAGAACAACTGTTTTAACATTGACATTAAGGAGAAATGTTTATTGAGCATTAGGTCAGCATATTAGAATAATTTCTAAAGGACACTAAGACTGGAGTAATGGCTGCTGGAAATTCAGCTTTGTCATCACAAGAATTAATTACATTCTAAGATATATTAAAATATAGAAAACAGAAAACATTTTAAATATATTAAATATAATATAAATATATTAAAATAGAAAACAGTTATATTAAATGCTATAAATATTTTGCAGTATTACAGTTTTTTTCTGTATTTTTGTTCAGTGTTAGCGTTTGGTTCAGTAATTTATGTAAATGAATCACGGCTCCATCCGCAACCTTTTCCTTTTTAACATCCTTTCTTAAAGGTGAATAGCAACACACACACACACAGTGGGGCAGTGTGAACATGACAGTTGTGTTTCCCATCACTTTGAATACAACAGCCAAGTTTAGAATGTTTGAAATGTTGCTGTTTGTTGGCGCAGTGACGAGCATTCTTGACTGTCTATGCTTGTCTGCTCTATTGTCAGCTGTATTGTCAGCAGAGTTTAGGGAGGGAATAGCTCCCTGAATAGCATACGACTCCTTGTACTATTTCTGTAGCATGTATATGTATTTCCAGGGTATTTTATCACAAATGTAATCCTCTCAAGGTTCCATTTGCAGAATAAGGCATGAATTATCAACAATTTCATCGCCACCTTTTGTTCAGACTGCAAAGTTGAGACATTTTGGATTAAAAATGACTGATTTGTGAGATGATAACTTAATAGCTCTTACTGAATTAAACATGAAACAATTAGATCATGTAACAGTAAAGCATACAACTGTGTGAAATGTTTAGCATTGCATCATGTGCACTGTTTCACATACTGTTTGTAAGTGCTCATTGTGCAGTAATCAGTCTGCTAGTATTATATTCAGCTTTTTTTCAAAGCTAAATTAAGCAAAGCAGTTTTCCCACTGGTCTTGTTCGGGGATCTCTGTTTCTCTGAGCATCTAATTTTCTGAGGCGCATTTTTATGTGTGACAACACTGCAAAAAATCGTCTTAATCAGTGTTTCTGTTTTGCTTTCCAGTACAAATGTCTAAACATACTTAATAAAGCTTCTCAAGTACATTCATTTACTTTTGCGGCTTGTTTTGAGAGAGCACAGCTAATGTTCTTATTTTCTCCTTAAAATAACAAATAAAAATACAATGAGTCTCGTCTTAAACAGGTGTGCTTCTCAAACAAACAGGACTATTTTATTTTATTTTATTTTATTTTATTTTATTTTATTTTATTTTATTTTATTTTATTTTATTTATTTTACTTGATTTTATTTTATTTTATATTTATTTTATTTTGTTAGTTGGCAAGTCAACCTATGTTCCTGTCTTCTCTTTAGATTGTTTGTTGTTGTTTTCAAGTCTATATCATTCTAAAACTAATTTGCCACATATATTTATTTCATGTAGGGTTGAAACCCTATTGTAACTGTTTGAATGGTCACAGATCAGCAATCTCCGTGTTAAACATTGAGACTTGAAACTTGGAGGAATGGTAGTACTCACACTACGACGTGACCAATGCTTACCCCAATTGGCCTCAGGGGCGCGACAGTACTAAATCACTCATAACTCCTAAACCGCAGACTTGCAGACTCAAGTGTCTTATGTCGTTGAAATCCTTAGCTCACGCCAGACAAAATGCATTGATTGTGAGCCTAGCAAATAGTATTTCGCATTGTTTTTTTTTTTTTAACTACTTTTGCGCAGAAAGATTCTCTGGAGAGTAAACATCAACAATTATCAGAAAAAAAGTTGAACTTTCGACAAAGGGGTGCCAAAACATTTGAAAGGAGTAGGACCACTTTTGGTAAAATGCCTATAACTCCTAAATGAAATTAGATATCTTGACCAAACTCTTATGCTCAATCTGAGGTCACAGGAGAAAAATTGCGAAGCTTGGCCACTTGGTGGTATAAGAAGAAAAAAAAAAAAAAAAAAACATAAAAATGGCTATAACTGCACAACCATTTGTCATTTCAACATGGAAAACTGTGTGCAAGGTCTTGGGTTTGCATATTTCAAGGGTGTAAATGATTGTACGTTGTGCGATATTGGTATCAGTCCAGTGCAGAAAGATTCTCTAGAGAGTGAATATCAATAATTATCAAAAAAAAAAAAAAATAATAATAATACTTTCGACTGTAGCAAAGGGGCGCCAAAACGTTCGAAAGGGGCAGGGACACTTTTAGTAAAATGCTGTAACTCTTGAATGGAATGAGATATCTCCGCCAAACTCAAGAGTCCTACGACTCTCTAGGTCAATAATTATCAAAAAATATTGAAATTTAGCCTTTGCAAGGCTTTAATGGGGTCGTTTAGAAAAGGGGCCAGTCCAAATTTCCTCCAAAACCTATAAAACCTAAAGAAAAACTTAAAACTTCACAAAATTAGATGAGCTCATGTGTCAGATGATTCTAAACAAGTGTGCAAAGTTTCATGGAGATCGGCCCATAGGTGGCGCTATAACAGTTAAAAAGGCTTAAAAAACAATATGGCAATGGTAAATAGTAAATGACCTCAAATTGCAGTACACGCTGAAATATTTACACAAAACTAGATCTTCATATCATATGACAGATCTCCTCATTCTGAACAACTTTGCTGTCAATCAAATTGTTCATTAAATATTCAAGATTATTTAAAAAGGCTACTTTTGCAAACTTGTCCAAGGTTTTTCACTCAATCTCAACAAAACCACTACAGTACAATGTAATCTCTAGATCCATAATTATTGAAAAAATATTGAACTTGCCACTTTGGTCAGCTATAACAGGGTCACTTTTAAAAGAGCATGGCCAATTATACCCAAAACCCTATAAATCCTAAATGAAAACTCAAAACTTCATGAAACTGGTTGAGCATATGCAATAGATGATTCGTTTATAGGTGGTGCTATAACAGTCATAAATTTTTAATATCATCAGAATTTTATAGTAAATTACCTGTATTTGCCAAAAATGCTTTTTTAAGTCATTGGTTTAGGTGGTTACAGCCATGTTAACACAATGTATTTTTCCTTATGTGCTTAAATGCCGTAATGTTATTACTTTGTGATTTTATAATTTTTTTTTATCTTGTAGTTAAGGTGGTTGTTTTGTTATTTTGCCTGTCAACCTGTATTCAAATTAATGTTTAGCACCATCATCTCTTTGTAGACTGTTTGATTTTGTGCTTCAAGTCTACATCTAGGCCTAATTTGCCACAGAAATGACGCTGTAATTGTATGCTCTGTGCTCTCAGCGTTCTTTCATCTTAGGACCATTAATTGCATGATTTTTATGTGGCATAATTTCAAACCGATCATTATATGTTGTAATTTTTAAAAGGGTCAATAGATCAAACAAAATATTTCCAGCCAAGTGTTTGCCTGGAAACAATTATTTGACCAAATATACCATGATTCTGGCTCATGGAATCATTTGTGAATTTGCTTATGCTAAAATCGAGTCCCGCAGTTCTGCTTGGATGCGTCTGGAGTCTTGTTTGCAGCTTGCTTACAGTTTTTATTGCTTGTGCACTTTTGTGTTTACACCAATCCCATATGTCCTGGCACACTCCCTATCCTTCTCACTCTTTCCCAGCTCCTCCTCTCCAGAGCTGTCCATAATCATGCCACTGGGGGAAATCTTACCCACTAACAAGCCACTTACCTGCTTTTCATAGGAGCCTAGCAAGAGGATTAGCAGGGATACAGAGAGAGAGAAAGAGAGAAAAGGATAGGATTTTCTTTCAGCATGCCTGGATGGTCATGCCACAGTTCTCTTCATGCCAGCATGATCCAGGGTTGAAGGGCAAGCCAATTAAGCAGTAGGTTTCAGGGTGAAACTAAGTGAGTGTTTTAGAAGAAACTAAACTAAAACTAGGTGTGTAATATGTAATGAGCCTGTGTTGAAACACAAACAAACAAGAGCTATTTACAGTATAGTACATACTGCTAGAATAACAACATAAACTGTAATTAGCCAGAATCCGGAGCTGGTTATTATACAGTGTTAAAATTACTTTGAGGCTATGTTAAGACACTTTTGTCAGATGCTTAGAGTTTTATGATAGCAGAATGTGATACAAACAATAATCCTGTGTGTTTTTTATACATTTTATTAAAAAAAGTACATCTCTTAAAAATAGTGAGTGCATTTATTTATTTATTACATTTTCATCTTTACACAACAGTTATTTTTCTAGCAAGGTTTAATATTGTGTTAAATGTATGCAAGGCGGTTTTTCAACACTAAATTAAAGGTTGTATCAGCGATTTCTAGCCTGAAACATAAAGAGTCAAATTCAGCTGACCTTTCATCACGATCCGCTCGCTGCCTGCCCCATAAATTGTCTGTGAAAAAACCGCGTCTCTCTGGTCAGCCTAGGGTCCGAGATATGCCAAAAAAACAATCGGCACTACCAACCTTTCCACACATAAACAAACAGTGTTCCAACCAATCAGCGTCAGGGGTTTGGTGTTGTGGACTTTCGCTCCGCCTCCCTCACATCCCTGCACCAGTAGGAAAGTCCACAACACCAAACCCCTGACGCTGATTGGTTGGAACACAGTTTGTTTATCTGTGGAATAGTTAACAGCGTCAATTGTTTTTTTGGCATATCTCGGACCCTAGGCTGACCAGAGAGACGCGGTTTTTTCACAGACAATTTATGGGGCAGGCAGCAAGCGGATCGTGAAGAAAGGTGAGCTGAAATTGACACTTTATGTTTTAGGCTAGAAATCGCTGATACAACCTTTAATTATCCTTAATGATGACAAAATAATTAACATAGAATTATACATTTTATGGTAACAGTTTACAATAAGGTTTTATTTGTGGTCATCACTTAACTACATTAGCATGAATTAAAAATGAACAAAACTTTTATTAGATTTTAATGATTTTAATGTTAATCGCAATATTTGTTAATACGTTTTAAAGATCGGTAGTGAACACTGTGAACTAATGTGAACATTTTTGCGAACTATCATTAAAGGATTAGTTCACTTTCAGAATAAAAATCCCCGATCATTAACTCACCCCCATGTGATCCAAGATGTTCATGTCTTTGTCTTCACTTGCAAAGAAGTTAAGGTTTTTGAGAAAAAAAATCCAGGCTTTTTCTCCATATAGTGGACTTCAATGGGGATCAACGGGTTAAAGGTCCAAATTGCAGTTTCAGTGCAGCTTCAAAGGGCTCTACATGATCCCAGCCAAGGAAAAAGGGCCTTATGTAGCGAAACGATTGGCCATTTTGTTAAAACAATAAAAATTAATATACTTTTTCACCACAAATGCTCTTAATGCACTACCAAATGTTAACAAATGAGACCTTTTTGTAAAGTGTTACCATTTTAGATATCTTTTTTTGTTGTTGTATTGATATTGACTTTTTTGTAGTTCAGTTTCTTTTATGTATCTGCTTTATCTTAGAGGTCTTAGAGAATAAAAAAATCCTGATAATTTACTCACTCCCATGTGATCCAAGATGTACATGTCTTTGTCTTCACTCGCAAAGAAATTGAGGTTTTTGAGAAAAAAATTCCAGGCTTTTTCTCTATATAGTTGACTTCAATGGGGATCAATGGGTTGAAGGTCCAAATTGCAGTTTCAGTGCAGCTTCAAAGGGCTCTACACGATTCCAGCCAAGAAATAAGGGTCCCCGTTGGGCACCATTGAAGAGTTAAGAAAAATTCTAAAATGTTTTCCTCAAAAACCTTTATTTCTTTTCGACTGAAGAAAAAAGACATGAAAATCTTGGATGACATGGAAGTAAGTCAATTATCAGGAATTTTTTATTCTGGAAGTTAACCTGTCATTTAACAAAGGTTAATAAATGCTGTAAAATATATAGGTCATTTTTAGTTTATGTTAGTTAATACACTACCAAATGTTATCAAATGAGACCTTTTTGTAAACAAATTAGACATTTTAGTAGTCTTTTTTTTAGATATTGACTGTTTTTGTAGTTCTGTTTATTTTATGTATCTGCTTTATCTTAGAGGTTTCTGCTAAAATTCCTTTGAAGAAAAAAAAAATCAAATGCGATGTGTTGAGATACAGTTTGAGTACAGAGCTATAAAATTAATGTGAACATCAGTAACAGAATAACAAGAATTGCATAAGTTCGTATTTGAAATCTCTGACTCTCTGATCAATTCTGAATCTGGTTATTTCAGACTTAGTACTAGGCTAGCAAACCACAATGTTTTTCCATTGCTAATAATTAGTTTAATGTGTTCCGTGTAACTTTTGTAAGCCTGGTAATCAAAGCAGGAAGAGCAGGAGTTTGCATACAGTAGCTGTGCAGACACATCTCTTAGATCCTTTAAGATTTAATTGCCTTTAATCTAGTAATTGTCACACTTCACAAATTTACACGCTAACAACAACTTTGAACTTTCACAACATTAAGGTGACAACTTCCAGCACCTGTAATTGCTGAGTGTTGCAATAGTGTGATGAGAGAAACTGACATGGTTGTATGCACAATAGAGAGTAACAGTGCTTTAATGTTAACCATCATTTAGGAAAAGTATTTGGGCAAAATCCACAAATCCATAAATTTTGCTTAAGGATGGTTTGCAGATTTCAGTCATGTTCACAAATCAAAAGCCTTCTTGGTTTGAAAGTGACTTCAGTTGGAGCTGTGCTCCATATACTGTATCGCTACACTGTTGATAATAGATAAAGGACTTTTTTGCCGGCACCAAGGAGAGCTGAACAAACAAGAGAACTCTCCTAGTCTAAGGTTATACATCAAAACAATATAAATTTTGAAATAACACTCCGACTGGATTTGACGTCCATCAAAGGGTCATGGCTACAATGGCACCACAATATTAAAGAATTGATAACAAAAACATGGAGGTCAAAATGGCAATAATAGAAGCTGGATCGGTTGAATGATTTATCCTTTTATGAACAGCTCAATAACATTGAGAAGGACAAGTCAAGCTTTCACCTGCTGAAGATATGTGTCTAAGGATAAGTCATAAGGATGGTGATAAAAGGATCCAGATAATAGTAAGATACTGTAGACCTACAGTACTGCTACTCGTGTAATCTAGCAAAACAGACTCATATACAGTGCTTGAAAAAGACATATGGATGTCAATTCATCAGGTGCCTTTGCTGAACTGCATATTAACAGTGTCATTTCTATTTTGAGGCTGTATCGCATATTACAGTACTTTTCTTGTTCATTAGCAGAGGTTATCTTTGTTGAAGCTAGTAATCAGCAGCATTTAATGAAGCCCTTTAATTGAGCAGTTAATGCGTTGTTTTTTAGTACAAACCTATGATATTGAAAACGAAATGAAATGTATTTAATTGTTAAAAGAACCCTTTGTCTTTTTCAGGAATTTTATATTTTTCAGACTTCAGAAAAATATGTTCAGTGTGAATGTAGGGCTTGACATGTGTGCCTAAAATAGTTGTTTGTGAACTGTAAATTGTATTTAAAGGCTTGTGTGGTAATAAGTCCCTTCAGGTTCTTAAAAGGTCTCAAGAATTCAGTTTTATGAAATTTAAAGTGATAAAATAGTCTAAAAATTATAATTAAGATGTTTATTATACCATTGATATTTATAAGCACTTTAATTAAATAAATGAGCACTACACATTTCAAAGTAAAATTGCTGTGCTATTGCTCCTTCTACAGTCTCATAAGAGCAGTTTGCAATCAGTGAATATTGTACATTTATGCTTAACGCTAAGGATGTTTTCTACTGTGGTTAAATTGTTTACTGGCCCTGCCACACACACACAAACACACACACACACACACGCATGTTGGGTTTACATGTTTTATGGGGACATTCCATAGGCGTAATGGTTTTTATACTGTACAAACCGTACTTTCTATCGCCCTACACCTACCCTACACCTAAACCTAGCCCTCACAGGAGATTGTGCACACTTTTACTTCATCAAAAAAACTCATTGTGCATGATTTATAAGCCTGTTTCCTCATGGGGACCTGAGAAATGTCCCCACAAGGTCAAAATCTACTGGTATTCCTATCCTTGTGGGGACATTTGGTCCCCACAACGTGATGAATACCAGGTACACACACACACACACACACACACACACACACACACACACACACACACACATTTTTTTAAGTTTCTTATGCTCATCAAGGCTGTTTATTTGATGAAAAATAGAGAAAGTAATAATATTGTGAAATATTAATACAATGTAAAATATTTTTTTCTATTTTATTATACATTAAAATCTGATTTATTCCTGTGATCAAAGCTGACCTTTCAGCATCCTCTTCAGTATTTAGTGTCACATGATCCTTCAGAAATCATTCTTATATGCTGATTTATTATTAGTTGAAAATAGCTGCGCTGCTTAATATTTACTTTTTTCAGTATTCTTTGATCAACAAAAAGTTAAAAAGCGCAGCATTTATTTAACGGAAATTTATATCTTTTTGATTTTGATAATTTTGATAATTCTAATAATAAATCAGTATATTAGAATAATTTCTGAAGGATCATGCATAATTTGAGCTGCTTAATTTTTTTTGGAACCTGTGATACTTTTTTCAGGATTCTTTAAAAAAAAAAAAAAAAAAAAAAAAAATCATTTTATTTAGCAAGGATGTGTTAAATCATTACACCTAAAATAATGGCTGATGAAAATTCAGCTTTGTGTAACAGGAATAAATTACATTTTAAAGTATATTAGAATAGAAACCATCATTTTATATTGTAATATTTCAAAATATAGATATTTTATAGATTTTTTTTTGATCAAATAAATGCATTCTTGATGAGCATAAGAGACTTCTTTAAAAAACATTAGTCTTACTGATCCAAAACCTTTGAATGGCAGTGTAGGTGTTCAAATACAGAAACTGAATAATCAAATGTAAAATATTGCATATTCTTCACTGTAGAACTTAAACATAGAATAATTTTAATTCATCATTGTTAAAGCTAAAAAGTTTATTCAGTCAAGAGTAGTGGGTGACTCTCTCTCTCTCTCTCTCTCTCTCTCTCTCTCTCTCTCTCTCTCTCTCTCTCTCTCTCTCTCTCTCTCTCTCTCTTCTTGGATTAACAGTTAAGAACAATGTCAGCAGTAGGTAAATTAGGTGCGGTCACTTTAATCCAGTATACTGAACAACATCCAATCTCTTTATCAAGAATACTCACCAAGACGGCATTTTGACATAGTTTTGTATGTATTTGTCCGTTCAAGCGCAAATAGAAGTGGAAAGAAACTCAATTCCGTGCTTGCACATTGCCTGTGATGTGGCTCTTTATCCGCTGTGCGCACAGAACACAGTGAATGGAGTTATTTACATATTACTGCACTTAAATGCTTTAAAATCTCTTTACTGTTCAAATTGGCAAGGTGTATTTTACAGATAAATCACACATTGTCAGAGACGCAGCTCTCTGCACACTGTACACACAGAACACAGCATGTTGCATGCAAGTACTGAATTAAATTAAATTGTCTTGTATGGCGCCTTGCTTTTGAATGCTTTAAAATCACTTAAATATTTAAATTGGCAAGGCTTTAAATAGAGTTGGGGTACTCGGACTTGTGCTCGGACTTGAGTCCGGTCTCGAGTACAATTTTTAGCGGACTCTGACTTGTCACGGACTCGGATGCATTTTGACTCGAACTTGACTCGGACTCGAGCTTTTCGTACTCTGGAATTATAGCCGAGTCCAGCCGAGTCCAGGGACAGTTGATGGAAATTTTACTGACTCGATACATTATTACGAAAGTGACATTCAGTATTCACACGTGTTTAAAAGTCTTGCCAGTACTTAAAAGCCTGCTGGTTTCTTTGCATACACAAACACCCAAAGCGGGCTCACCAAAAGCGCCCCTCAGTCAGCATGTGAATGCTGAAATAAGCATTCTTTTGCATGTTATTGCTACACGCTTACACGAAAAGTAATGTCAAAATGCACCATCTTGGAGTTTATTCATGAAAATGCAGTCGGTTTTGTCTTGAGTGAATTTGAACAGTTGGGAGAAAAACAGATGTGTCAAAATATATGATCTGTACATCCGGTCTTAAAGCGACAGCAGCGTAAACCTGCTGCAGCAGACTGCGTCATATTACATTTACCTATTTTATCTCACAATCCAGAATTTTTTTATATGTCGTTTATATGTTGTATTTCGGACTTTATAACTCAATTTACCTCAACAGTAGTGAGTTTGTCAGTTATAAGGGAAAAAATGCCAGAAGTGTGGGATTCATTTATTCATTAATTCTCATTAATTTTGTGCTGAAAAGGGAAAAGGGAGGATGACTTTTCTTATCAGAATTGTGAGATATAATCTCGGAATTGTGAAATTTTTAAATATAAACTCAAATTTACTTTTTACTCTTTTATTCTCTGGCTTCCATAGACTGCTACTTAAAAACTGTCATTAACCCTCACAGCCTCATTTTCATCCAAGAAAAAATAAATAAATGCCATCTACCCTATCTAAGGTCTAACCATTCACCATATAAAACCCAAAACACAGCCACAGAGATAAGAGGTGCTTTCTCTGCTCCTCAGGTCTTATTCACTAAGCTTCCTACCCACCCCGTTGAATTTATACATTTACTATATAACTTTCACAGTTCTGTCAGTTTATGTCTTTGGTTTCTCCCATTGTCTCCCCCTGTAGATCTGTGTGATTTGGTTTAGCCCTCGTTTGTCCCGATCCCCGTCACCTGTCTGTAATTATCAGTTCCCTTTATAAGTCTGTCTTTGAGTTCAGTGTATTGTCGGTCCTTAACGTTACGTGTTGTGTGAGAAAGCCTTCTGTGTTCCTGCCTGTTCCTGCCCTGTTCCATTTGGAGAATTATATTAAAGAAACTGTCTACTTTGACTCTCGTCTCGTCTTGCACGCACCCCTGACAGAAGGACCGACCGAAACAGTCGCAGCGTGTTTCCCCTGCTTTATTTTTCAGTTTTTACCAGTGTTTATTTTTCTTTTTTTTTCATCATGGACCCTGCTGTCAGCATCATTCTCCTGGATCAGGGGGATCGCTCTCTCGAGGACTACACCAGAGACTTCATCCACCTTGTGCCTTACACGCACTACCCGGACTACTGCCTCTGTACCTTTTTCCGAAAGGGACTGAGTCAAACCATCAAGAGGCAGCTGTCCGGGGAAGGTCCTCGAGAGAGCATCGCTGATTACATCGTGTGGGTGCTGGTGTCCAGCAGATCTTCGTTGGACACGGAGGATGACACCAGCCCCACACCTGACCCAGAACCCAGCCCAACATCACCCCGACAAGCGGAGTTGCAGCCCGAGCCCACCGACGATGGAGAGCCAGAGCCGAGAGCGACAGAGCCAGAGCCGGACCCATCGGACCAGGTGCGAGAGCCGACTGCAACATCCGCGACGGTGGAGTATGACGTGGAGCAAGAGAGGGCAACAGAGAGCCCTACCCACTGCACCACCACTGGGGGTGAGCTTGAGGACCATTCTGGGGACCTCATTGACTTTTCGTCTGAAATATCTGTCTGTCCTGACTTCCCTATCAGCCTGGAATTCCCACCCGCCCACCCTCTGTCATCCACAGCCATGCCTGTGTGGCCGCCGCTGTCCCCTGACAGCCCCTCAGCTCATCCTCAGCCCAACACCTGTGCAGTGGGCTCGCCGCGGGGCTGCCAGTTTCCAACGGCGTCTCGGCTGGAGGATCCCTCAGCTCCGCGTCCAGCCTCCGAGTCCAGGACTCCTCCTCGGCCCTCCGACCCTGCGGTTCCATCACGGCTCTCGACGCCCTCCTCTCCACCGTCGCCCGTCGTTCCTCCAGCTTCACCGGGCTCCATCGTCTTTCCGGCTCCGTCCTGGTCTGTCGTCACCCTATCGTCTCCTCCGGACTCTGCTCCTCCGGCTGTGCCTCGTCGCGCCGTCCCTCCGGCTCCTAGGGACTCCTCCTTCCTGCGGGCACAGTCTCCATCCTCTGTCGCTCCGGCTCCGCCGCGGAACTCCGGAACTCCGCCTCCGCCTCAGACGCCAGAGCCGGTTTCACCTTGGCCCTCCGGATCCTCGGCGTCACCCCGGATCTACGGCTCTCCATCTCCACCTCGGGCTCCTCCTCCATCTGCTCCGCCTCTGTCGGTCGGCCCCATGGAGTCGGCGGTGCTTCCTCCACCATGGCTCCTCCCTCCGTCGGCTCCATCGTGGGCCGTCATCATGGCTGTGGTCTGGGTCTTGCTAACTTCCTCCTGCTTCAGGTCCCACCTGTTTCTTCCCTGGCTCCTCCCACCATCGTCGCCCCCTTGGACTGTCCTGTTTGCCCCTCGGACTTTTGTTTTGGTCCCCCTCCTTAGGTGGCGTCCTCCGCCGAAACCCCCTCCATTATGGACTCTAGTTTTCTGTTTTTTCGCCCCTCTTTTCTGTTTTATTTTTCTTTTTCTACGACGCGAGGATGCGCCTATTCGGAGGGGGGCGTAATGTCACAGTTCTGTCAGTTTATGTCTTTGGTTTCTCCCATTGTCTCCCCCTGTAGATCTGTGTGATTTGGTTTAGCCCTCGTTTGTCCCGATCCCCGTCACATGTCTGTAATTATCAGTTCCCTTTATAAGTCTGTCTTTGAGTTCAGTCTATTGTCGGTCCTTAACGTTACGTGTTGTGTGAGAAAGCCTTCTGTGTTCCTGCCCTGTTCCATTTGGAGTATTATATTAAAGAAACTGTCTACTTTGACTTTCGTCTCGTCTCGTCTTGCACGCACCCCTGACAATAACAACAAATAAAGTCAAGTCCTGTCCTGCCCTATAATTTTTCACATTCTGAAAGCTATTTCACTCTGAAATATGTCACAATACACAAGCTATAACTTCTGTTACATGACTTTTAAGTTTGCTGAGCAGGACACTAATTATGAGATGGTGTGAAATCAAAAATCCAAATGGCAATATGCAATGGTTTGCTTTTGTTACATTTAAATTGTCATTGCCTTATTCTAGTTGTAAAGGTTAAAACAAGGTTAAGAATCTGACAAACAGTAGTGTTTAGTTGGACTCGGACTCGACCCATTTGGACTCGGACTTGAGTCCGACTTTGCCCATTTTGGACTCGGACTCGACTCGGACTCGAATGGTTAAAGACTCGGACTTGACTTGGACTCGACTTAGGTGGACTCGAACCCAACACTAGCTTTAAAACACTTGCAGATGATAAATGTTCATGAGGACGCAGCAGTGGCCTGATTGGGCCAGTGACTAATCCGTCAACTCTCCAGAGTATCTTTCACATAGTTTCTCGCTGGCCCCGAGCCATCGGGCAGTCCTTATTGTTGAGCCCTGCAAACTGCTTACAATCTGCTGTTGATTAATTATGACAGTGTTTACTTTATGGTGTTAATTTACGTGACCCTGGACCACAAAACCAGTTACAAGTAGCACTAGCCAAATTGGGTCAAAATGATCGATTTTTCTTTTTTTTGCCAAAAATCATTAGGGTATTAAGGGTGTACTCACACTAGGCACGGTTGCTGTGAACCGGGCTCGAGTACGATTGTCCCCCCTCCCCACTCCCCCTCTGGCCTGCACTCACATAGGGTTTCAGCATTCGTGCCGGAGCACGCTTACGTTATTATGTTGCGATGGTTTCAGGATAAACAGGAAGAGCAACGCTCGCGCTGAACGCGAAATAGTTTACTTTGTGGATAATTATTTTAAATCGTTTGGTCCGCGGTGGTCCACAGCCCTCTCACAGCCTATTATTAAACAGGTCTTTCGTCTTTGTGGCACGAAAATTTCCGCGCAATCTTGCTGTTCGTACGAGGAGGTTTTTAATTACCAGCTGAAGTGCAGCAAGGACTTTGCAGCTTTGATTATGGACTATAAAAACGTTGATTACCTCGCAAAAACGCGACATCACGCGTCCTGTTCCGTGCTCCAGCACGGTTAGTGCTCACACTGCATGCGAACCGCGCCCGAGTCCAACTGAACCGTGCTCTGGCCCACCTCTTCCAAGCGGGCCAGGGACGGCTAATCGAGCCGCGCCCGGGCACGGTTCGGAGCACTCACACTAGTCAAACGAACCGCGCTTTGGTGGTCAAACGCACTCGGGCACGGTTCAAACTGCCTAGTGTGAGTACACCCTAAGTAAAGATCATGCGCCATGAAGATATTTTATAAATTTCCTACTGTAAATATATTTAAATTAATTTTTTGATCATTTTTTTGCACCCTCAGATTCAAGATTTTCAAAGGTTGTAACTCATCCAAATATTCTCCTAACAAACCATACATGTATGGAAAGCTTATTTATTCAGCTTTTAGATGATGTATAAATCTTAATTTCCAAAAAATAACAAACCCTTATGACTGTTTTTTGTAGTTACTATTTCACAGTCACGTTACTACATCATTACGATGCAAAATATAAAATTGGGTGTCTCTTAAAGGCACCCTGCATACTTATGTATGTAAATATATCGTTTTGGCCAGTATCCAGCACCTGCATCAGCAGCACCACACGCATGCAATGCACAAGAAGTATTCTCGTAGATTCATAAATTACTGTTAACCTACTGATGTCACATGGACTATTTTATCCATGTGTCATTTTATGTCCTTACTACTTTTCTGGACCTGGTGGTAGCTTAATTTGTGCTTAATTTGTGGTAGCTTAATTTGTGTTCCAAAGATGAACTAAAGTTTGGAACAACATGACATGAGGGTAAGTAATTAATGACAGAATTTACATTTTTGGGTGAACTATTCCTTTAAGGGTGCTGTGTTGAACTGCTGTTTTTAATACACTATATTGCCAAAAGTATTGGCACACCCCCTTCTAATGAAAAGATTTGACTACTTTAGTAATTTCCATGAGTACAAATATTAATGTTCAGCATATAATGATATTCTAGGGTATTGTATGATTTTAATTTCGTAGAAACAGTTTGGACAGGACCCTTTTCTATTCTAACATGACAGTGCATCTGTGTATAAAGCAAGGTTCAAAAATAAATGATTGATTCAGTCAGTGTGGAAGAACTTGACTGGTCTGCATAAAGCCAAGTCCTAATCCCAGCTGAACACCTCCAGTGACTTTAAATGCAGACCTCGAGCCAAAAACGCATCACCAATTACTAATGACTTGTACATATGGGTACAGTCACTTTAGACACTCCCGAAACAACAACAGAGATGGAAATGCCATTTTTAAATACATGAATTATGTTTCCATTATTGTTGCCACAGTTTTGGAAGTGCCTTTTTCTGTTTTAAAGAAGGTGGTGTCCCAATACATTTGTCCATATAGTGAATATACAAGTCATTGGTTTTTTGTGCTGAGTTTTTGGCTCAAGGTCTGCATTTAAAGTCACACCAGAGGTGTTCAGTTTAGGAGCTTAGATTAGGACTTGGTTTTACCTTATCAGCCAAGTTCTTCCACACTGACTGAATTAATGGTTTATTTTTAAACTTTGCTTTATACACAGATGCATTGTCATCTTAGAATAGAAAAGGGTCCTGTCCAAACTGTTGCTATAAAATATAATTATATGCGTAAACATGTACTCATGAAAATTACTTAAGTAGTAAAAACTGTTTAATATAGTGTATCTGACAGGGTTCTAATCTTTTTTTCTCAACTTTGTGATGTAAGTGTTCTGAGACCTGTAGTTCTACAGGTATTTGTAAAAATATGAATTATCACCGACAGGCGAATAACAGTCATAGTTTTACAAGTCTCAGGAAAGTAGTTTTATTATTATTGCAGATGTTATGTTGTTTTTGCTAGAAATTCAGCTTCTTGGGATTTTAATGCAGTTTGGCCTTGTCAGTTGAAAAGGTGATGATACACTAATTTAGTACAAAAAATGAAAATTAATTTCCCACAGGCTAAATCGAAGATAGTCTGCAACTCACTGTGAGCTTAACGTTTGGCTTATTCTAACAAGTCACAAGGGCAGAGGATTATCAGATGCTAAGTCTTTGTTAGCTTCAGAGTACAGGACAGGATCCACAACATCTGCTGGAGTGTTTGAGCAGTTAAAGAGAGTCTGCCGTATACCACCTCCCATAAACACACACACACTGTATGGATCCCCAGCCGATTCCCCCTGCACCCAGCACAATGCTGATCCAAACAAGAAGTCAACTCACAACTCAGCAAGATTTCACATATATAACACCATTCAGCCGTAGTGGACTAGAGGAAAGACACACCACTACACCACTGCCTCCAGCACTAACTCCATTTCAGGGATGTACGACTCGCTACATTCCTCCTCTTAAATCAAAAGCGCCGTCACATTTTGGTGCATTTCTGAATTTCTGCTGTCCCGTTAATTGCTTTTGCTTCATTCCGCATTGACAGCTTGGACCACAAACACATGGCAATGTGCACCAGTGCTATTGATTGCTATGAGGTAAAGTTAAAGAAACATTTCATGCCACAATGAGTGAGTCATGACTATTTAGTTGCTCCACTCACTCATTCCCACCTCTCCTTTCGTTCTCCCTTTCTCTGAACAAACAGGTGGCTTCATTAGGCCAGTTATTTTTTAGAGGGCTTTAATTGCAATTCTGTGCACTGATGCTGTGTTCTTCATCCACCTACAGACTGATTAAGGTTGCAGTATCGGGCTAACGAGAACACGCTTTGTTCAAATCATGCTGTAATTAGTGCTACAGAGATGCTGGAGAAAGCTGCACATTTAGCCAAGAGATTTACCCCCCCCCCCCATACACACAAACACACACACACACACACACACACACACACACACACACACACACACACACACACACACACACACACACACACACACACACACACACACACACACACACACACACCAATACCTCTTCCTCTGTCTGTCTAATATAGAAATAAGAGGAAACAGAGCTGGGTTTACATGTTTTATGGGGACATTCCATAGGTGTAATGGTTTTTATAGTGTACAAACCATATTTTCTATCACCCTACACCTACCCTACACCTAAACCTAGCCCTCACAGGAGATTGTGCATACTTTTACTTACTCAAAAAAATTCATTGTGCATGATTTATAAGCCTGTTTCCTCATGGGGACCTGAGAAATGTCCCCACAAGGTCAAAATCTACTGGTATTACTATCCTTGTGGGGACATTTGGTCCCCACAACGTGATGAATACCAGGTACACACAATGGTCACACACACACACACACACACACACACACACACACACACACACACACACACACACACACACACACACACACACACACACACACACACACACACACACCAATACCTCTTCCTCTGTCTGTCTAATATAGAAATAAGAGGAAACAGAGCTGGGGAAACCAATCATTGAGGAGAATTGCTTTTTAAAAGCCTGAGGGTGGTGTAATACTGGCCATAGTTGAAGTCAGCACTACAGGTCCAAATTATACACAGCAGGACACGGTGCCAAATAAATCTGGCCTTGTATTGGAATCCAAATCACTCACAATTTTTCAATAATGTAAATGAAAAAGTTGCACATCTTGCTTGAAATTCTTGTCCAAGTAGGTAGATTTTCTGCATGCACTTCTGTGAACTGTTCCAAGTCAATTTTTGCTCCCCAAATTGACTTCAAAGCTACATGGCTAATCCTCTGATCCTGTCATTGCCCTTTACCATTATTAATCTCATTATTAATCCTGTTAGAGACTTTCAAACACGGTTGTTTATTGGGTATTATTGTCTGGTAGAGGAGAAGGAATGATGAGACTGAAAAAAAGGGATTGCACCACCATCGGAATCTTAAGCAATAATTTGCCGTTTTCTTGACTTTATTTGGTGCATACAAATAAATGAATTAGCGAATAAAAAGAAAATCTCTTAATCTGGCTCTCACACCTGTGAAAATATGGGAAACTGTCATGAAATTGATAGCTCTCTCTCTCTCCTTGAGCTTTCTTACAGAAATCCTCTATCTTGGCAGTGACAGTGACTGTCTAAAACTGTGAGTTTAAACTTACACACTGGCAGAGACAGCAGGTTTGGGAGGATTTTGTACGTTTCTAACCTTTCCGCTGTTCTCAGTCGCCTTTTAAGAAGGATTGCATTGTTACATTGTTACTTTACCTTTAGAATGGAGGCTTTAAATGTCAACATATGCTGACCATTTATACAGAGTGCTTTTAAGTTTTTCTGGGTTCTAGAGATTCAACTAGAAAGTACATATTTACAGCACTAGAAGTATAGTACTGTCTAGTATAAACATCGTACAGACCAATGCAGTATAATGTGATGATCGCCATTTTAACTTTACAAAGCTTTAGAAGTTTTATGGTTATTAGAAACTGGTATTTTCACCAGTTTAAAAATGATTTTAAGTCATCTTTTGTTTTAGTGTGTCAGTAGGAAATGTCACTTTACATTTCCAAACATTCATTTTGCCATTAATTGTAATAATCCAGTAAGATTTTTGTTTGCACAAAGAGTCTAACAACAGCCAGTGGATCTGATCTTATCATCATCCAGTCTGTCTGGAATGACATGAAGAAACAGATCAAACTGAGACAGACTAAATCCAGAAGAACTGTGGCATCATCTCCAAGATGCTTCAAGAGACCTACCTGCAAAGCTACCTGAAAAACTATGTGCAAGTGCACCTAGGGCAAGAGCTGCTTTACATACAACGGATGGTCTATTTATGACATTATTTTTGACATCCATTTTTTACAACCTTGGCAGGTAGTTTTCTTGAAGCATCTTGAAGACATTGCCACAGTTCTTCTGGATTTAGTCTGTCTCAGTTTGTTCTGTTTCTTCATGTCATTCCAGACAGACTGGATGATGATGAGATCAGATCTCTGTGTGGAGTAAAACCATTTTTAGCTGGTGAAAATACTAGTGTTTTAATAATTTTGGCTACCACTGTATGCTTTATGCTTAACAGCTACAACGCTTTAGATTTAAGGGGGGCGTATCAGGAAAATCTGACCTTTTCCTTGTTTAAGTGCTATTAACGGGTCCCTGGTACATCTACCAACCCAGAAAATGTGAAAAAAGGAAAACCCAGTAACTTTGTTTTGGTAAACCTTTTCCCTGCAAGCATGTGAAAAAACGAGCTGCTCAGATTTCGCTCCCTGGTCGCTGACTAGAGGATCTTATTATAATATTAGCAGCCCTTAATCTGCACGTTTCCACCCACGGCGTGACAATGGTGTATCAGTTCTAACGCCATGGCGAAAGTTTGAGCAGAGCATGTTAACCGTGCTGTCGTTGGCTGCACAGACAAGAACAGAACCCTATTTAGAGTCCCAGCCTTGGAGGAGACAAGAGAGCAGTGGATGTATTGATTTATTTACTGTATATTATGCTGCTGCCACACAGATCTAATATAAACATGCAAGTTCTTTCCTAGCTGTTTGTCTTCACAGACATAACCAAATGTTTTTGTAAGTCATGTTTGTTTTTAACATAAACTCGTGTGTATTTGACAGTTTAAGCACAATTAGACATGAAAGAGAACTTTACCAGTTTAGTACTCACATGCCATGTCAGCCGCTATCACATCAGCCGTGTGACGTGATAATTAAAACCAGACAGATGTCTGAGCTACAAGCTGCAAAGACATAGCCCTATTCTTGAAAAGGGGCTGGGGAGCAGCAGCTTATTTGCATTTGAAGAGATGTTTCTGCTTCCACTCAAAATAGGAATTTCAAAATTATCTGTGGGGTATTTTGAGCTGAAACTTCACAGACACATTCTTAGGACACCTGATATGTATATGACATCTTTTAAAAAGGGGCATAATAGGTCACTTTTAAAGCACAGGTGCATCTCTCTCTCTCTCATTAAACATATGTAATAAATACAACATTTTGATAACACTTTCGTGCAGTAGGAATTAGTTTGCTACTTGCTATGCATACATACATTCATATTTGTTAATGCATTTAGTTTACGTTAACTTTTGTATTAAGTAATGTTGATGTGATTTAACCCTTAAAGGGATAGTTCACCCAAATTAAAATTTGATGTTTATCTGCTTACCCCTAGGGCATCCAAGATGTAGGTGACTTTGTTTCTTCAGTAGAACACAAACGTTTTACTTTTTTTGTATGTTTTGTATGTTTTTTACTCTTAAAGATTTGGTAACCATTGACTGCCATTATATGACTGACAGACTGCAACGGATTGAGTTAAAAAATCTTTGTGTTCTACTGAAGAAACAAAGTCACCTACATCTTGGATGCCCTGGGAGTAAGCATATAAACATCAAATTTTCATTTTTGGGTGAAATATCCCTTTAAATGCATAAATGTTTTGCATATTTTGTTACCTTTTGAAAGAAGGCTTCAATTTGAGCAGATGATTTTACGATTGCCGTCAGCATCAGAGCACACTTCCACAGTACATTCAGCATCTGGCTTATATTCGTGATCTCAACCATATTCTCAAAACTATCGTTTTAAATGATTTCAAAGTTGATATTTGAAACGCTGGCAGCTTATTCACCACATCCACCATCAAATAACACTGCCATTTATATTTTATAGCGTGCAGTAATTGTTCTGCAGTAAAGCCATTTAAACCAGCTCAATTTTTGCTGATGATATTCTTTTGTTTTATGCCTTTGACAATTATGCATGAAAAATCATGTCATTATTGTCCATCGAACAGTGCCACCTCGAGGAATAAAGGTCAATTGCACATATTGAATCATCAGATATTTACATATTTTTGTGCACAAAAAAAAAATAACTTACACACCTCGGGTCTCTAGCGACCCTATACATTTTTTTTTTTACCAAAACATAATCTGAAAACAGATATTTTTTCTATATTTTGTTATTTTTCTTGTTATATTGTTTACAATGAATAGATTCAGGAATGCAAAGAAAGTTGATGTCAAACTTGAAAAAAATGAAGGAGGGAGAGGGTAGTGAATGACATCCCGTTTCGCTAAAGACCAGAGGTATGCGTTTAAGGGTTAAATAGGTTTTAAAAAGGTATATCTGTATCTGGATTGCTAGAGGGCATAAATTAACACACATAAAATGCTGTTATAGCTGATATTTTAGCTCTACCCGTATTCTATGAATACTTGTTCAAGTTGTTGCCTACTGGCAAAAATGCTTTTTTTCTGTTCCTTTTTATCTTTTCCTTCTTGTTTTCCAATTAGCCAACTTGCAAAAGAATGATGAGATACTTTCCCCAACCGTTTTTTTTTCCTTTCATGTAGAGTTGAGAGAAATAAGGTGCATGGGGGGAGAAAATGCACACCTCACTCCACAGAGTAACATCTGACAAATTATTCTTATATGTTTTGTTTATTTATAAACATGAATTCACTCGAGAAATAAGGATTAAGGATTAGGATTACAGCAAAACACAAAGACCAACTAATTTTGGAACCTTGGAACCCGTTTCAAAGTCTGTTTTGTACATTTATGCTGAATATGTCTAACCATAATTTGCTTTATTTTTGCTTCAAACTGTTTAACCCCAAAATTCTGCCAGTTCAGATTAATGCCACATACTTAATATAGTTAAAAATGAAAACCGTAAGAGTCTGTCCTCTTGCTAAAACAGATGTGTGCATCATCTGTGATTATACTGAAGCTTAAGAGTCAGTGTTAATCTTTGCCTTTGAAGTAAGAGGAATTACAAGGATTTAATTAGCATTGTTTTTTTTTTTTTGTTTTTTTTTTTAAGAATGCACATAAAGAACATGAAGAACCGATATATTCCGTCAAACTAAAATGAAGATCTAGAAGTGATATGCTTTTTATATTTTTTCACATCTTATATTTTTTCTTATCTTTCATTATGTATTTGCAGATTTTTTTTCTCATCTTTCAACATTACAACTATATTTTGATCTGGGGCCAGATTCACGAAACATTCTTAAGAAGAATTTTCTTCTTAACTGCCATTTTCTTATTATTTTTTGAAATAAGAAAAAAGTTAAGAATATTTTGTATTCCCCAAAAAAATCGTCTTAAGAATATTCTTATCTTTTTACTTAAGATTCTTATCTTTGTTCTTAAGACAAAAATTAAGAATCTTCTTAAAAAACAACATAAATAACTTGTTAAAGTTAGGATAGCCAGAGACTTGTCTTAAATCCCAAATAGTAAGAATTATTTAATTAATTTATTGGGTTATTTCAAATTAACTGTTATATTTAAGCATTGCAACACTACTAGCTACATATAATACATATTAGGACTATCAATAGAGATGAGCACGAGTTCGCTGAAGTGACAGCAATGACTGCTAAACAATGATCTGTCATGATTAGCCTATGTATGTACGTGTATGACCCTACTTTTTGCCGACATCAAAACTTAGTAGCAACTCTACAAAATCGAGTCAGATAGGGAGATTTGATTAAACATTTTTTATTTTACTTGGCCGATAAATACAACAATCTTTTTTTGCTGTAGCAGCGCACACACATACCGGAAGCGTTCATTCGGACGAGGGAGGAAAAACAACACAAAAGTGCAGAAAACTGATCGCCAAAGCTTAAGACAGACCCTTTAAAAGTAACGGTTCAAAAACACGGCGCATTAAATACATGAAGCCGAGCGCCAGTCAAGGTCGTGACGAAAATGTGCGTGCTTATGATTAAACCGCAAAATCTGCAAAAAAACGCAAAAAAGATGTTGACGTGTTTATAAATGCATCTTCAGCCATGTATTCACTCAGATAGATGTACCATTTTTTTCTTAAGAAAAAAATTAAGATGTTCTTAAGAACATCATTTTTTCAAGAATTGCACTTAAGAACATTCTTACGAACTTTTTAGAATTTATCTTAAGAAATTTCTTAATTTATTACTTAAGAAGATATTCGTGAATCCGGCCCCTGTTTCTTATTTTGAGCTCTATTTTGGGCCGATGCCCCAGATAGATTAAGTGCTCAGAATTGGTCTAGATGATGAGCATAGTGGCACAGTGTTAATATTCTCCCATGGCAGATTAAGTGGGAAAAGCATGAAATGAGTGAGAGATTTCCTCTCAGGCTTGATCAGCTGGTAGGAAAGGGTCAGTGGCTCATCAGACTAGGTCACGGCCCATCTCAAGCCAATGTTGAATGTGTTTTGAAACCCTTCCCCTTTTCCCCTTCCCATATGGCCTAATAGTAGAACAGCGGTCTTCCCGGCCTGTAATGCGGTGCTTACAGTGATGTGCTTTAGCAGAACAACTAGACAACCCATTAGCTCTAATTGACTTTTGTAAAGCTTTTTGTCAGATGCCAAATAACAAAGCCCCTGACAAATAACAAAGGACCTGATGGCACCCCTGCTGAAATGTATAAACACTTCTGGCAAGCAGTTTCACCACTATTTAGTGCACTGACATCTGGTTTGGAGAACAACTCCAAAACTCTGGAGCATATTAATGGAGCCCTTGTCTAAGGACTTCTGGAAATCAGGTCCTGTCTCAAGCCTTTATCTTTAATCTACTCCGGTTTCAGCTTCGTCTCCAGGGCATTAGCCTTCAGAATTGAATTGGTTTGTTATCTGACACTTCTAAATGGATTCATTGTACACATAGTAAATGCCTATATTTTTGGGACATTCCGTGTCGTCTTAACCAGAAGTCCCTGACTCAGATTTTTGATTAAGTTAATATTATTTCTGTAAGCCAAAACATTAAATATATAAAGAAGTCTCTTCTGCTCACCAAGCCTACATTTACTTGATCCAAAGTACAGCAAAAACAGTACAATTTACTTTTATATTTTTACTATTTAAAATAACTGTTCTATTTGAATATATTTTACAATTTCATTTATTCCTATGATTTCAAAGTTGAATTTTCAGCATCATAATCCAGTCTTTAGTGTAACATGATCCTTCAGAAATCATTCTAATATTCTGATTCACTGCTCTAGAAACATTTTTTATTATTATTATCATCAATATTTAAAACAGTTCTGTACTTTTTTCCAGGATTCTTTGGTGAATAGAAAGACCCAAAGATTTATTTGAACTAAAAAGCTTTTGAGGGAAAGAAATTACATAAAAGTAATACTTTTATTTAGCAAGGATGCTTTAAATTGATCCAAAGTGATGATAAAGACATTTATAATGTTACAAAATATTCCTATTTCAGATAAATGCTGTTCATCTGAACTTTCTATTCATCAATGAAACCTGAAAAAACTTGTTTTTGAGCAGCAAATCAGAATATTAGAATGATTTCTGAAGGATCATGTGACACTGAAGACTGGAGTAATGATGCTAAAAATTCAGCTTTGAAATCACAGGAATAAATTACATTTTAGAATACATTCAAAATAAAACGGTTATTTTAAATAGTAAAAATATTTCTGAATTTCTCTGTTTTTGCTGTACTTTGGATCAAATAAATGCAGGGTTGGTGAGCTGACAAGACGTCTTTAAAAAACCTTTCACAATGTGTATTTACTGAGTAATCCACTATTTTGAAGACGTTTCACCTGTGATTTGTAGACAAAATATAGATAAATATGGCAGTGTCTTTATTTTATTTTTACACAGAGATTAGTAGGTCAATTAGTCAAATCTGTTAACTTAAGCTATTTTTGTTTCATTTTATGTTAACAGTGACAGTTCAAAAATTATCCTTTTAGATTCTGTTTTTTAACAAAGTTTTATTTTGGTATCTGCATTTTAGGCCTTCAATGATTAAATCCCAGAGATATAAAAATTGAATACGGCTCCATGTGTAAATTGCTAAATTGTTCACATTTTCTTTGCACACAGCTAAACGTCATTTTTTAAGACCCTGTATGGCTCAGTTCTATAGACTTTTATAGTTTATTCACTGAATAAATAAAAAAATGCACAAATCAATTTTTACTTGGACTTACATAAGTCAAATAAACAAAAAAAATCAAACAATGAAACCAACTTGGAGCATTTCAGTTTTCTCCTCTCATTAAACTCTAAACAACTGCAATCAAACAGAGTGGAAAAATGAAAAATTCTCCTCATTACTTTGAGCATCAGTTTCAGTCTTGCATGTCTGTGTTTCTCTGTCTGTCTGTGATCAGCTCATTTATAAATATTTATTGCAATGTGTATTTATGAATTCAACTTTTCATGGAACAACAGCTTCATCAAGGTTGTGATTTGCAGGAAGAACCCTTTATTTATCAAAATAACAGCATTTTTGTAAATGATGATGCATCTCCGCTCTGATGAAATACATCATTACTCCTTTGAGTGGTATTACTCATTTCTCCTTATTAATTACTTTTAGGATCAGTTGTGACTAACCAAAGTTAGCTATGAGCTATACCAAATATGATTCAAACATCTTCAATGTTTCTCACATTTTCACAATTTATAAATGGTAATAAAATATGACAAGAACCCAGACTTAAACTGTGTCAGAACAAATTCACCTTGACAATGTCAGATAACTTTGATAAAAAGGTATGTATTGGATTACAGTCTACAAAATTCAGACTGTTAGTTTGTCAATACTTACACAACTATCAATACTTTGTTGACCAATTACCAAGCAATGCTTACAGGTCAGGTCAAAGTGTTTGAGTAATTTTTGGTCCCAAATTTGTATCAATATTACTGGTAGTCCACTGTATGAAGAATTTTTGGGTGACTTTACATTGCTATCCTCACTTACATAAATAAACTGTAATGCCCTGCACCCGATAGTAAAAAAAATATATAAAATTTTTTATCTGATTTCTGAATAATTTTTGATTTGACTATATCTATGAAGCTTTTCTATGCGTTTCTCCAAACTAGATTTATTTTATTGGAAATTATGTTTTTTTTTGCAGCTGATTGAAGCCCTCATTTATCTGTGCTGTGTTCGTCCGATCACATTTCAACAGAATTTCATAGATTCACCAACCCACAATCTTTGGTTCAAACACCAGACGCACCAGCCAATATAAAACATCTAATGTATCTCTCCTCTTGAGCATCTTATAAGAATCCAGCCTGGACTCGATTAAGACATTTAGCATGAAACGTGAATAGTCAAGTAGTTAATTTTCTCTAATCAGGGATGATTGCTCGGCGGACAAACTGCACATGGAAGCAGGAAAAACGACATCAACCAAATCTTCTCTCGCTCTTCTTTCCAAACAGACTAGGAAGATGTTCCAGCAGTCGAGGCTAAGAGGTTTCAAAGGCCTTTTGAGGCACAGGCATTGAGATGCTGCTTTCCGTTTCTTCCACTCTTTCAAAGAGCTTTTATTCTTTTATTAGACAGGGGAATTAATTTTCAGAACCCCCCCCCCCCCCTTCAGGAATCTTCAGAAAGATTCCTTTAAAACAAAAGTGCACACAGTTTACAAAGCCAATGGATCCCTGCGTACCACAGCTTGCCTGTTGATAGAGAGATATGCAGTGGTGGGAAAGAAAGAGATGAAGATTGACCACAGGATTCTTCTTCGCAGTACTGTAAAAGTCAAAAAAAGATGAAGTCGGATGGCTCAGCTTAAGTAAAACACCGTAACGAATTACACTGCCTTCAAAGCTCAGAGGTGTGAAAGAGAACATATTAAGGTAAATGGATTGACTGCTTGGAAGATTAGAGGAATTGTAGTCAAAGATGATTAGAGAGAAAGGTAGTCAAAGCGGAGGAACCTGCAGAGAAAAGAGATTTCATATTTAATTTAAAGGAAAGTGATATTTGATTCATCTTCATTTTTGTTTGATGTTTAAGAATGAATCTGCTGCGGTGGTGGTGTTGGACGTTTAGCTTGCAGACTGCCGGGAATGGAAATGAATAGGAGGAGTGTCTAGTTGCGTGAGGGCATTTGCTGGTCATGCTAATCAGCACTTATTTAAGTCCTCCAAGGTGTTTGATTCATGGTTGGGTGAATTGCAGCAATCAACAAAAAGGGTTTTTGTTAAGTCGAGAAAACACTGTTCAGTCGATGGATGTCAGGAAACTACATCATTACACAGGCTTCCAAACAACATTAATATAAAAGACCAGTGGCACGTCAGCTTTAGCCTCTTTCACACAGCGATTCCGGAAAATACACAGATAATGTGTCCCATAATTTGTTCCGGAATTGTTTGATTTGGTTCATTCACACAGTGAATTTCTGGAATATGTGTGTGCTTTACACACAACCTGTAAAGATCCTGTAAAGACATGTGACATGTAATGCAACGCGTACGTTGTACTAAACTGAAACTGCTGAATGATCTCTGCTTCAGCGCTGATAGTGAGGAACTCCCTGATCGCTGCTTCGTTCCAGTTTGCACATTTTTTTTTCGCCATGAAGAGTTGCACGATAACATGCATCATCACTACAACACAGCCTTTATGGCATTGGTTCTGGCTTTTGTTCACACAGCACTCGTTCCTGGACTGATCCCAACAAGGGGATTCCCAACCCGGGATCGTTCCTGGAATCAATCCGGGGACATGTTTGCTTTCACACAGAAGGCACTCTTTCCGGGAATTTTCCGGAATCAACGCACAGTGTGAAAGGGGCTTTACTAAAGCAATAGTTATGTAGCTTACTGCAATCCGTGTTTGAAAAGGATTGCGTTAATGACCATTCTGAAACATCCTGTTGAGTATCACCAAGCCACCGCAGGCTACAGCATACATGACAGTAGTTATCTGTGGTTGGCCTAGCCGTGCGTCACTCAGAAAACAACAGGCGAATCAGAAGAGAAGC
Organism: Garra rufa; assembly: GCF_049309525.1. Lineage (NCBI taxonomy): Eukaryota > Metazoa > Chordata > Actinopteri > Cypriniformes > Cyprinidae > Garra > Garra rufa. The sequence goes on along the minus strand of NC_133363.1, from coordinate 23,386,789 downwards.
TCATGAATATTAATTAGATGGGCCAAAATCGAGAGGAGCTGCAAAAATATATTGAGATGATTTTTGGCACTCCAAGTATAAATTCTTATGGACATCAACAGCTAAAATAAACCTCCAAAAAGGTGTACAATATGTGACCTTTAAAGTTATTTACAAGGGAATTTTGTTTTTACCTTTGTAATAGCATGTTATCTTTTTTTGTCAAAAAAAAAAAAAATGTTTAAGATTTGTAAAATTTCTAATTAAAACAACAGAATAAGAACAAGTAGAATAAGAATAAGTTACCAATCAAATGAAATCAGTATTACCAAAAATTATTTGTACTACAGAGGTGGCACAGAAACAACACAAAAGTGGCTTTCATATGTTTAATGAGGCTCAGAGGTGGCATGAGTGCAGTCAAATTCATAAATTCATGTCGAGAATAATGTTTTAAATATAGCATTTTGAATACAGAAATATTAAATGATTTAAATAACTGAAAACCAAAATATTAAGTGATTTAAATAACTGAAAAGATAGTTTAAAAATTAAACTAAATCGGCCAGTAGGTGGCGGCAAGTCACTGATTTAATTACTGAATCATATCATTCATTTGATTCATTCGAACGGCTGATTTATTCAGGAATACAGCAAGTGACTGTCTTTATGAATGGGAAATTAAATCATTGACTAGATTCGTTTAAAAATGCATGTTTATTCATAAACGAAACAATGCTGTGTTTAAATGGAGATGCACAGCGGCTCAGTTGTGACCTTTTCAGACTATTTTTGATGACGAAATAGAGCAAAACCAGGCAATAGTAGAGTGACCATATTGTAGTTTTCAAAAAAGAGGATATAGGACGAGGGGTCGGGGTACTAGTTTTCGTATCAAAATATGTCATTTCCATACCAAAACTGCATATTTTTACAGTCACTGTTATGCAGATTGATCATAAACACAGCTAAAAAGCTCCCTACCACAGTGGCCATCCTTCACAAAACTAATATCTACCACAGTTTTATCACAGGTAGAATGCAAAATGTTTCAGTAAAAAGCATTTGAGTCAAATGGAATTGATGCCATAGTTCAAACTTTTAACCCACAGGAGAAAATCAACCCACCGAAGCAGTTTAAAATCAGCCCAATTCTGTGAAAAAAAATAAAATAAAAAATGTGGATTTGGCCACCCTACATCCAACATGAGCTGCATCCAAATCTATTTAAATACTCTGCATATTGATAGTGACTCCATGATGCACAAAAATGATATTCAATATTAGAATGTTTGCGGAAGCGGGATTAAGAAAACAGTCTCACGCAAGGCTTTAATACAAAATCACACACAATGAATGGCAACTGTTTTGGGTGATTTAGGAATCCCGGCCGGACACATTTTTCAAGTCCAAAAAGAGAACTTGTCTGGGAAAAAGAGGACCTATGGTCACCCTAGGCAATAGTGTTATAGTCAGACAATGTAAGTCACTTACTATTAACTTCTTGTTTATTTAACTATTGTATTAAATCAATATCACATTTACAAACTCCCTTAAAAATCATTAAAAGCTGTCACTCATCTTAGTTCAAAAACACGTAGAAACCTTTGAAGCTCCCCTCAGCGCAAACACAAATATGCCGATCGGGTCAATCGCACATGGTGCTTTTTTCACAGTCACACGCAGTCGCACTGTAGAGCCCTGTATGTGTTTTATATTATTCCTTAACATACAGTATATTTTTAAAGCAAGGTTGTACATCATATATCATTTTCTGCAAAGATATTAAACAAGTGAATTTGTTTTACATTTACACTATGTTGACTTTTACACCAGTCAATTTTCTTTTACGCAATATCACCCAGCCCTAGCATGTGTATGTTTATATAGTACCAAGTACAAACTCAATTCACTACCAGCGCTATCAAACTGACAGACGGTTGCTTTTGAATAATTGCATGTGTGTGCAGAGCACATGCTTGGCTGTGCATATAAACAAATGCACTTTTCGGTCAAACTGCTTGTCTGCTGAGTTATTAATGTAACAGTAGGTCGGTACATATAAGCAGGTGGGGGTGGGGGGGGGGGGGGGGTCGTTTCTGTCAAAATACCAGCACTCTGCATTGGGTGCTCCAGCATAAATGCAGCCTAATAGACCTGCTGCTGCCTATTGTGTCATTAATATTAATCAAACAACAATATTGATGAAGAAAAAGCATAAGCAACTAAATAAATAAAGAGCAGTGAGTGGTTGTTTACTTGTTTAATTATACAAAATAGATTATTTATGTAATTGAGAAATGCTTGAAGACTACCACTGTTTTTATTTAACTTGTTAATATTTAAAAGGAAAGTTCACCCAAAAATGAAAATTCTGTCATGAATTATTTACTCTTATGTCGTTCCAAACCTGTAAGACCTTTGTTTATATTCGGAAAATTAAGGTATTTTTTGATGAAATCCGAGAGCTTTCTGACCCTGCATAGACTGCAACACAACTGACGTATTCAAGGCCCAGAAAGGCAGTAAGGACATTTAAAATGGTTGAATCTTTATTCTTTATCGATGTCCTTACTACCTTTCTGGGCCTTGAACCTGGTAGTAACGTTGCTGTCTATGTGGTATCAGAACGTTTTGCGGATTTCATCAAAAATCTTCATTTGTGTTCCAAAGAATTCCATAAAATATTAAGCTGCACAACTGTTTTCAATATATTAGAATGATTTCTGAAGGATCATGTGATGCTGAAGACCGAAGTAATGGCTGCTGAAAGTGATCTGTACAGTCAGAATCACTGTCATCCACTTTGAGGTTACAGAGATCAAGTCCTAAATGGTGGCAGCTGAGATACCTCACTCAACCTGTCACGGTGTTTGTGAGATGGGTCGATCCCAAGCCGCCAAAGTGGCCCTCTTAGTTTTCTGTTTTCCTTTAGTGGTCGCTGATCTGATAAAGGCTTTGATAGGTGGAAGCAATAAGAGGGAATCTCACCTCGCTCAGTGGAAGCCAAACAGATGAAATCCAGTGGGATTTGGGCTCAACTGTAACTGTGTGAGCAGCAGGGGTGATTAGACAGCGAGGCCTGCAGTCAAGGTAAAGCCCACATTAAACCAGCTCAGTGTCAAACCCCACCGTAATGCTCTTAGAAGAGCAGGCAGTGCGCTGAGCATCTTCAGTGCACTTTAATACCCCGAGCTCTCTAGGAAATCTCAGTTGTAGCCGCCCTGCTCAGGGAGCATCTTGAAAGATATCGGTGCCTGCTGCTGGAGAATTGAGATAACATGGCCAGTAACTTTAGAAGGCAACTTTGTAAATAGGACTCTGATATGTATTAAGAAAAAAAAAAAAAAAATCCACAATATGAGTAATACACTTTTGAGCAATTTTCTAAATATACTTTGTAAAAAAACATTTTTATTATAAGAATACTATTCTAGTTTAATTACTCATCCTCATGTCATTCCAAACCTGTAAGACCTTTGTTCATCTTCAGAACACAAATTAAGATATTTTTGATGAAATCCGAGAGCTTTCTGACCCTGCATAGACAGCAACATAACTGATACATTCATGTGACATCAGTGGTTCAACCTGAATTTTATGATGCTACCAGAATACTTTTTGTGTGCAAAAAAAAAAAAAAAATGACTTTATTCGACAATCTCTTCTCTTCTGTGGGTTTACGATACACTACCAGTCAAAAGTTTTTGAACAGTTTTTGATTTTTAATGTTTTTTAAAGTAGTTTCTTTGCTCACCAATCCTGCATTTATTTAATCCAAAGTACTGCAAAAATAGTACAATTTTGAAATATTTTACTCTTTAAAATAACAATTTTCTCTGTTCAGAAAATATTTAAAATGTAATTTATTCTGGTGATTTCAAAGCTGAATTTTTAGCATCATTTCCCCAGTCACATGATCCTTCAGAAATCCTTCTAATATTCTGATTTGCTGCTCAAAATAACATTTTATTTTTAACATTTTTATTATTATGTTGAAAATAGCTGAATAGAATCTTTTTCAGGTTTCTTTGATGAATAGAAAGTTCAGAAGTTCAGCATTTATCTGAAATACAAATCTTTTGCAACATTATAAATATATTTAGCATCACCTTTGATCAATTTAAAGCATCCTTGTGAAATAAAAGTGTTAATTTCCATAATTTCTTTCCAAAAAATAAAATAAAAACTATACTAACCCCAAGCTTTTGAACAGTGTATAATGTTACAAAAGCTTATTTCAGATAAATGCTGATCTTTGGATCTTTATATTCATCAAAGAATCCTGGAAAGAATGTACTCAACTGTTTTAAATATTGATAATAATATTTTTTAAAAAAATGTTTCTTGAGCAGTAAATCAGCATATAAGAATAATTTCAGAAAGATCATGTGAAACTGAAGACTGGAGTAATGATGCTGAAAATGTACATTTTAAAATATATTTAAATAGAAAGCAGTTATTTTAAATTAGTAAAAATATTTCATAATATTACTGCTTTTGCTGTATTTTGTGTCAAATACATGCTGGCTGGGTGAGCAGAAGAGACTTCTTTAAAACATTAAAAATCTTACTGTTCAAACTTTTGACTGGTAGTGTATTTTTTCATCTTTATACTTTATACAATATACATGTTTTGTTGTGCAGGACCTTATTTAAGAAAAAAATGGTATATTTTTGTTTGATTGCATTTTAGAAGTTTAACTTGAATTAACTATTTTGATTGACACTGTTTGTGTTAAAACAGAATTTAAAATGGACAAATATAATATCATTGAGCTTATTTACATTAACTTTCGAGGTCTAACAAACATGTGAAATGCATTTCCTTTCCAGTTAATGGTATAAATATGAATATTGTGATGTGAAAATATATATTGTAATATTTTTTGGTCATATATCATCCCATTCTAGTCAATACTGTCAGTTTGTGTACTCGAGTATTATACGATAATTATAGTAAGTGTGTGTTTCTGTAGATGTGAAGGTGCAATGCTGATTAGAGTTGTGTCATCACAACACACTGTTAATTGAAACAGTGCTGTTTAATAATAGCTCCACAAAAACCCGCTAACAGGACAAAAATGTAATTTTTCCATCAGTGTGTGTAAATGTGTGTGGGGTCACTTTTATTCACCACATTATGGCTTTTGCATTTGTCATTTGCAATTTGCATATGCAATTTGGTGCCAGCTTTTTTTCTGTGTCTTTTCTTTAATTGAAATTTTGATGTGAAAAAAAAAAAAAACTGAGTACCTAACCCTTTATAATAAGATTATGAAAGTGACAATTCCACAGGGGGATCCAAATGGCCCTTTGTAATCCTCTGAGAGAGTATTTAATTAGCGCTCTCTTTCTCTCTCTCTCTCTTTCTCTCTCTCTCTCATTCTCGTTATTTCTGAATTCTCTCTTTCCCACTCTAACCTGTTCTCTTCCTGTCTCTTCCTATTTCTCTCTCCCCCTCCAGTTTTCTCAGTTCTTGCTGTGAAACATCTCTTTTGCCCGGCCCCAGAGACACAGGACTCCTGTTAGTTAGCTTACGTGCTGAGTTCAGAATAAAAAAAGAAAAGCTCTCGATGCAGACGCCTGCAAATTGCATCTCTCCCTCCCTCTGTCAGCAGAAATCAGGAATGAGGGAGTATGACAAAGAATGAGAAAATGAAGGCTGATTGGACTTGAACAAGTTAGGTTAAAAGGGATCAACAAACTTCATTGTGGGCAAGAAATTAACTATTTCTGGAGGAAAATGCCCCAGATAATTATAATGTGCAGTCAAAAAATTATTACTATTTTTTTGTATCTGTTGCAATGTTGCGTATCATTACACAGCTCTACGGAATACTTGATTCTAGCATTTATTTTTATATAATGACTGTTAAACTACAATTGACCGTTGGCCCTGGCAACTGTAATCCCACATTGCGCCAGTTTCTTTCTCTTGCATCACTCTGCTGTATCTTCTCATATAATACAAGCTTATTAAATTAATTTTTAATTTCCGTGTATGTGTCAATATCAAATAAGAATATCCTCATTTGAAATAAAAGAAGATAAAATCTACTTCAAAACGCAAATTCCAGGGTTAAAATGGATTGTTGGCTTGCACGTTGGTTTGATACATTTTTTAATATAGACCTTTATTTTTTATTTTTTTAAATGTTGATGCAGAGGCTCTAAAATGTTCAAGTGGTGTAACCCCTGAGGGGAAAAAAAGCAAAACACTTTCTTCAAACCTTGAATATGCATGAGCATGCACATAAATATAGATATGCATACTTTGTTTTTATTTTTTGTTGTTGCTTGAAAGCAAAATGGCTTCCTGTTGCATGAGCCCCAGCAACTTTGACTGAAGTAATGTTTAAAATTCACTTTTACATGGTGTTTGCATATAAATGTATCTTAACAGTGTGGACACAACCACCCTACAATGATAAAAATCCATTTTCTCCTTTTTTTTTAATCCTCAAAAACCCTAAACACACTCAAATATCAAGCCATTTTTATTTCTGATTAATATGATGTCATACTGCTCAAGCCCCGCCCACAACCTGTACATTGTCCGTCATTTTCTCTGTTCTGTAGGAATGAGACGATAAATCGCTGCAACGCAAATCGAGAAATGATTCCACATCGATTCTGAGATTTCCGAACACATCGCGATTCTTTCTAAGATTGATTCTGAGCTTAGTTTTGAACAGCAGATGGCACTGCTTGCTTTAGAAACATCGGTGCTCTGCTTGTTTTCAAATCCTTACATGCACTTGAAACTAAAATAACCATTCATACAATTCGAAACAGTTCAAGCGAATTACAATGGTGTTTACAGTGGGCTTTGTTTACATTAATCTTGTGTAATAAAAGCATTCTGAGCCGTGGTGAAATTACACGACTCAGCCGAACGCACAAGTGATCTTCAGCACTCTTCTTCGTGAGCATTTGAGTGTGCAGATAAAAACTAGATTAGAGCGCCATCTGCTGTTAAAATCTAAACTCAGAATCGATTCCAAAGAGAAACACGATGCATTCGGAAGATCTCAGAATCGATCCACGAATCGATTTATCGTCCCATCCCTACTGTCCTCAATCAGTTGTAGCGACAATGATGTCTCATAAGCAATGCAGCTGTTTTGTATTTGGATGTAAAAGTGTTTTTCCGATATCACAGCCATTGTGGACTCAGTGGATTAGTTTTGTTTTTAATGATAGCATGCTATTAAGCACACAAAAATATAAGAAAGGGGAGGGGTTAGCATTTAAAGAGCCATGCACTGAAACGGGTTACTGCGAACAGAGCTGTTTTTGCTCCGGTAAAAAGGGTGTTGTTTTACAAGACCATTGTGGAATTTGAACCAATGTGTGGTACAGACATATCCTGAAGACCCTAAAGAATTGTGGAAAACGGGCATCTGATTTCTCTTTTGATATTAAAATGATGATAATAATAAAATAAAACTTGTATAAAACATTGACGATCTACTTGCTAACATTTTTTTTGAGGAATTTTTTAGCTTTTAATCATGTTTTTCTTTGTTTTTCCTTTTACTGTAATAACCACAAAATATTACTTTTATAATTTTTAAAAAAATATGTTCATCCAGAGATTGAACTACATATTATATGTCTGTCTTTTGATAAAGTTTTTTTATTATTATTATTATTATTTATTTTATTTTATTTTATTTTTAATTTATTTTAACACTTGCCCTTTTGATATGACATTGATATATTACAAACTTCTTTAGAGCTCTTTTGGTTTGATCTTTTTTTCTTTCTTTTTTTTTTTTTTAGCCTTTTTTCCACAATGTGTAAAGGGCAACAGACATTGTGCTCTTGCTTGTAGTCACAGATTTAATCAACAGTATGGTATGAATTATTGGACTGGACTAGGTTACGCTTTCTCTCCCCCGTTCGTTTCTTTCCCTAAATCTTCATTCACATCTCTCCTGGTGTATTTTCACTGTTTCACTGTTTTCAAAACTTATTTTTTTCTGTGTTCTTCACTTCTGTCATTTTTTGTTATTTATTTATTTTTTTTTTTTTTGTAAGTAGCTGTGTAATATTTGCATTGTAATAAGTATATAAAGGATCATTTAAGGTGATAAAGACTCCTCTGTGGGGGTCTTTTAGGTGCATGTATACAGTGGTGGCTGAAATTATTAGAACACTAGTAATAGTTTTAAATCAGTTATTTCTATCTTTTGCTGTAGTGTGTCAGTAGAAAATTTCAGTTTACATTTTCAAACATTCATTTTGCTTAATTGTAATAATCTAGTGAGATTCACAAGGAGTCAGACAACAGCCAGTGCTCCACACAGAGATCTGATATCATCATCATCCAGTCTGTCTGGAATCACATGAAGAAACAGAAAAACTAAGACTAAATACAGAAGAACAGTAGAAATGTCTCCAAGATGCTTTGAGAAACCTACTTGCAAAGCTACAGTACTGTTAAAAGTTTTAGGCACTTGTGTAAAAATGCTGTAAAATGAAGATGCTGTCAAAAATAATGCCATACATAGATTTTCATAGATCAGTTAACTTCTAGTTACTAAATTAAACATAATTTGGTGAGACCATCCTTTGCGTTTAAAGCAGCTTTTGTCCTAGGTGCACTTGCACATCGTTTTTCAGGTAGCTTTGCAGATAGATTTATTGAAGCATCTTGGAGACATTGCCACAGTTCTTCTGGATTTAGTCTGTCTCAGTTTGTTCTGTTTCTTCATGTCAGTCCAGACAGACTGGATGATGATGAGATCACATCTCTGTGTGAAGCACTGGCAGTTGTCAGACTGCTTTTGCAAACAAAAATCTCACTGGATTATTACAATTAATGGCAAAACGAATGTTTGGAAATGTAAACTGATATTTCCTACTGACACACTACAGCAAAAGATAGAAATAACTGACTTAAACCTATTTTTTAGCTGGTGAAAATACTAGTGTATTTTGGCCACCACTGTACATATGCTGCTATTCCTACTGTATGAACTTGCAGATTATTGAGCCTGTGCTTCAGTAAAATAAAGCAGCAGGCCAGAAAAAATTGCAGCTAAACGCTTTTTTTGCCCTTTTTTTCCTGTCTCTAAATGCTGATTAATTTTCTTCCGCCGCGGCTTTGATCCACAGCTATTTTTTACCACTATTCTTGTCTTTTAATGACATTGATTTATGCAGTCATTTGGCAGCTTGTGTTTTCTCTTTCCTGTTGTCCGAGTGTGGTTTTAATGCCGTTTCCATAACAACCTGAAGGCCGTTCCAACGATGTTGTATATTGTCTTAATCCCACATTGTTGCTTTTCCGCTTATTACATGCTTCTGTTTTTGGCCTTGTTAGTGAGTTTATCTGTCGCTCTCTCTCTTTCTCTCATACAAACCTACCGTTTTAATTTTCTCCATCTGTTTCCCATCATCCAGGTGACATATTCCTTTAAATCTCTAATGCACATATTTCGCTGTTTGAATCTGGAACCAGCAGCTGCAGTGCCGCTACAGTGAGCAGAAAGGAAGTTTAGGAACTTTATTCAGAAGGAATCTGTAATGTTTATCAGTTTTGCACGATCGCTGATGGCCCTCTGGCTCTGGCATGGCATTCATCCATCTATCAGAACTCCAGAGAGACCTTCACCAGCCTCCTCTTTCCCCCCAAGGCTCTCAGTGTCTCTATCCATCTCTCACATTGGGACTGCTTCTGACTGGCAGGTCATGTTAAGCAGCTCCTCATACAGGCACCCTGATGCTCTCATGGTGCTTATGGGAGCTTTTAGGGTGAGCAAAACAGCTCTGCTTTTTAGCAACGAGAGTGTGAGGGTTCATGCACTTCATGTCAAAATCAGAGTACTGTATATGCTGTAAAAACAAGCTGCTGTAAATTTAGTGCAGAATGTTAAACAAGTTTTCACTTGGTTTAGGCGGTATAAAGTTTAATAAAGAAAAAAAATCTAACCAGATACAGAAAACTATAGGCTGTATTATAGATAGACACTTCCAGCATTGACAGCTTTGTTGATTAATGCAGGAGAAACTTTAAAAATTAAAAACATGTTCATCCAGAGGTGCAGAAAAAAAGAAGCAGAAAAGGGTGCAAATTGAAAGAAAAAAAAAACTGTCTAGAAAATGCTGTCGACTTTGTTATAGACACTTCCAGTATTGACAGGCAATTATCATGAAAGTAATTTCGTTTTGATGATGCAATAGATTGTCATTCTATAGATAATTATATAGAATGTCATAACCTTCTGCATTTATATAGAATTCAACAGTCATAAGTGTGAAATTGTGCATAATATATATTGACTGTTTTATAGCGCCTTCAAATGTGGCTCATCCAGTCGTATTGTTTTTTTTTTTTTTCTTATTTGTTATGTAATGTTAAGCTGTTTTTGTACTGATGCCAGACGTATTCATTTGCTATGAATAATCTTACATTTTGTTTTGCGTCAAGCCCTGCCCCACCCATCAACCCACACTGTCATTTTTATGTCGCTACAATATTGAAAAACAGACATTATGTTTATATGCTACATCTATTCATTTGGCAGATGCTTTTATCCAGAGAGACTTAGAAACAAAAAACATCACAAGCAATTTATCATAAAAGCCAACAATATTTGTAGTACACAAGCTAGAGCAAAAGAGACGTTTTTTTCTTGCTTCTTAACAGTTATTAAACACTAAAAAAAAACTTTTAAAAAACATCAATTTAATTAATTTTACACAAGTCAAAGTAATTATCTTTGAATAGTCTTTGAATCAACCTAAATATATCATTTAAAACTAAATTTAAAGGATTAGTTCACTTCCAGAATAAAAATGCCCTGATAATTTACTCATCCCCGTGTTATGTTCATGTCTTTCAGTCAAAAATAAATTAAGGTTTAAAAAAAAAAAAAAAAAAAACATTGCAGGATTTTTCTCCATATAGTGGACTTCAGTGGTGACCAACAGGTTAAAGGTCTGAATTGCAGTTTCAAAGGGCTCTACACAATCCCAGCCAGGGAATAAGGGTCTTATCTAGTGAAACGATTGCTCATTTTCTAAAAGAATAAAAAATTATATGCTTTTTAACCACAAATGCTCAACTTGCACCAACATTACTCATTTCGCAGTCACTTTAAAAAAAAATCACGTGTGATGTAGGCGGAAGTACCGACCCAGAGTTTACAAAGCGAGCGTGCAAAGAAAGTCATACACCCTTTACAAAAAAGGTAAAACAGCAATGTAGAATATTTTTGAAGTTGGAGAAAATGAGATGAGTTTTTCGCCCTACCCCAGTGTTGCCAAGTCTGTGGTTTTTCAGGCAACCACTGTTACCACAGGTTGTTTTCGCTGGTTGAAGCATCCCCAATAACAAAATATTTAGCCCCTGGAATGCGAATTTTACCAGGAGCATTCCGCCAAAAAAAAAAAAAAAAACGTATTTTACCCCTCCGGAATGCAATTTTTACTCTGGGACCCCCTCAAAACGTGATTAGGCTGCTAGATAAGACCCTTTTTCCTCGGCTGGGATCATGTAGAGCCCTTTGAAGCTGCATTGAAACTGCAATTTGGATCTTCAACCTGTTGGCTCCCATTGAAGTCTATTATGTGGAGTGAAATCCTGAAATATTTTCCTCAAAAGCCTTAATTTCTTTTCGACTGTAGAAAGAAAGACATGAACATCTTGGATGACATGGGGATGAGTAAATTATCAGCAAATGTTCGTTCTGGAAGTGAACATCTCCTTTAAGGGTTATTTAGGGTATAAAAAGACTCCTTGAGGTAATAACATAAGGTTACCACAGTGTAGGAAGAGTCTTTGCTTCTGGTTGTGGATGTATAGTTATGTAATATATGTTGAATTTCTGGCAAAAAATAACTCTATTGTGATATATTCTGTTACTGTGATATAGGATTGTGGCCTTACCACCCACTCAGATTTTGGTGGCAAGAAATCATCAGTTGGCTGTTGTGTCCTTGTAGAAAATGACCTGTGAATAAGTTTGAACAATGCTGTGGATGCGGTTGAGTCAACGGTGTGTTTTGTTATGAGCAGCTTTTGCTGTATACACAAAATAGAGTGACCTTATAGCCTGTTATGAGCTTGGATTAGCTGAGACACACTCCTGACACACCTGAGGGATTTGCTTTCTCTTTCTGTGGCCTCACTCTCTCTCTTTCTCTCTCTCTCTCTCTCTCTCTCTCTCTCTCTCTCTCTCTCTCTCTCTCTCTCTTTCTCTCTTTATATATATATATATATATATATCGATCTTAATATGGCTCTCTCTTGCCCACCTCCTCTATCTATTAATCTATTATTAATAATCATTTTATATTGATCCAAACCTAGAGCTTAAGTTAATCTTTTTCTAAGCCTCCCCCACTAACTCCCACTTCTCTCGCTCAATCTTTCTCTCTCTTGCTGCTCTTGTGTGTCTCCCCAGCAGAGTGTAAGGCAGCAGGTGTGCTGTCACAGGCAATGAAAGGGCCAATCACCTGGGGAATCAAAGAGCCCGTGACTCTGTCACTCCACACATCTTCTGACAGACAGCCCACTATTTATACCTCTCTCAGGGAAAAAGTGAGAGCAAGGGAGGAATTTTGTTAGAAAGAGGAAAAAAAAAGAAATAAATGGAAATGGGGAGAAGCATTTGAAGGGGCGACTGAACGAGTGTGAAAAGTAACGCAAAGGGGAGAAAACACCGCCATGTTTCTTTTTTTATGGCTGACACGGTTTTCTTTCTTTTTGTCCTTTCGCTTTTTTTGTTCATGCATTTCCATGATGATACCGTGTCATCCATAAATGTGTGCTGAAACTGTCTTTAGTTCTGTCGCTTTGCAAGGCGATGATTGTGATAAAGAAGGAATGTTTAATGAGGCATTGCAGCAGCTAAACGTAGCGAGCGCTGCCATGAGGAAAACACTCCACTCATTAGTATCTGCCATTCTCTCAAACTTGCATGTAAATGTGTCTCTGCATCTGTGATGTTTTGTAGCTCACATTTTTGGTGAAAAATAAACATCAAAACTCAAAAATGAGTTTCTGAAACTGCTCCGAGGACGTGCTGTGAAGAAACCCATATCATGACACAGTCATGCAGGGCCAAAGCATGATATTATATTTGTGTCCTGTGTCACAAACTGAAGATACCAAACAAAACCGCCAATTAAAATAAACCACTCCTGCTATTTTTAAATAGCTTGTTTAAATAACTTGTCTCTGGTTGATAAATTTATGATTAGAGATATTTCTTAATACAGTTTAATTGAATATTTGTTTGGACATTTACAGGTCCTGACTGGTATACGGTGAGAGTGGATTTAACAGTGATGGATGTCAACGATAATGCCCCAGAATGGACGATGGTCCCTTTCCCCTACTTGAGTGTGGTCTCTGCAAATGCTCCACCAAACACACTAGTCTACAAGCTTCAAGCCAGAGATGGTGATGATGGCGTCAATGGAGAGGTGGAATACTTCCTGTCTGATGGTAAGCAGATTTCCCATTTGCCTCCTTATATACAGTTGAAGTCAAACGTTTACATATAGTTTACAGAATCTGTGAAATGTTAATTGTTTTACCAAAATATGAGGGATCATACAAAATGCATGGTATTTTTTATGTAATACTGACCTGAGTAAGATATGTCACATAAAAGATGTTTATATATAGTCCACAAGGGAAAATAATTGTTAAATTAATACAAATTACCCTGTTCAATAGTTTACTGATTTGATTTTTAATATTGTGTTGTTACCTAATTGATCCACAGCTGCTTTTTTTTTTTTTTTTTGGTGATAGTTGTGATAGTCCCTTGTTTGTCCTGAACAGTAAAACTGCCCGTTGTTCTTCAGAAAAGTCCCTCAGGTCCCACAGATTCTTTGTTTTTTCAGCATTTTTGTGTATTTGAATCCTTTCCAACAATGACTATATGATTGTGAGATGCATCATTTCACACTGAGAAGGACAGTTGAGGGACCCATATGTCCCCATTATGCCAACTATTACAAAAGGTTCAAACAATTACTGACGGTTAAGAAGGAAAGATCCGGGGGTGTAAACTTTTGAATGGAATGAGGATGTGTACATTTTTCTTATTTTGCCTAAATGTCATATTTATTTAATTTAGTACTGCCCTTTAGAAGCTACTTACATGTTTCCCAGAAGACAAAATAAGTTAAATTTACCCTGATCATTAAATTCTAAAAGTTTTCACCCCGGCTCTTAATCCATCATTTTTCTTTCTGAAACATCAGTGAGTGTTTAAAACTTTCTGTAATAGTTGCATGTGAGTCTCTCAGTTGTCCTCAGACAGTGTTGAAAAGGGTTCAAATCCACAAAAAAAAAAAAAAAAAAAAAAACTGTCCCCAAACTTTGAACGGTAGTGTATAATGTTACACAATCTTATTCAGTTCCATTTCAGATAATTTCCATTCTTTTGAACTTTGTAGTCATCAAATAATACTGAAAAGTAAGAAAGAAAGAAAGAAAGACAAATATATTTTTAACATATATATATATTATATATATATATATATATATATATTATTAATATAACACTTTACTAGAAGGCCAAATTTGTTAACATTATTTAATGTATTAACTAACAATAAACAACATTCATTTTATTGCGTTTATTAAAGAATAGTTCACCTAAAAATGCAAGTTCTGTCATTAATTACTCAGCCTCATGTCGTTCCAAACCTGAACAACCTTTGTTCATTTTAGGATTACAAATTAAGATATTTTTTATGAAATCCAATAGCTTTCTGACACTGCATAGACAGTAATGCAATTGAAAATGTCAAGGCCCAGAAAGGTAGTAAGGACATAGATAAAATAATCCATGTGACATCAGTGGTTCAACCATAATTTTATAAAGCTACAAGAATACTTTTTGTGAGCAAAGAAAACAAAACTAACATTCTTGTTGCTTCAGAAAATTAAGGTTGAACCACAGATGTCACATGGACTATTTTAACAATGTCCTTACTACCTTTTTAGGCCTTGAATGCATTAGTTGTGTTGCTGTCTATAGAGGGTCAGTAAGCTCTCAGACTGAATCAAAAATACCTTTATTTGTGTTCCAAAGATAAACAAATGTCTTACGGTTTTGGAAAGACATGAGAGTAAGTAATTATTGACAGCATTTTAATTTCTGGATGAGCAACCCTTTTAGTTGAGGTATTTATTTCATACATATAATTTGTTTCATTGCTCATTTCTATTTGCTCATAATACGTTAATATTAATTTATTCAAACTGAGGCATTTAACTGCATGTACTGCATCAGTACATGTAGAAATGATCATTTCCCTAGATTATTTAATGCTTATAAATATATTTCATTGTTAGATAATGCCCAACTTTAACCAATTGAATCTTATTGCAAAGTGTCACCATCATAAATTTTGCATTTAATTTGCACAAGGATGAAAAGATTTGTTATACAACAGGAGGTGACGGAAGATTTGAGGTGGACAGGAAAAACGGTCACGTGAGGACAACAGGCCTTCCCCTGCAGAGAGACAGAGAATACCTGCTCACAGTGGTGGCTGCTGATCGACAGGGCAGCCGCAGTCCTCCCGCCGTAGTGTCCATCATCGCGGGCCCAAGACCTCCTCAATTCACCAACGTGTCTTATACAATTTCCATGCCAGAAAACACACCAGAAGGGCAACCGTGAGTAAACCCATAACACACAAACACACACATAAACACACACCCAATCTCGTAAATGCAGCAAATCTGATTTCCATAGTGTAATTCTAGCACGCCCTAAATGCTTCTCCCACACCGTGAGAACACCGCTTATCCATCAGGGTAACAAATAGAAACAGGATCATACTGCACTTACAGCCATCCGTGCACCCTCTGCTTCTCGCTGGAGCGTTGCTTGTGTGAGTCATCGTGTATTACACGATGCAAAATTCATGAAATAATAATCTTTGACTATGTCAGTGTACTGTGATATGCATTAAAGATGCATGAGCATCAGAACTTTGTTCTGCTTGTATTGACAGCACTGAGAGGTTAACCATGCGTTACACCATGTAATATATACAATAAAAGCATCCATATATTTTTTGTAGTTTAATGATTTTTTATTACTGTCAGTATTAATTGTGTAGCCTTTGATATTACATGAGTGACTGTGAAATGACTTGCATGATGCTGCCACAGGCAAGAATGATTAGCCGTGCCCTACACAGATGTATTAAATCAGGCTTTGCCTTGTAGAAAATGATCTTAAATCCATGTGGAAAAAGTGCCTTCTAGATCCATTTATGGCAGCTGCATGTCATTAAATATGCATTGCATGCTGCGGTGTATTATTTTCCTCATACACACCTGTGATTCCACCATATTGTTGCTTTCATTAAACTTAGACTTGGCACCAGCAGCAGATCTTACTGAATCTGGTTGGCTTCGTCCATAGCTATGCAAAATACGGTTAATGTTAGGATAAGTATATTGCTCATGGCACCAAAGTGGGGTGACGTTAATCTTATCCCCAAACGTTCTGCTCTCTGCCAGACAGCTGAAGCGGACCAAGCCAACACGCAAACTCTGCCAATGGGAATGAAGTTGTAATAACCACAATACCTGAACCTTCGTTCATCTGCCTGTCTGCCGTTAAGCTTCTTTGGGATTACTAAAATACATAAATGTCAATCTTGACTGCATGATTATCATAATTTTACCTTTATTTTCTACAGTCTGAATGTTTCAAGAAACTGAAAAATCGCAAATTATGAAGTGAAAAGCTCCCAGAAATTAATTATGTCATTTAACAGTTTTTTGAGAAATGCATGTTAAAATTGAATTCTCTCTCCAAAAAGGCGTGGGTTACGTGTTCATATAAAATATTCCACATATAGGCTATAGGCTTTAGTTTTGTAATATCATCACTGCCATTTTTAGGGTTTTATAATATTAGGTTTTTCTAATATTGTTTTGGGAGTCTCCTACAGTAGGTTTATATGCATGCAAAAAAATGCTTTTTTTTTTCTCAAAATAGGCATTTAATATCACCTCATTTTTTTAGCAATTCTCAAACAATTTGTTTGAAGCAGTTTAAAGATTCTGTCTGTCTAAACCCCACCTTTTCCGTGAGTCTACTCTGCTTTGATTTGGTCAGATGGCCTAGTCTGTAGTGATTGGTCTACTGCGTACAGCACGTGTTGATAATATGCTCATTGTCATAGTTCTATATTTTAAACACTCAATAGAAAATATCTATAAATAATCAAGATAAATTATCTATCATTTATCATACTTACAGGTTGTGATTCAGTGGAAATCCGTGAGATTAGAGAAGTAGTCGTCAGTAAAATGACGTGTTTGAAGGCAGGTCAAGTTGTCTGCAGTCAGCCAACATAAAACATAAATGGAAAAAGATAAAAAAAAGGATTTTAATTAATAACGACTCGTTAAGGCTGTTCAGAGTCGATTCTTTATTTTGAGAAACAATAACTTTAGTTAGGATGCTGGATGCTTTAGTTAGAGTCCCTGACTTAATTTTTTGATTTCGCAAATATTTTTTTCTGAAGAAAGATAGACTTGTATAGTGATGAAAGCCAAAATATTAAATCTTATGGAGGAATAAATCTTATGGAGGAATTTTTCCTGAGTAATCCACTGTTTTGTTGAGGGGGTCAAAATAGCAATTTTCACCTGAGATTCAGAGCCAAATTACAAGGGGGTAAAAATTACTTCAGAAAACTGGCAGCACTATAATGCTATTTTTACACAGAGATTGGTAGGTCTGTAAGTAAAATCTGTTGACTTTAGCAATCTTTGTTGCATTACGTGCCAATTTTGACCCTTCAGAAATGGGGAAAAAGCACTTTTCAATGTTTTTCTCCAAAGTTTGCATGCCTGTAACTAAAGAAGTATTACAGATATCTTAATGCTCTTTTACATATTGGGTCTTAACAAACTTTCCCTTTGGCATCTTAATTTGTAAGGCCCTATATGATTTGGTTCCAGAGACATTGCAATTTCAATATGGCTCCAGGAGTAAATTGTTTAATAGTACACAGTTTCAGTGGCCAAAAACCAAATGTGGGTCAATTGGCAAAAATATGATACTTTTTTTCATTTAAAGAGGAATGTCTGAAGAACAAATAATGTTGAAACTACAGATATATATTTTTTCATTCTGCAAAGTCAACTGCATTAAACTTACCTGTCTGAGTGCTTTTTTTCCAAAGTTTGCATGTCTATAGCTCAAGACGTTTTCAAGATATCTCAATATGATTTTAGATTCTAACTCTACATCACTCAGACCCTACATCAGGGCTATTCAATTGGCGGCCCGCGGGCCCAATGCGGCCCGCCAATCATCTTCGTCCGGCCCGAGGGAGCAGCAGGTGGCTTGAATGGTTTTTGCACTAATTAGTTTGTCCACTAGACAGCGGGCCAGCCAAAAAAGAAAAGCTAGAGAGCCAAGAACAACAACAATCTAGCGGAGATCGCAACATCAATAGACGGCAGATTTGACAAGCACTTGTAGGGCTCCAGACTGCGACCAAATGGTCGCATTTTTTCTGCCGGTGCGACTAAATTTTGTGAGCGGTCCCAATGGCGCGACCACCGCGTTATTCAACTCATACGCGCTGCTATTTCTGTTTCATATGAGAAACATTAAACGGCAAACAAAGCGAAAGAGAAACCAAAGCGCGCCACGTTTGAGCTGCGCAGCGCGGACCGTTTATCAGCTCCGACCGCAACGCAAAAACACTTGTCCAAGCTCAGAACAGCCTCGGGAACCAAAGTTGATTTCGCGACACTGTTACTGCACAGTGCTGGTTGCTGAAAGATCAGTGAGAATCATTTAAATTCTGCTCAGAATTCTGTTATTAACAGCGCTGATGTAGGCTATGTCAGAAGTCACACCAACGAATGTTATTACAGTATTAATTTCAGGGTTTGTTCAACCTTTTGAGAGAGAAATTCAAGCACTTTTCTATGACTTTCTAGCATTTTGCAAAACCATTTTAAACACTTTAAAGCTCTTTTGATCCAATTTGAATGTTATTTTGATGGACAAAATATACTGGTAAATATACTGTGGTAAACAAACACTAATGTAAAATTAAAAACATAAAATAACGATTATAACCAGTATATGGCAATAATAATCTGTATATTTTATCCATATACAATTTATAGATTATGTAAATATTGTTTTAAAATCACCTAAATTAAAAGCTGTTATATATTTCAGAGCCTATTAAATGTTGAGCTTTCAATTCTACTGTAATGTTGAATGGACATAATTAATATGTAAAACTGAGAGAAAATGTATTTAATAGAGACACCAGTAGCAATATTGATATATACTTCATTAATAATAGGCTACTTGGTAAAAAGATGCTATTAAACACATATTTAAAAATACTTTGTTGTTTCTACCTTAATTTGGAGGTTCATTGTGAAATTATGACAGTATAAATATATAAATATGCGATTATTCATGATTAATTACAAAAAAATGTGTGATTGTTTTTTTTGTTTTTAATTGATTGACAGACAGCACCTTAACCTTTTATAGATGTTGGTGTTGGTAATATTAGTTCATTTTACTGAATATGCATTTCAATGTAATTGTACAGGCCCCCTAGAAAAAAATCGGGACGGCCCCCATCCCCTTGGCCTGCTTCAAATTTCCAGTTCGATAATCCGGCCCTCAAATGGATCTAATTGAATAGCCCTGCCCTACATCATTCAGTCCCAGAGAAATAGGGAACTCAATAATGCTCCATGTCCAGATTGTTGAATAGTATCCATTTCAGTTGTCAAAAACCAAATGTTGGTCACTTTGTATACAGCCGGTACTTATTTTATTGAAAGAACTATATTGAAACGTCTGAAGAAAAAATTATGTTGAAATTAGAATTGCATCTTGCTGCCCTCTATCAAAACAATTTGTATACAACGCACCTGTCTGAGTGCTAAAAATGCACTGAAATGGTAAGGTTAAGGCATGTTACCTTGCTCTCTGCAGTCTGTTCATAAGATTCTATATTTGAATCAGTTTCAGGTATAATTGGAAGGAGGGATTTTTTTTATTCATTTTAACAGCTTCTGAAGCTACCAAGAGTTCAAAGTTTCGATCAGTTAAAATCTCAATATCACTAGGATTAAACCATACAGGGCCTTAAAAATGAAAATTAATAAGAGCAAGAGTCTAAAATCATATTGAGATATCTGTAATACTACTTGAGTTACAGGCATGCAAACTTTGGCAGGTACAAACAAGGCAGGTAACAAGGAAACAAGATACATTTTTTGTTTTAACATAATTTGTTCTTCAGACATTTCTTTTTAACAGAAAAGAAGCATCATATTTTTGCATTTTGCATTGTATTTTTCATTTTGACCATTGAAACTGTGTACAATTCAATGATTTCCCCTTGGAGCCATATTGAAACTCAAATATCTCTGGAACCGAATCATATAGGGCCTTAAAAATTAAGATACCAAAAGGAAAGTTTGTTAAGACCCAATATCTGAAAAAAAAGCTTTAAGATATCTTCAAAACAGTTTGAGTTACAGGCATGGAAACTTTGTAGTAAAAACTTAAAAAGTGCTGATTCCCCATTTTTGAGTGGTCACCATTGGCACATAATGTGACAAAGATTGCTAAAGTCAACAGATTTTACTAATAGAACTAAAAATCTCTGTGTAAAAGTAACATTATGATGCTTCCATCTTTCGGAAGTCATTTTTACTCCCTTAATTTGTCTCCGAATCTAAAGTGAAAATCGCCATTTTGACAACCCTCTAGCAAATACTGGATTACTCCAGAAATATTCATCCATGACATGTAATATTTTTTGCTTTTATCACTATACATGTTTATCTTTCTTTAAAAAAAAAAGCAAAAATTTGAGCTGGGGTAGTTTCTGAAATTTGATTGATTTGGTTAATGGAATGACCCTTTATTTATTGTGCACTCTTGGCTTTACAACTTTGCAGATTGTATACATTCACATAGAGCTACATTACACATTGCATGAAAGGCACTATTGGAAATGGCATTAACTTTTCCTGAGGCAACAGAATTGGAGGCAACAGATGTAGGATTTCTCTACTGAGGATCATTGAATAAAGGCTTCAGTTTGGGTCTGTTCCTCGTAAAAAGCAGTCATATAGATTCTGAAAATGTCTGCGCTTTTGGTGTATTTTATGGTCTTTTTTGATTGCCATGTTAAGAACTTATTTTGTCTCACAGCAAGCAAGATGTGATTCATAGTTGTGGTTAAATGATTATCCTAGATTAGTAAACGCTGCGATGTTCTCATTATCAGTGCTTAAGAGTTAGAGTCCGCTATAATCTCTCACTGCTAACTTGGTTTGTAAATATTCATGTGTTTTTCCACTTGGATAATGCTTAAAATGTCATGAAATTGCATGGAAACACTTTAATTGCCGGGTTTTATGTTTTGTAGTCTAAGCAATGGACATGATTTGACCCAGTGAGTAAAAAACAACAAGAAAGAAAGTGATAATAACAGTGATCAGTAAGACAGATGCACCTTCAATGAAAATCACAACAGAGGATCTTTTTTTAAGCGTCATGATGAGACTCAGTGAGAGATATATCTTTGTCATTGGAAAACTTTTCCATTTCCACTTGCCTTCTTCAGTATTTTTTTTTCCTGTGCTGCCAGTGTATTTGATAACCAGGAAAGTACTGTATGTTCTCTGAAGCTGTGTAATTGTAAATTGTTTATTCTACATTTACACAAGATCAATGAGCCTGTGGCGAATCTCTTCCCTGCTGTACCTATTTCCGTTTATCTTCACTTTTATTTCCTCAACAAGCAATCACCCACTTACCTACATTCACAGTTATGACTAAATGTGTATGAAGATATACTGCATTTCCCTTGGAAGTTGAATTGATTGAAAAGTTATATTCGACAGATGTTCATATTAGCTCAGATATCCTTGGTGCACTTATCACTTTATTTACTTTTTTCTTTCCTTTTATGTTTGTTCTTTTGTAGAACACCATAATCAATTATAGTCAATAATCATAATCAATTACACTTATCTCTCTCTGTATTTTTCTTTTCTCATCCAGCTTCCTAGTCACTCCAGCAGTGTCCTTCCAAAAACAGCCAGTAACTTACAGCCTGCTCATCAATCCCAGCAGTCTTTTCAGCATCCAGCCAGAGACAGGGGAAATCAGTCTGACCCGTACCATAGACTATGAGAGCGACCAGCACCGCTACCTGCTGCTGGTGCGGGCCAGTGAGGATCAGGACAGTCTCAGTAGTGCTGCTGAGGTGAGTGCTGCAGGTGCACAACAAACTGAGACACAATCCACAACATTTGTATTATTATTTTTAATTTATTATTAAGCACAACAAGTTGGATGTTAGATGGTTTTAATGAAAACCAGTATATAAATTGTATTCTAGCTTATTTCTAAAAGGTCTGTATTTTTATACTGCTTTATACATTCAGTTTAGAGTGTGGCAAGAAAATGGTTCATTATCTCTTGGTTCACTAGACTAACTTCATTACTTCCAGAGTAAGA
The DNA here is from genome assembly GCF_049309525.1 of Garra rufa. Lineage (NCBI taxonomy): Eukaryota > Metazoa > Chordata > Actinopteri > Cypriniformes > Cyprinidae > Garra > Garra rufa. The sequence goes on along the minus strand of NC_133363.1, from coordinate 23,364,278 downwards.
TCTAGTGAATGATATATGGGAAGTTTTTGCTCATAATGAAATGTATAGTATTGGAAATGTATTCATTAAGTAGTTTGTGGGAGAGAAATAGAGTACAGTACAATGGCTGCCAAGAAGACTGTTGAAAAGAATCTTCAGTATTGTGAATTCTTCTAGGGAATTTGACTTCAGAAACTTTCATTCAGTATTTTATTATTTATTTCACAGATGAGTTTTAAATATGTTAATAGAAGTGGTCGCATAGCAACAGGACAAAAACAATTAAAAAGGCAGTGAAATAAATGTATAAAGGAATGCAAAACTGGAGATATCTGTAACAACTGTTATGATTGTTCATCATAAGTGATTGTTCAGTTGTTTCATGAATGATTCATGTCATTCACTTATGAACAGACAAATAGTTGGATGATTTCTGAGATTCATTTTTAGCTTTTGGCTGTTCATCCACAGTCATTTTTTATTTATGCAAAAATGCTACTGTTGAAAAGATAGATGGAAAGATATATAGATAGACTGACAGAAAGACAGACAGTTTAGGGATAGTTCAACCAAAAATGAAAGTTCTGTCATTAATTACTCACCCTCATGTCATTCCAAACCCAAATTAAGATAAAAATGAAGATATTTTTGATTAAATCTGAGAGTTTTCTGACCCTGCACAGACAGCAACACAACTACCACATTCAAGGCCCAGAAAGGTAGAAAAGACATTAACAAATAGTCCATGTGACATCAGTGGTTCAACCTTAATGTTATAAAGCTATGAGAAAACATTTTGTGCACAAAGAAAACAAAAATAACAACTTTATTCAACAATTTTTTTTTTCTGCCACCATTCACGAGAGTACCACAGCTCTTAGTTTATCGTCTGTATATTCTGGTTCAAATAAGTAAAGCTGGGCAAAAAATTGCAGGTCATCCTTTTATGTACAGAATTTGTCTTCCTCTGTTTGTGAATGAAGTTGCTAGTTGCATTGTTGTCTATGCAGGGTCAGAAACTTCTCAGATTTTATCAAAAATATCTTTCTTTTTGTTTCCAAAGATGAACCAAGGTCTTACGGGTTTGGTATCCCTTTAAAATGCGGGGTCACAGCTATTATGCAAATATTAATTACTATGTAAAATGCATGTCAGACCAACAAAATTCCCTTAAATTTTGTCCCAACTAGCCAAGCACAGTTGTCTAAACAAACACTTTCATATTGAGCGATATCGCTGATTTGCAAGCACACAGTGTTGCAGAATGAATAAATTATGAGGTTAGTGTGTTATAATCATATTGTACCACTTGCTGGCTTTATGTTGCTGTGCTTTTTTATCATCACTGTTTGTTATTGCTTGATGATTTTAGGAACTCTTAATTTTACATTTTTATATTGTGCTAATTTATCATCCGCTAAAAAAACAGCCTTGTCAAAGAAAGAAGGAAAAGGTGCATTTACTTATGTGAATATTGTATATAATCTTCACTTGTCTTTTAATTAAGACATGTGGAATATGATATTCTGGTTATTTATGCTTTCCACTGAAATTATGGTCACTTAGACTCAAAAAAAAAAAAAGACAGTCGAAAGGGTTGCAGCACTGGAAAGTGTAAGGACAACAATTTAGCTGAAAACAAAGAGACATCTAGCAGTTTCTTTCATGCCTTTTACAGTAACATTCCCCTGGAGGATGTAGTCTCGCCTCATCACGACTTGATCTGGCTGCTCAGTGATCCATACATCTGTCCTGGCCTGAGGCAGGCCAGCCAAGATCCCAGCTATTAGCTAGGGAATGTCACAAAACAATGCATGCTACAGTGTGTCTAACTGCAGATGGGGAGCAAGAGGGCATGCAGACAAAAACATATACTAGAAGACTGACAGACCCTTTTGACTTGGAAGAGTCCCGTGAGATTTGGTCCAAAGAGAAATTTGCCTGTTGCATTCTCAGCCTTCAGCCACAGCAGCCCATCTGTCACCCTGAAATCATTCACTTGAAATCAAATAACTCCTCTCACATCTCAATTTCTGTAAACCTCAAACACCTTTTACGAAAGAACCAGTTACAACAAACAAAACAAAAACAAAAACATGGTTTAAAATGACATAATTAACAATGTGTGAAATGAACAGGCTTTAGAGTCAATAATTATGGCCCATTTAGTCACAGTTATTAGGGTTCTCACAGTCATGGACAATCTGAAAATATCAGCGATATTTGTAATTGGTTTGCAGGCCTGAAAAAAAATCATGGAAATTTCTGTAGTAGATATATATCATTATCTATTGATGATCTGCTATTTTTTTTTCTTTTTTTTTTTTTTGGTGAAAGAAGTGTCTTATATATTATATTATATTATATTATATTTATTATATTATATTAATGGGATTTTTCTATAACAATGTATGTCTTTTTTATAATTTTAATTAATAATGGATAAATTAAAATATTAATGTATGTAAAACATTAGTGTCTATAACCCTTATCCAGTAATTGCAAACTGCTGGTCAGATTGCACTAAATTGAATCATCTTTGTACTCCAAGACTGTATCAGTCGTATCAGATCTCTTTTGATATAATGTCTTTGGTTATCATTGGCTTTTACTATCAACAGAATAGCCACTGAGAGTAGAACTTATAAAACCAGGCTCTGAACAGTTACTGAGATCACAAAACTTTCCTTCAGGGATCTTCCTGTCTTGTAGCTCTTCTTTTGATTCAGCCTTATATGAAGGCATTTTATTTTGTGTGATTTTGGATTATGGTCTCTGTTAGTGTTCGAAATATGAGTAACATTATAGACTCTGAACTGTTGTCACAATTTTGACCATTTCTGACAAAGTCTGTCTATTTTCACCTTTCCAGTCTCTGAAATTGAAGTGAGTAGGTTATTAAAGTCACTTAGCAGCTGCCAGGGAGCTTGAGCAACACTGTCAGGGCTAAAGCACTCACACAGTGTTTTTCCTCCTCCAGACAGCAACTTTCAGCTTAATTCAGTCTTATGGGAGGCATTAGGTGCCTCTTTCAGCTTCCCTGATGCTTTTGGAACAAATCGGGAAGAGCTCCAACATACCCATGTGATATTGGAGGACGTTTGTCCTTTTGTGTTGAGATGCACTACTTCACAACTACTGTATTTTCAGGCACAGATGCTTGGTTATGTAAGAACATAACTGCTTGACACCAAATAATTTTGCAGTGAGAAAGGGCCAAGATAAAACTGGATGATGGTTATAAAAAGTGATAGGATATGGCCTTTTATGCTTGTTAAAAGAGCTTTTTGGCAAGGCGTTCTTAAAACAGCAGCAGAAGCTTTTCACTCTCTGAGAAACACTGGGGACAGTCATAGTGATATGCAAACTTACAGTACTCCCTGAGAGGAATTCACAAATCAAGATATTATGATCTGCCCATTTGTTCTGTTAACAGTTCTCACCCATCTATTTTTGTGCCTTCCGGCTTCCTTTTCACTTGTTTCTCACAGGTGCGAGTGATCATCACAGATGAGAATGACTGTGTTCCAGAATTCCAGCAGTCCATTTATAGCAAAGATGGTGTCCCTGAGACAGTCACGACTGCAACGTCGCTTCTACAAGGTAAAGCTGTGGACCTGCACATCAACCTGCACCATAGCCATTATCTCGAAATTCTTGAATAACAACACATGCAGTTGTAGAAAGCTGTTTATTTTTATACAAATTTTTTTTAGTCACACTTTTTTGTAATACAATACATTGAGGAACAGATATTCACTATTAAAAGGTTAATTCAGCCAAAAATGAAAGATAGACTTTCTTCTATGACTTTCTTCTTTTAGTTGATTCCAGTCAGAGTTAAAGTGCATATTGCAGGTTAGAGACTCCGGTGAATTGATGTATAGAAAAATAATGTAGGAACCAGATTTTCTTTAAAATATACTTCAAAATACGCTATTAAGGCTTCTAGAGTCGTTTTTGTGAGAGAATTTTACTTCCGCATCTGAAAAACTGGCAAACCGGTAGTGACGTAACGAGAGGGAGAGCGGTCAATGTAAACCATAGGAAAACAATGGATCGCAATGACTGTTCGGACGCGGAGAACATTTAAAATGTTTATTTACACTTGTATGACGAACCACAGACACAAATATGAGCCTGCTATGTGGCCAAGAGGGCAGGGACATGCCAGGATTAAACAGAACAGCGGTCAGAGGAGACAAATTAAGTTGTGGTGTGAGGAGAACAGGGCAGGTGTCTGTGAGAGATCAGTGTTAGCTGACGATATCTAATCGGGCAAAATCATAGCATTTGTCATCTAGAAGTATTGATTCTACTTACCAGTAACACAAACAAATAATCGTTGATCAAGTGTGTCATACTCGTTAATATCCGACGCAAACATTACGTGATATAGCGGGTTTTTATTACCGCGCGCGCGAGAGAGATAAACACCTTTTTGTTTTATTATATGCTTATATGGGAAATACCCCCAAACTTGACGTGCTGTCTCTAACTCTGCACCCAGGCTTTGAGGCTTGCTGTCTGAAATCAAAATAGGTTCTACAGCTTAAATGCATTTTAGGCAGGGGCATAGACATCTTCAGGCCAGCAGACATGAGTAAGTTTATGGTAGAGATCATTTATTACTCTGAGCTAAATACTTACAAATAAAAAACGTACAAATAAACAGTAAAATTTAATCTAAATTACAGTTTGACTATATTTAGGAGACAAATACATGTAAAGTAAAACTTTTTGATGCCATTGGTGTAAGACAATTAATATTGACAGCATACAGTCAAGTTGTCTGCTGGTATTCATCAGGAAGCCCTTACCTGCATGTGTTGTGTCAGCTGTTAGACAGTTTACAGAGGAAGGATGACTTTATAAAGGTTTTGAATGGCCACATTTTGGTGACAAACAATAAAAAATAATCACAAATTGTCTTACTGTATAAATTTTTTATGAAGTTTACAACATATATATCAAGCAGATCTGCATTTATGGCTAATTCAATTCAGTTTAATTTATACAGCAATAAATCATAAATATTATTTCATAGTACTGTTAATACCCAATTTAAAACAACATTGCAACTGTTAATATATACATGTAGATGTACAAAACATATAATGCTGAAAGAAAAATATTTTCAGTGTGGGTATCACATTAATGTGTGACATTAGAGAAGATTAATAACAGCTGGCCTCCACTGCTTCAGATCTTCACACAGCCTCATGTCTTGCAATGTCTCCCAAAGCCCTATAAACACAACACATGACAATAAATTACAAATTAGCAGTGCAAACAATGTGACCAAGCTGTAACTAGACTTGATGATTATAATATTAACAAACTGAGGATAACTGACCAGTAATGCCTTCTCCTATGGTACCGTTTTTACATGGTTCTTAAAATGATATTGCTAATGCTTACAAGCTAGCTACGGTGCTTTACAAAAACTTATACGCATCTCGTTGTCTCGTTATTTAAATAAATATGTTCACGGATTTGGTATTTATGAGAAGTTGTGAGAAGAAAAACAAGACTTACGGTGCAGTTCACGTTTTCGTCGAGCTGCATCTCTGACGGCTTCGGATGAACCAGAGCCATATAGAAATGCCTATGCATCTCTATGGCTCTGGGATGAACCACAGTCTGACAGCGGACCCGATGAAGCTGCTGTGTGCACCGAAGGAATTGCACCGGCTCTGAGCCTCACTTGGTTCTTGCTTCAGCATCTCATGTTGAACTGCATCATATCGCCGGGATGATAATCCTCCAGTGTAAAGTGAACGCGTTTTTCGAAGCAGATGCATTAGTATAGGCCCGTCACTTCATCCGCACAAACGCACCCATATACGGAAGATAGCACCGTTCTTTTTATTGTAAGTAAACCCGTGGACACGATGTCCTGACAGGCTGGAGTTTGTGCAGCCTCCATAAACACAATAATTTACCATGACGATGATCAATTGAAATTAAAAATAACTACCGAAAACACACTAACTCACGACTGCTCCTACTGTATAGCAACAGAGCTTGGCGAACGACTCCCTCTCGTGACGTCATATGACGCGGTGTGAAAAAAAAGCTGTTTTTGAGAGCTGTCAAGGAAACCGTCACTTTGTCTTCTAAATTTGTGCCCTTAGGTCTTGTAAAATATTTTCAAATAGTGCATTAACGGTTCGTATAGTATTTTCATTCACGAATATATGTTTATCTCGATTTTTTTTTAACCTGCAATATGCACTTTAAGCTTTATAATGGCAGTGGGTGGGTGTTTCTGTTCAACAGTCCAAAACAAGTCCAATAAAACGCATGTGCCACTGAGTGTCACGGTAGAGTGATGAGATCTGGGTCCAAATGCGGGGGAAGAGAATTTATTAAACAAACACAAATAAACGAACAAACAAAAGGCCAACACGGCACAACACGACTTGAAGCAAAACTAAAATAAACAAAACAGGAAACACGGTCAAGGAGTCAGTATCAGAAACACAGAGACAGAACATACAAGATACAATGCAGCCAGAATGAGTAGTGGGAAATGAGAGTTCTTATAGACCAGATAATTGTGAACAGGGGAGAGCTTTGATGAGTGCTAATGACAAGACAGGTGTTACAATCAGGGAAGTGCAGTGCAGGGAAGGGAAAACAGCGACCTCAGGTGGCTGAGGGAAGCCCCACAGCCCAGATCATGACAGTACCCCCTCTCAAGGGAACGGCTTCCAGACGTTTCCAAAACAAAAAAAAATCTGGAGGGAGGAGGAACGGTGGAAGGTGCATCAGGGGGAGGGATGGCGGGCCAGGCCCGTGCAGCGGAGGAACGTGAGTGGACACTGCCGCCAGAGGAACGTGAGCTGGCCTCGCCGCCAGTGGAACAAGAGCTGGCCTGGCCGCCAGTGGAACGTCCGCGGGCCCCGCAGCCAGAGGAACGCGAGTTGGCCCCGCAGCCAGGGGAACGCGAGCTGGCCTCGCCGCCAGTGGAACGTCTGCGGTCACTGCCGCATCAGGAACAGAGAGCGCGGTCACCGCCGCGTCCGGAACAGAGAGCACGGTCACCGCCGCGTCCAGAACAGAGAGTGGGTCACCGCCGCGTCCGGAACAGAGAGCGTGGTCACCGCCGCGTCAGGAACAGAGAGCGCGGTCACCGCCGCGTCAGGAACAGAGAGCGCGGTCACCACCGCGTCAGGAACAGAGAGCGCGGTCACCGCCGCCTCCGGAACAGAGAGCGCGGTCACGGTCGCGTCAGGAACAGAGATAGCGGTCGCCGCCGCCCCGGGAACCGCCGCCAGACGAGCGTCCTCCGCTGCCCAACGAGCGTAGATGGCCGCCATCCACTCGGGCACAGCCGCCTCGTCAGGTACAGAGTGGGCGGGCGCCGCCCCCAAGCGGGCGTACGCCGCCGCCAAGCTAGGGGACGCCGCCTCCTCAAAAAAATTCTTACCCGCTGGACCCACTTGTGCTGTCTGCATTCTGTCACGGAATAGAAAACGAGGTCTGGGTCCAGGTGCAGGTAATAGGTTTATTACGAAAAAATAAACAAACTACAACAAAAGGCCAAACACGGCACAAAAAAAGCAAAACTAAAATAAACAAAACAGGAAACACGGTCAAGGAGTCAGGATCAGAAACACAGAGACAGAACATACAGGATACAATGCAGCCAGAATGAGTAGTGGGAAATGAGAGTTCTTATAGACCAGATAATTGTGAACAGGTGAGAGCTTTGATGAGTGCTAATGACAAGACAGGTGTTACAATCAGGGAAGTGCAGTGCAGGGAAGGGAAAACAGCGACCTCAGGTGGCTGAGGGAAGCCCCACAGCCCAGATCATGACACTGAGAAGTGGCAAACGCGGAAGCGGAGAGGAGAGAGCAAAACAAAACACCGGTCATGAATTAGAAGTACGAAAGGAGGATTTGTAAAGAAAAATGTTGGAGGATTTAGATTTTTCCTTTGCTCCTGTAAACGAACGTTGGTTTTCGCGAGATGAGTGGCGCATACACAACGTATACGTCCTACGTAAACCGACAGTTAGCACAAGGTAGAGAAAAGTGATTATTGTGTGGATATTTTTCTTACAAAAACACATTAATTTGCTACAAGGGGGCTTTATTCACCCCCCCCCCCTTTTTTTTTTTGGACTGCTAACCAGAAACACGCTTGGAAGAGCTAGGATAATTTTTAATAAAACACTGATTGGATTCGACTGAAAGAAAAAAGTCATATATACCTAGGATGCTTTGTGGGTAAATCATGGAGTAATTTTCATTTTTGGGTAAACTTACCCTTTTTAAGAGTTTAAGAGTTTTTTTTAAAGGGGTCATCGGATGCAAAACTAACTTTTACATGTTATCTTTAAAAGTAATATACCCTTTTTAAAATCAGGTCATTCTCAGCTTCTTGTCAGTGTGACGAAACACAGTTGATTGACATGAGCATCTTACCTTAGACCCGCCCTCACCAAGCTGAAACAGTCATCTGAGCCACTTAAGAGGCAGAGGACAACGTTACTTTGTTTTTAAAAGGAAAGCGTCGATCCCGATCTTCATATGCATCTATGTTCGTATGAATCATTCGTGATGCAGCTTCACCCACAGCAGAAGTGAGCATAAGGGTTTTTTATGCATCTTTGCTTTCTTAATAATGTGCTTGTTGGCAAGTTTCACCGATAAACGCGGCTAAAGTAAACATTACAGCTCGTAATCCCTCAGCAGAGAGGGGCGGGGCGAGCAGAGCTCATTTGCATTTAAAGGGTCCATGCAATAAAATGAGCTGATATTTTGCAGAGCTGATTTTGACAAGGTAAAAGTTTTTTTTTTTTTTTTTTTTTTACACTACTATTGAGAATTTTAACCAAAGTATATTAGAGATTTTTCATTAAGACCCTAAAGAATCATAGGAACTTGATGATAAGAACCGATGACCCCTTTAAAATTAAAATTAAAATTGAATTCTGCAAGGGTGCACTAAATTGATCAAAAGTGACAGTAAATATATTTATAATTCTACAAATAAAATATATTTCAAATAAATGCTGTATTTTGAAATTGCTATTCATCAAATAATCCTGAAAGAATTTGAAAGGGTTTTTCAAAAAAGGGACATTTCACCAAAAAATTTAAATTGCCCCATTATTTACTCACCCTCAAGCCATCCTGGGTGTATATGACTTTCTTCTTTTAGGCAAATACAACCGGAGTTATGCGGCTCCGGGGGTTTAATAATGGCCTTCTAAAGTGAATCGATGAGTTTGTGTAAAAAAATATCCACATACTGTACATTCTGTGTATTTTACCGCATTCGCCTACATCTTAAACCAAAAAGAGACTGTATTTTCTTTGCTGTAAACAAAACTTGGTTCTCATGAGACTAGCATATTCTCACTGGAGCTTACGCTTATTGTTCTACAACATCTGTTAAAACGTGATTCTCTCAACGCGCGTATGACAGTTACCAGAAGCTAGAGATTACGGCTTATAAAGTTTTAAATCTGATTTTTTTTTTCTAAAAAATAAAAAAAGCATCAGCTTGCTTCAGAAGGTCTTTGTTAATCCCCCGGAGCCATTTGTAACATTTTTTTTAGGATGGATGGACACACTTTATTGGACTTTATAAAGCTTGGAAGAGGCAGGAGATTTTTTTTGTATAACTACAGTTGTATTCGTAAAAAAAGAAAAAAGAAAAAAGAAAGAAAGTCATATACACTTGGCTTTAGGCTTTAGGGTGAGTAAATCATGGAGTAATTTTCATTTTTGGGTGAACTTTCCCTTTAAATGACAACCATTTCAACGCTGTTTAGAAATGTGTCTTAAAAACTAGATCAGCATATTGTAATGATTTCTGAAGGATCACGTGACACTCAAGAGTGGAGTAATAGCTGCCTAAACTTCAGCTTTGCAATCACAGTAATTCATTAGATTTTAAAATGTATATCAAATCAAAAAAAAAAAAAAAATGCTTATTTTATATTGTAATGTTATTTATCAGTATTGCTGTTTAACTGTATTTTTGATCAAATACATAGTTTGCATGAAAGAGAGAGAGAGAGAAAAAAAAACTTGTTTATCGATTTTGGATTACTTACCACTTTACTGGAGTTCATTTACTGCTCATGCAGCTGAAATGGTTAAATCCAAAAAGCTATTGGCTTTTAATGGATTTTATAACAGTCATCTTTATTCTAAATGTATACATTTTCTCTGTGTGCACTTTTATTTCCAAGTTGTGTAAAATCAACAAATCAGATTAGATATTTCCAAACACTGTTTTCTAGTTTTGCGTGCAGTATGCATCAGACAGTCCATGAATAAACTCTAGGTGATCTATGGTTGTGCCATGAATCTAGTATGGCCTTAGAAAGTCTATTTCTCACACACACCGAGACAACAAGGCGAGAAGATGCTCTCTTCTTCCTCTGTCATTCTGTTTAACACCACCTTTGAAGCACTTCTCCCCTGATGTGCCCTTTCATGTATCTAAATTGCACATTGAATCTGGAGTCTATGTACTAACTCCTGAGAGTGCACTTGTAACACAGAGAATGGAAAACACATGCCCTCAGCCATGATAAGAAGAGCTTTCATATTCTCATTAAATTTTAGACAACCACAGCTGCTATCAAAGCACCACAGAAATGAAGTGATGGACAAAACAACAACTGCAGAGGACAGACCAACTGCCTATCCAGACACAACGCCAAACAAAAGAGAACAAAACAAACAAACAGTGGAAAGTAACCGTGATTAAAAAAAAAAGCGCTGCTGGTCCTGGAGAATAACAGGTCTTGGCAGACATTTTGAGAGCTTAACACAGAGCCTCCTGGCAGAATGGGAAAGGTGATGCAGCGAGGTGTACAGCAGATGTGCTGATTAGCAGGTGCACGCCAGCCGGCATCTGCACATCCGTCTGTGTGGGCTTCATAACAATTATCTCCACCGAGCACGAAATATCCTGCTTGCTCCAGTTAAACCTAGAAGAACAGACAAAAGGCTACTTTTCAAGAATAATTTGTAACATGCGGCTACTTAACAAACATTCGTAATGAGTGAGATGGACAATTTATAATATAAACATCTGAGGGAACAGCCGTTTTCATAATGGCTGGGATTTGCTGGAATTTACTGCTGAAGGTCCACTTCAACTTTATGTACTGCAGAAGATTAGGACTCAGCCAATGTATCAGTATGGATTTATCCTGTTTAATTATCTTACTCTTATTATCCAGTTTTGGAATTTGCTGCTGTAGAGGTGGCAGTTGGATGGGGTGGAGGGGGATTCGGAATATACTACAAGGACTTGTTAAGTGCAATCTGGAGGACCTGATTGAGCACACACTCTTAGTGCGGTTGGGAATACTGCAAAGTCAGTCACACTCCTAGGATAACACAAACTGGATTCAAGAAACTGCAAGGAAACTAGAAGCTCAATAATGAAAGTACCTTCGAAAGATCACTGGAATAGTTCAAGTGGACATCATATGCAAAACCCACTTTTTGAAAATGTATTAGTTGTGTCTTAGCAGTGTTTGGACACAACTACCCTACAATGATAAAACTACAATGATAAAAATCCATTCACTCATCCATTCAAGAGTTTCCACCCCCCTTTCACAGTCTGCAAAATTTTAATTATTTGGTAACACTTTATTTCGATGGTCCATCTGTTGACACTCTACTAGTTATCAGTATTCATTTAGTTGCATGTCAACAGTGCATCAGTTGACATTCAACAACATTGTTTCAACAGACAATCAACATACATTCAACTAACTGCCTGTAGTTTATAAAGTGCATGTTAGTTTCTAATTTATAGATTTTACAAAAAGTGCATGTTGACTGTCAGTATGTCTTTTTCAACATGTTATTAACTAATAGTCAGCTAACTTTCTGTAGATTGTGTTACCATCTTCTAAATTGTTTACCAATTTATTAAAATTAATCTGTCAGTTGATAGTCCACAGTCATGTCAACACATGATCAACATCATATTATATCATCCTTACTTAAGAGCCTCAAATACATCAAATGAATAATTACTTAACCATCTAATTTTTTATCAAAATCACGTTTGTTATCTGTTGATAGTTAACTAAACATTAGTTGTGCATCTGTTGTGTGTCAACTAATCTAGTTTACATTCAGCAGACTATTAGTAGGCCTTCTCAACTAAGCATTTGTAGATATATTTTAGGACTATCCAATTAAAGTGAAAAACAGTTGATAACAGTAGAAAGTCTATAAACTATCAACAGAACACATACAAGCATGCATTAATTGTATGCAATATATTTGCAGTTTAAAATGAAAGTCAATACCAGACAATGAAAATACAATAGAACAAACACTACAGGCAGGATATTGGAGAAAGTTGTTTTATTAACAATATATTTACACAAACCCACTGTTTGCTAGTGTATCAGATCTGAACAGTCTGATGTGTGGCAAGTTTGACATCAATTAACAAATATTTATATATAAAACGTCTAGGTTACGAAGGTAACCCACGTTCCCCGAAGGAGGGAACGGAGACGTTACATTGGGATCTCGCCTGAGAGACCGATCATCTCTGAGCCTTATATAAAAAAGGCCAATTGCAAATTGGCGAGTGGACGTGCGCGTCGGCCACTCCCCCGCACATGCGGGTATATAAGAAGGCGGCGCGCATCACTCAAACAGGTTTTCGCTGAAGAGCCGTCAAGCCGGCGTCAGCGCGACGCCAGGGACGTGGCAGGGGAATGTAACGTCTCCGTTCCCTCCTTCGGGGAACGTGGGTTACCTTCGTAACCTAGACGTTACCCCTTCAGTCGAATCACTTCGACGTTACATTGGGAACAAGCCCATGGAAAAGGCCACGACCCTGACGCCGCGTTACGCAACAACTTCACGTGCTGACAAGTATACGTGCCGGCAGGCGAAGTGTAACGTAACCTTCCCAACGCCCTGGGGCCCAATAAGGGGGCCCACCAGGGATGCCAGTTGTACTGAAGCATGGGTTGGGGGGGCGGAGCACATGAAATTCTACATGTGGAAATAAGAATAATTCAATATATCCATAAAGGTTTTTAGGGATACACGAGGGAAACAGCGGTCTCCTCCGCTGGAATAAATAAAAACTAAGCCACAACCTGCGGGGCGAAGGAGACCCAGGCAGGATCACAGTGCAGGACTACTCCGCGCCTAGCCCTGACTGCGGGGCAGGAGGACCCAGGGTTCGCCGGAGGGAACATTCTGGGAAATAGCGCACGGATCCACGTGGGAATGGCGCAGCAAGCCGACACCAGCCGGTCTTCCCGCTCACCTGTGAGTCCTTATGTTAGGACACGGGAGAACGGCCTCTACGCAAGGTTGGAGAACCAAGCGAAGGTAGGGTGTCGCCCAGCCCGCAGCTTCCGGTTTATACATCTGCTGGTGAGGTGCCATGAACCAAGGATCACGGCTGTCCCTGGGTATAACAGGGAGAGGCATCTACCACCATTTAGCCAACCTCAGTTCGGGGAGCATTCCCTTTCTGCTGAATCCCGAGGCAGATGAAGCTGCTGGTGCGGCTGAAGTGCCGAGTGATTCAGTCTCACATATTTAACGACACAACATAGCACGACTGGGTCTGCCTCCTCCAGGGCAGAGCTTGCAGGTCCACCACCTGATCGCGGAAAGGCGTGGTGGGGACCTTGGGCACCGGGCCGGGGTCTCGACGGTAACGTGGAAGACGCCGGGCCCGAATTCTCGACACACTTTGCTGGCAGAAAAGCTTGTAGGCCCTCTTAATGGGAGCCAGGGCAGTCAGGAGCGCTGTCTTAATGACAGGAATTTTAGCTCGACTGAGGCCAGTGGCTCCAATGGAGCGACCCGCGGCCCTGAAGGCGACGGGGAGGTCCAAGAGGTATGAGGTGCGTGCTAAGCACCTCTGAGGAACCTGAGCTTGTCGGTAACCTACCCTCTTAAAGGAAGCCAGGGCAGTCAGGAGTGCTGTCTTAATGACAGGAATTCTAACTCGACTGAGGCCCGAGGCTCCTAAGGAGCAACCCGCGGCCCTGAAGGGCGACGGGGGGGTCCCAGAGGGTATGAGGCGTTACTTGACAGAGAAAACTTGTAGGTCTCCTGCCCTCTTAACGGGAGCCAGGGCGGTCAGGAGCGCTGTCTTGATGACAGTAATGCTAGCTCGACTGAGGCCAATGGCTCAATTGGAGCGTCCCGCGGCTCTGAAGGCGACGGGAAGGCCCCAAGAGGGTGTGGGGTGCGTTCTGGGCACCTCTGGGAAACCTCACGGCCAGTGAATGCTTACCTACTTAGCTCCATCTACTGCATGTGATACGCGGCGAAGCAGCGGCATATACTTAAAGAGTGAGGGGACAGTCTGCGCTCAAACTCTCCTGCAGGAAGGGAAGCATACTGCAACCGTGTAACTCTGTGGAAAGCCAGCAAATAGACCTCATCTCAGTGCGAGCCTGCCTCTAGTCAAGGGAGCTCGGACTGAGTGATAATTGTATCACGGCCTGAGAAGACCGGAGAGATCTGGGTGTCATACCGTGCCCTACAGGGAGGGACTGCCGCGAGGGAACGGTTACTAGACCTGAGTCCGGGTGGGCCATTCTTGTAGCGCAACCAACAGACTTACTCCTCGTCCTCCCTGGACTTGCACAGAGTCTGAGCAAGGAGGCTCACTGGGGAAGGGCGTACTTGGGCCCCGGAGGTCAGCTGAGTGCCAGCGCTACTCTGAAGGAGGCAGCTGGCAGTGAGAGCAATCGGGGGCGAGCGGATGTGGCTGGCCTACCGATATGCTCCAAACTAGCTGCGTCACGGGGTGGAGTCGCCATCCTGCAGGTGGTGGACTGCCGTGAGAGCCGATAGGCTGCACGGTTGAGTTTACCTGCTTCAAGTGAATGGCAAGTAGCAAAATGTGCCACGTACTCCCTGGGAGCAGATGGAGAGGCTGTAAGCCTCTGTCGTACATGGCAACCCAACCCGTGGTAAGCCACGGGCTGGCTTGTCGGCCAAACTGCGGGAAAACGCCAGTCCGGAGTGGGCCGAGATGCCATGCCCATCCTGGGACTCGATCGTGCTGAAGCGGTCTCACATGAACAAGCTTAGCGGCTCTTAGCGGCTAGAGCTGTCATGTGCCCCAGGAGCCTCAGTTGAGAGGACCGCTATGTTGAGCCTGATTGACTCAGGAACTACAGCACTGACTGCGCGCTCTAGGTAGTAAGGCGGGCTGTCTTAAGGACCGAGTCAGGCTCCCGACCGAGGAAACGAATTCCCTCGGTTGGCCTGAAGGACCAGATGGCGGGGGTGCCGAGGCACCAAGTCCCTATGTTCGCACAACGGAACTCACGAGTGGGCTGGTAAAGCACCAGTCGAAGAGACGGTTGAAGACGCGAATACCTGTCTGCCGAAAAAGGGGACAGGGGAGCTCCCATGGCCTAAAGAAGGCAGGAAGGAGAGGGACTAGCCAAATGGAAGCACCTAGCGCTGAGCGCTCGACCCCCGGGGCAGACCGCCGGAGGGGTGTGCGCCGGGGAAGATCGAGACGAGACAGCGGGTGCCCTTCAGGCAGATGGCTGCAACCCAGCCCTGGAGACGGAAACATAGCTGTATGTGCTTCGTCGTGAGCGAGTGTGCCGACAGCCTGAAAGGGATCGGGACAGAGCTCCATCCAGGGCGGGTATTAACCCACCACACTAACTGGACACGTGAAGTCGAGACTGAAAGGTCCCGACCTCGTCCCGGGGGAGGGACAGGCTGGATCGCGTCCTTCGCCAGTAGGAACGCGACCTCCGCAAGCAGAACAGAGGCACGCCTGCCCGAATAAGAAAGTAAGGGGTACCTCTGAGTCTGGGCGGACGCCTGGGGCCGGGCCGTACCGTCCGTATCAACCATCGTAGTGGTATCAAGGGAACGTTGACCGACGTGACCGTGGTGGGGCAGCCTAGGGGGAGACAGGGAAGGAGACAGAACCCAGAAGGATGAACGTCCTGGGGAAGTGTCTAACTGCACTAAGCAGTGCTTACCTTCTTCCCTGGATCCCGCGCTGGCGAAGGCTGGCCGCGAGTCTGGTTCCGAGGAGTGTAAGTGCTGCTCAGAAGGAAACTCGAGGCCGAAGCCAGAGGTGAGAAATTGCTCTTTTTGAGAAAAAGTGGGTACCGTCGACGAAAGCCGACGGCAGCATTGAAGTACACAGTGGCTCCCGGCCCTCCACCGGGAGCGGGGAGCGTAGATTGTTAGCATCCCCTAAGGAGCAGTCTCAATCACCTCTGGAGGCCCGCGTCAGGGACGTTTCGCAGTTTTCTTGCGGGTGTTTCGGGCCGATCCCTGTGCCGCGGGCGGCGCCACTCTCCTGCGGCTGGCTCTGCGCTTGCGGGCCCTTCTCGCCGACCTGGCGTCGTGGGCCTCCGCGGTGGGGCGAGCCGTAGATGTTGCGGCCGCAGGGGGGCGCCCTCGGCGACGTGCAGGCGGAGGCGGTGCCTCCGGCGGCGGGATGGAAGCATCGCGGCGGGGCAGGATGTGAAACGCCTCCGTCTGTCTCTGGGCTGCCGAGAACTGTTGGGCAAAGTCCTCGACAGAGTCGCCGAATAGGCCCCTCTGGGAGATGGGAGCGTCGAGAAAGCGTGCTTTGTCGGCATCTGCCATCTGGGCCAGAGAGAGCCACAGGTGTCGCTCCTGGACCACAGCCGTGGACATCACCTGACCAAGGGCCCGCGCCGCGACCTTCGTCGCACGAAGGGCGAAGTCGGTGGCAGCGCGGAGTTCCTGCATCGTACCTTGGTCGGGACCACCCTCGTGCAGCTGTTTCAACCCCTTGGCCTGGTAGACCTGCAGGGTTGCCATCGCATGCAGGGCCGAGGCGGCCCGCAAGGGCGGACGAGCGCTCACACGCCTTGGACGGGAGACGCGGCCGGCCCCGCCAGGTGGCAGCGCCACGCGGGCAAAGTTGCACCGCCATAGCGCGCTCGACCTGGGGAACCGACGCATACCCCCTGGCCGCCCCGCCATCAAGGGTGGCGAGGGGAGAGGAGCCGGGCAGCGGGCGAGATGAAAAGGGCGCCCGCCAGGTCTTAACCAGCTCCTCGTGCACCTCCGGGAAGAATGGCACCGGGGGAGGGCGAGGCGATGCCGCCGGAGCCGTCCCCAGGAACCAGTCGCCCAGCCGAGAAGGATCGGCCGAGGCCGATGGAGTAACCTCCAGGCCGATCCCCCTGGCGGCTCGGAGGAGCATAGCCGAGAGCTCGGAGTCTGCCTCCGACGGGGCAGCAACCGCGGAGGGGCGCCGCGCCGCCGGAAGAGCGTCCTCACCCCCTGACTCTCCCTCTGACGCAGCGTCAGACATCTCTTCCTCCTGAGGAGCGCCAAAGGAGACGCCCAGCCCGGCTGGCGGGGAGGCGTACTGCTTTGGCATCTCGACGGGGGTATGCTGGCGGGCGGAAGACCGCAGGGCTTTTGGAGCCGGCGGAACGTTCGGCACCGTGACTCGAAATTCCCCCTCGTGCCTCGCCACAGCGGCGGAAAAATTCCGCAGGCCGTGGGGCGCGAAGGGGGGCCTGCCCGCGAGCGAGCGGCGAGTCCTCAGCATTCCCATGGTCATGCTTTCGCAATGAATGCATGAACCATCCGTGAAAGCTGCCTCAGCATGTTCAATGCCCAGACATGTGAAGCAGCTTTCATGTCCGTCCAGTGAGGTGAGGAAACTGCCACACCCAGAAGCGCACGGCCGGAAAGCCATTCTGAAAAGAACGTCTTTACACAGCCGTGAGAAATTGCTCTTTTAGTCCCGGTCTGCCCAGGGAGGAAACCGCGGCACCACTGTGCATTCAATGGGGCTTGCTCGCTGGAACGCAGGAGGCTTTTATGGCCGTGAAAACGGCCGCCCGCGGGACCCCGCTGGCGGCGCCGAGAAATTCACTCTTTTAGTTTGTCTCTTTCAATCGGCGCACACCAGCAGAGAGAGCAGCAGGAACGTGAAGTTTTCCTTTTTCTTGAGGAGAGAAGGCTTGAGCATACCGGCTCTGAAAGCGAAAGTCTGTTTGAGTGATGCGCGCCGCCTTCTTATATACCCGCATGTGCGGGGGAGTGGCCGACGCGCACGTCCACTCGCCAATTTGCAATTGGCCTTTTTTATATAAGGCTCAGAGATGATCGGTCTCTCAGGCGAGATCCCAATGTAACGTCGAAGTGATTCGACTGAAGGGGTAACCAACGTGATCTCATGATAATTCGTATTTATTTTACGTAAAATGTGGTTCTACAAAATGTACATTTACTTACGTTTTTCCAGACACTAAAACATACAATACTGACGTATTTACAGCATCTAAACGTACAAATAAATACATATTTTTTTAGCATTTTAACGTACAATACTAACATATTGAGGACACCTAAAAACAACCAGGGCTGCGTTTCCCAAAAACATCGTAAGCTTAAGTTGATCGTAGCTCCATTGGTTTCAATGGGTCTACGATGTACTTAAGCTTACGATGCTTTTGGGAAACGCAGCCCAGGACCAGACCCAAATTCAAGCCTTTATCTGACGATCTTCATTTCCATCCAACTAAGCGAGTCCACCAGCAACAGCCATAAAACCGCGCTCAAACGCATTTTAAAATTTCAAATACAGACGCACTAGGAAACTACAGGTTTTATGGCAGGAAAACCGAACGCTCATTGGCTCTCGCAAGCATTCGCTACAGATTACGACATGCCGTGTTTCTGGTGAGTTGTGTTTGAACGATGCGCGGGCGCCTAGACGGAGAGGATCAGGATAATAATCTGACCATATTTTCAACCATCAACAATTTAAATCCTGCTTTGCACCTCAAAGAAACCTACTGTATTCCGCCAGAGATGACTGCGGCTACAAACGCATCATTTGGATTACTTTTTGGTACAGCTGTTGACATTTTTGTTAATGAATAAATTATTGCGATTGCACGTTTCCGTCTTTCATGTTTTTTTTATTACTGTACAGAGAGATATGATGGTTAACGTTAGGTTTCGAGGTAGGAGTGACTAGCGACTATAAAAATATTTTTTATGTTTTATTATCAAAATGAGAATTTTCCTGCATATTTTGGTCAGTTACGTTTTAGATCCTTTTATATTCGCTATTAAATGGGTAAGTTATATAAAACAAACAGCACCATGCCACCTCAGGAGTAACTTCTGTTTGTTTGTTTTATGTTTTATTAATTTAATTGATGTCAAACTTGCCACACATAATCAGACTGTTCAGATCGGATACACTAGCAAACAGTGGGTTTGTGTAAATATATTGTTAATAAAACAACTTTCTCCAATATCCTGCCTGTAGTGTTTGTTCTATTGTATTTTCATTGTTTGGTATTGACTTTCATTTTAAACTGCAAATATATTGCATACAATTAATGCATGCTTGTATGTGTTCTGTTGATAGTTTATAGACTTTCTACTGTTATCAACTGTTTTTCACTTTAATTGGATAGTCCTAAAATATATCTACAAATGCTTAGTTGAGAAGGCCTACTAATAGTCTGCTGAATGTAAACTAGATTAGTTGACACACAACAGATGCACAACTAATGTTTAGTTAACTATCAACAGATAACAAACTAGTGATTTTGGTAAAAATGAGATGGTTAAGTAATTATTCATTTGATGCATTTGAGGCTCTTAAGTAAGGATGATATAATATGCTGTTGATCATGTGTTGACATGACTGTAGACTATCAACTGACAGATTAATTTTAATAAGTTGGTAGACAATTTAGAAAATGGTAACACAATCTACAGAAAGTTAGCTGACTATTAGTTAATAACATGTTGAAAAAGACATACTGACAGTCAACATGCACTTTTTGTAAAATCTATAAATTAGAAACTAACATGCACTTTATAATCTACAGGCAGTTAGTTGAATGTATGTTGATTGTCTGTTGAAACAATGTTGTTGAATGTCAACTGATGCACTGTTGACATGCTACTAAATGAATACTGATAACTAGTAGAGTGTCAACAGATGGACCATCGAAATAAAGTGTTACCAATTATTTTAGCAAAATAAGAGGGATCATACAAAACATGTTATTGTTTATTTAGTACTGACCTGAATACGATATTTCACATAAAATATGTTTACATATAGTCTACAAGGTAAAATAATAGTTGAGTATATTATGAATTTAAAAATGACCCCTTTCAAAAGTTTAATTTGATTATTAGTTTGATTTTTAATACTGTGTTGTTACCTGAATGATCCACAGCTGTGTTTTTTGTTTAGTGATAGTTGTTCATGAGTTCCTTGTTTGTCCTGAACCATTAAACTGCCCGTTGTTCTTCAGAAAAATCCTTCAGGTCCCACAAATTCTTTGGTTATTCAGTGTTTTTGTGTATTTTGTGTAACCCTTTCCAACAATGACTATATATTTTGGAGATCCATCTTTTTGCACAGGACAACTGCATATGCAACTAGGTTCAAATGCTCACTGATGCTTCAGAAGGAAAAACCCATGTATTAAGAGCCGAGGGTGAAAACTTTTGAACAGAATGGAGATGTGTACATTTTCTTATTTTGCCTTATTCATTTAGTACTGTCCTTCAGAGGCTACAGAAGATAGTTACATGTTTCCTAGAAGACAAAATAAATTAAATTTACCCTTAAAATTAAAAAGTTTTCACCCCCCGGCTTACTGTTGTTCCCCACCGGGAACGTCTTCAGCGTGACACGCTCTGAAACACGTGTGTAATCCGAGCAACGGGAACGCGAAACGTCACCGCGTCGATGACGTCATCACGCCGATGACGTCAGACCAGGAAGCTATAAAAGCACATGGGCACAAACGATCGGCAGCTTCTGTCTTTCAGCAGCGCTTTATGTGTGTGTCCGATGTTTCTCTGCTTTTCTGTGCCAGTTTGCACAACTTTTATTTGAGAGAAACTCGTCTGTCTCTAGTATAATGGCTTCAAACAAGCAATTTAGATCGTGTGTGCCTCCCTGTCCTCGCTACTTCATGGACCGGGACACACATGATTTGTGTGTAGCTTGTTTGGGAGCGAAGCATGCGGAGTCAGCCTTCGAGGGGGCTGGCTGCCAGCATTGCGAGAGAATGTCCATTTGC
This sequence comes from Garra rufa, assembly GCF_049309525.1. Taxonomy (NCBI): domain Eukaryota; kingdom Metazoa; phylum Chordata; class Actinopteri; order Cypriniformes; family Cyprinidae; genus Garra; species Garra rufa. Next base: position 23,343,223 of record NC_133363.1, on the reverse strand, counting down.
ACGCTTAGCTCCCGGAGGGCTCTCTTTGCGGAGGGAGCCCTCATCTCCATTCCCCGTGGTTCCGGTCCCGCTGCTGCTGAGGCAGGGTGGCGGCTGCTATCATGGGGTTCGCAGATGGATCTGGAGGAGGGCATGGAGACGGGCGAGCCCCTTTCTCCTGCCTCAGCCCCCAGATCCTGCCTTCAATCTGGGCCGGAAGCCTGCTCTGCGGTTTCTTCCCCCGGGGAGAAGGCTCGACACTTCATCTCTCTTCCTCTGAGGAGGTAGAGGTTGAAGTTGTCGATGAAGCCACAGAGACACCTCAGTCTGCCCTGTATGAAGACTTAATGGAGGTGGTAACACGTGCAGTGGCCAAATTAAACATTGAATGGCCAGATGAAAAGGTTCATGAGCCAGCAAAAAGTAAGCTGGACGAAAGGTTTCTTAAACCTAATCCACCACCTCCACGCCGGGGTCTGCCATTTTTTCCTGATCTCCACACTGAGGTGTCGATATCGTGGAAACACCCATACTCGCCCGTGTTCTCTCCCCCACCACTTCCCTTTACAGCAATGTGGTTGGGATGGAGAAACATGGTTATAGGACGTTGCCCCGGTTTGAACAGACGCTTGCGAGCTATCTGTCCCCTGCCGCTGCATCGTCCTTAAAGGCCCCGGCACTGCCATCAAAGCCACTCAGAACCACCTCGGCTTTGATCGGCAAGGGTTATGCGGCAGTAGGTCAAGCTGGTTCCTGCCTTCACACCATGGCAGTGTTACAAGCCTACCAAGCTGACCTGCTGAAAGACATGGATGAGGAAGACCGGGTCAGAGCCACTGACATTGACGAGCTACATTGTGTCTCTGAGCTGGCTCTGCGGGCCACCAAAGAGACCGCCAAAGCTATCGGGCGGTCCATGGCAGCTTTGGTGGCCGCAGATTGGCATTTGTGGTTTACCCTGTCAGAAATAAGAGAACGAGACAGGGTCTTCCTGCTGGACGCCCCGCTTGAGCCTTCTGGCCTTTTCGGCGACTCAGTCAATTCTGTCGTCGAGAGGTTCCAGGAGTCTCGTAAGCAAGCAGCAGCGTTCCAGCGCTATCTTCCTCGCTGGTCTTATGGGGCTGCTGGACAGGAACAGCCCCATCCGCACCCCTCGTCTTCATACAGGGGCACACAGAAACAGAGTGTCGCCTCCCGTGCTCCACCGCAAAGAGGTGGTCGTGGGGGCCACTCTAAGTCGCGGCCTTCAAAGCTGAAGATGGACCTGCGAGCCGTCCTTCAGGCTAAGAAGACCAAGGGCAAGAGTGGTGTTTTCCTCATCACACAGAACCCGTCTCTCCCCAGAGCCCCCAGGGAACCGATCTGTTGCCTCTGCTACCATTCCAGAGCACAGCGGTTCCCAGCGAGCTTCCTGTGCAGTGCTCCCCTCGTCCACCAGGGGACCTGCGCAGCTCGCTACCCCTAAGGGGGTCCTTCAAAAGGCTGGGGCGGTTCGCTCCTGCCGGTCTTCAGCCCCAGGGCATCGCTCCAGCCATCTCAAAAACACCGGAGGTCAGCCTCGAGAGGCTGATTCCCTTAGTAGATTACCTAGCAGCATGGAAGCTTCTGCCGGGAGTCTCAAAGTGGGTCCTGCATACTGTAGAAAGAGGTTACAGCATCCAGTTTGGTGCACCACCACCCCGATTTTGCGGGGTTCTTCCCACTGTAGTGGGACACGAGCAGGCTCCGGTACTAGAACAAGAAGTAAAAACGCTCTTGAGGAAGGAGGCCATCGAGGTGGTTCCTCCTCTTCAAAGAGAATCCGGGTTCTACAGCCGATACTTCATAGTGCCAAAGAAGGATGGGGGGTTGCGTCCTATTCTAGATCTCAGAGTTCTGAAACGCGCAGTCATGCGCCTAGCGTTCAAAATGTTGACTGTAAAACAGGTTGTTCAACAAATCAAGTCCGAGGACTGGTTTGTCACCATAGATCTCAAAGACGCCTACTTCCATATCTCCATCCTTCCTCAGCACAGGAAGTTCCTGAGGTTCGCTTTTGGGGGCAAAGCTTACCAATAACAGGTTCTTCCCTTCGGTCTGGCTCTCTCACCCCGCACTTTCACCAAATGCATGGAAGCTGCCCTCGTGAAGCTGAGGCTCCAGGGCATTCGCATCCTGAACTATATCGACGACTGGCTGATTTTAGCCCAGTCTGAGTCCATGGCAGCACAACATCGAGATGCTGTGCTAGCCCATATGAAAGAGTTGGGGTTATGACTGAACGCCAAGAAAAGTGTGCTATCTCCAGTTCAGAGAACTTTAAGTGGAAATTGTTCACTTCTTGGTGTAGTGCTCGTCAGCTTACGTGGCGGCAATATCTGCTTTCCATGACCCTGTCTGGGATCGCTCCTTGGGTAGATAGTCCATTTCCTCCGAGGTGTTCTGAGGCTGAGGCCTACAGTTCGATCTAGGGTTCCCCCATGGGACCTGGCCGTGGTCCTGGAGGCTATGTGCAAACCTCCCTTCGAACCTATCGAAGAAATACCTCCTGGAGTGTTGACACTAAAAACTGTCTTCTTCCTTACCATTTCCTCACTCAAGAGAGTGGGCGATCTTCAGGCCCTTTCAGTGGCTCCTTCTTTTCTGGATTTTGCTCCTGGCATGACCAATGCTTTCATTTACCCCAGACCGGGGTATGTTTCTAAAGTTCCCTCCTCTGTGCCACGGCCTGTCGTGCTAGAAGCCTTCTGTCCTCCTCCATTTCAGGACTCAGACGAAGAGAAGCTTAATTGTATGTGTCCAGTGTGAGCACTGGATGCATACGTCCACAGAGCTGCCCTGTGGAGAAAATCTGACCAATTGCTTGTATGCTACGGTCCTTATAAGAAAGGGCTTCCCGCCTCTAAGCAGACCCTTAGTAGATGGATAGTGGAGGCCATCTCTATGGCTTACGAGTCATCTGACCTCCCCACTCCTTTGGGGATCAAGGCTCACTCCACTAGGAGTATGGCTGCTTCTAAGGCCTTTTTGTCTGGCGTTTCCCTGTCCGACATCTGTAACGCTGCGGGAGTTCTATGGCCTAGACATTCGGGCCACTCCAGGCTCCACCGTCCTCTCGCTCTAGTGGTTCTCGGACACCCTAAGCAGAGGCTTGCAAGTCTGGCGGCGTGGGCATATCATTCCCCATAGCGTTTTCGGACACAACTTGAGTTCCCGGTGGGGAACTCTCCTAGGTTACGTATGTAACCCTAGTTCCCCTAGGGAACGAGAGCTGCGTCTCAAAGCCATACTTCCGGCACCTCTGCTTCGCGCTGCTTCAGCCAATCAGGAGCTGCCGATCATTTGTGCCCATGTGCTTTTATAGCTTCCTGGTCTGACGTCATCGGCGCGGTGACGTTTTGCGTTCCCGTTGGTCGGATTACACACGTGTTTCAGAGCGTGTCACGCTGAAGACGTTCCCCATAGCGTTTTCGGATGCAGCTCTCGTTCCCTAGGGGAACTAGGGTTACATACGTAACCTAGGAGAGTTTTTAATTACAGATTTTGTCAACGCGTATCAAATTAGGCAACTTTTTACAAATTAGGCAACTACATTTCAATGTATGGTAGTATTTTACAGTAAGGTCCTATTAATTAACATTAGTTAATGCATTTGTTACTGTATTTATTAATATTTGTTGATGTTAGGTAATGAACAATTCAGCTGTTTTTTTTTTCCTAGTTCATGTTCATTTTAGCTCATAACAGATACAACTATGTAAGCACTTGATCCCTTCTGGTCATGTTGTTTATAACACACTGCTGAAAATGACTAATATACAATTCAGCAGAAACTGTTGGTTTTCTAAAGTGCAGAATCAGGGAAACTGGCCCTTAGCTCGAGAAATATTTACCCCTTTATGTCGACACTAGTTGAGTTGATGTGCAAAGAAGCCACTGTGTATGCAACACAGTATTCTGAAGTTCATTTGAAACAGGCTCCCACTTTATTGAACGCCATTGCATTTTACTGTAGTTGTCAGATGCAATAAGACTCACAGCTTGGGATCTTTTGATTGCCAGTCATGTATAACCATTCTAGTCGTTCATTTGACAAGCGCATATACCCAAGCTATTTACACAGGGAAACTCAAATAAAGATTGATCTTATTAGCTGATGCTGCATTTCTTGCTAGTGCAACTTCTTTGTTTTAACACCACCTCTTTTGTATTTGTTTCTTGTTTGCAGTATCAGCCAGCGATTGTGATTCGGAGCAAAATGCAGAGATCACATACTACACGCTTAGTCCTGATTTCATCATTTCAGCCCATGGCACCATATTTCCAGCAGGCCCTCTGGATTATGAGAGGACCAACCACCTGTATGAATTCGTAGTGATGGCAGTGGACAAGGGCGAGGTGCCCCGCACTGGGACAGCCACTGTGCGTCTTCGCATGGCCAATGTCAACGACGAGCCTCCGGAGTTCTCGCAGCCTGTGTGAGTTTCTTATCTTTGTTGCCACCTCTCAGCCTCATCCCATGACTTGTGAGGAACATGATAATGAAGGCCTGTTGTTTTTATTCGGCTGTAAGCTGTAAACGTTTTAAAGAGCCAAGATATTGTTATCAGTAGCAGTTAACATTTTAATTAATGTAATTTTTTCCCAAAATCCCTCCTCTATGTATTTCCAATGTGTTGCTGTGGGTTCATATCCACACTAACTGCATGTTCACATCTGGCACTTCCTAACTTGTAGCAGTGCTTTCATAATGTCTCACAGTCTTGCTAAGAGGGAGTGCACTGATCGAAAAGCAGGAAGTACACCAACATAGAAAGTGCATTAGTTGAGCAATCTGGGTCTGAAGTGTTAGAGACCATTGAAGTGGCTGCAGTGCATCAAAGAAGCTGTGCAATAGTTTTTGATTAGGCCTGAATACTCACACTTCCTGACCATGCTGTGAACTTACTCTGGGGCGGGTGAAAGGAACCACCTTAATGGCCGCCTTTTTACAATTTTCAGTGTATGTGCCCTTTTAGTGTTATTAAGAGCAGGAACAAGGCTCTCATGATGGACTAGGCCAGAGTCTCTGTCTTAGGTAGAGCACTTGCTGTCAGGGCTATTATAGTTAACAGTGTTGGGGAAAGTTACTTTTAAAAGTAATGCACTACAATATTGAGTTACTCCCTAAAAAAGTAACTTAATTACGTTACTTAGTTACTTTTTAAGGAAAATAATGTGTTACATTACTTTTGCGTTACTTTTACACTGGGCATTGTTTGCTTGTTTGTTTTTTTTAATTTAAAAAGTTATTTTTGTTTCCCGTACCCAAAAATATCAGGGATACACCCACATTATGGCAAAAAACTTTTGTTTAAAAAAAAAAAGAAAGAAAAATAAACTTTGTTTGCACATTTAATTATCCATGTTATGTCAGATTGGCCAATAATATTTGATGTAAACATTGGTTGAATGTAATATTTGGCCTCAAGGAGTTTGTGTTTACTCTTGATGACCCACTCTGATGTGTGATGAGATGAGGATAAATTCTTGCAGGCAACAAGCACAGCTTTTCAAAATTAATTTGCTTTTCCTAATTTTGTGAACTTAAAATATAATACTTATGTAAAGAGTCCACTGAAGGCGAGTGTAGTGAGAACCCAAGTGCACTTTATTTACAGTGGTGTGAAATCCAAAATCCAAACGATAAACAAAGACTTGACTTGACTTGACACTAACTTGACTTAACATGACATGAACAGACTTGGCATAGAACAGACTTAAACAGTGCCTTGTATTCATATCCCTTTATTTTTGCACATTTTGTTATGTTGCTGCCTTGTTAAACTGCTTTTAATGACTTTTTTTCCCCATATCAATCTACACTCCATACACAATAATGTAAAAAAAAAAAAAAAAAAGTTCTTAACATCTTTGTAAATTTATTCAAAATAAAACACTTGATTCCATTGCATAAGTATTCATACCCCTATCTGGGACAGTTGAAATTTAGCTAAGGATTTTTAGCTCATCTCAGGAGCATTCATATTGCTTGTAGGTGTCACGGCACTTCAAGTGAAGGTAACCTGTGGCAAATTCAGTTGAATAGGTATGACTTAGAAAGGCACACACGTCTTAATAAAAGGTCGAGCTAAACAGCTGAAAATGCAAATCAGGGCAAAAACGAAGCCCTACCAAAAAGTAATGTGCATAATCTGGCATATTTTACTGGAACTGTATATGACTTAACTGTTGAGATACAGAAATGTTGTTGAAAAAACAGTGAGTCCAGTGGATCATGGCTGCTTTACTGCAAGTGTATATATTTTGATAATGATTGTTAAATGAAATGGTTTACCTGAATGATTGTTGACTAGATGAATGGTGAATTGAATGTTGTTGAATAGATTCATGAGCTGTTGTTGTGGATATAAACACCATGGCCTCCTCCATCAAGTGGTGCTTGTTGGCATTATGGCTCAGTTTGACTGGTTGGTTGACTTTGACCGGGCATTGCCACCCTCTTAAAAGCACTCAAGGGAACAATGTGGCTATAGTCATTGTGGAACGATATGGGAAACCTCTTCACCGTTAAGGTGATAGTGGATGATTTGAACAATGTGTCTGCTGGCGACAGTGGCAGGGCCCATATGCTAAAAAAATCCACGGGTCCCCCAAATATTCTCCAACTCAGTTAATATAAGTTGTATTGTTGCCTTCTCTAAGGTAAATAACATTACATGACTATTCACAAGCTGTTTTATTGTCAGTCTAATAACTTTGTCAGCATTTGTTTTAGTATTTATTTATTTTCATTTGGCCGCTGCAATGCTGCGTTTGCACGTAGTTTAAAAAAATGCAAACTGAAAAACAGTTCTGCTATAACCGCAGGGTGCAAAAATAACAACTGCACACTAGAAATTGCAGAGCTCTGCACATGACATGCAGACAAAAATATATATGGGTATTTATCGTGACCATGAATTAGTTATTCCTTCACTTGTTTTAATTAAAAGACCCCCCTCGGTGGGGCCCCAATCCGCCCGGACCCATATGCACGTGCATACCCTGCATACCCAGACGCTATGCCCCTGGCTGAATATGTTGAATGTCCCTGTGAAAGCATCTTACAGCTGAGCCTATGCTTTGAACTTTGCAGACTGAGCTAGTGATGGTTCTTCTAACCTTCACTACAATTACAAATGCATTGCCACATATTCATATGGTCATAGAACTTCAGAAATGAACTGTTTGTACTGGTTTAATTGGTTGGATGAAAATATTTATATTAAACAATTATCCATTTAGATTGAATAAGTGTATTTTGCTCTGTATTTTGCTTTTTTATATTTCAATCCCACATCTTATTGCCTATAATAAATCTAAATAGAGTGTGGTACATACTATTTTAAGAAAAGCAAGAAACATGCTTTAATAATGACACACAGAGACCTCAACAGCTGAAACACAAAAGGCTACTCATTTAAGGCTAATCATTTTTAGTATTAGAACAAAAATAATAATTGTTGCTCTTAAAAACCACCTGTGAAAATGTTGATTTTAATGTTGTTTACATGTCTAGTGTTTTTAATCCTTGAAGACAAAACCATGTCCAAATTCATGAATATTTTCTCTGTAATACTGCAGTATGCCAATACAGTCTCAGAAATGCTGTTTCAAACAGCCTCTGATTCCTACCATCATAAGAATGCAACAAATCCCAACAACATGCAGGGCTTTTCAAATCATTAGCAAAGTGTTTATACCAAAACATGTTGAATTTTAGAAGGTAGCTGTCTGAGAACAGGAACATAGTTTATGTAACATTACCAATAGAGTGTGGTGCTTGGTGGCGCTGAACATAAACAATTCCACTGAACCAAACAAAACTCACATATTTTGCTGATTATTGCTGCTGAAAATGGTCCATTTTTGTCATGTTTTGGGCTGTACTAATCAGCCGGACCAAGAAAAACATTTGGAGTACTGTAGACTCCCAAAAGTTATAACTAATCAAGGAGAAGAGTGCAAAAAAACTGTCTGAGGAACTAAAGGTGTTAGTGGTTGGCCAAACTGAACCAGAATTTCCAGTGCAAGAATCTTGAGAACTTGAGTGGCCTGCACAGAGTCCTGACCTCAACCCGATAGAACACCTTTGAGATGAATTAGATTGGAGACTGAGAGCAAGGCCTTCTCATCCAACATCAGTGTGTGACCTCACAAATGCGCTTCTGGAAGAATGGTCAAAGGTTCCCATAAACACAGTCCTAAACCTTGTGGACAGCCTTCCCAGAAGAGTTGAAGCTGTATTAGCTGCAAAGGGTGGACCGACGTCATATTGAACCCTATGGATTAGCAATGGGATGTCACTTAAGTTCATATGCGAGTCAAGGCAGGTGAGCGAATACTTTTGGCAATATAGTGTAGATGTTGGCCACTTCAGAGTTCCCGCAGCTGTTGCAGGAAAATGGCGGAAAGGGGGGAAATTGGTTCTCTAGGAACCACCCTACTGGCTAGTTCCTATAACTGAGTTCTGCGAAAGCCCCTATTATTAGCTCTTTAAGAACATAGTCAAGCCAAAGGCTAATGATATCAGTTTCCATTAGGTGTGCGATACATAAAATGCATTACCATTCTGATACATTGACTTGAAGACGATCCTGTATAGTTCACTCTTCCACTGCTTTTTTGGAATCAGTTTCTGGTTTAAACATATGTGGCTGAATTAATGAAATATTGCCACTTGCCATTGTGTAGCATTTACTTCTTCAGTTAAAGGTGCCATAGAATGCATTGAGAGAATATTTTAAATTGTTCTCTGATAGAAGGTATATGGCATAGGAAAGGGCAAAAAATCTCCAGAAACGGTTTTACAGGTCCATTTTCAACCCTAGGATTTGTCCCTTGAATGAAATGCTCTGTTATTGCCTTTTTTGGAAGCTTCATGAATATTAATGAGCTCTGCTCTGATTGGCTGTTTCACAGAGCTGCTCATCTCTATAGCTGGAACATTGACAAAAATATATATTTATTTAGGAGCTCTAGCTGCTTTTAATATGTGGTTTGTTGAATCTGCCGTTTTGAATCGCCAACATTTTAGTCTCATTACTGTGATCCATGTGCTCTGTGTAAAGTTATAATGCAGAGGGAGTGCTTACTTACCACACAAGTTCAGCTGCTTCTCAGTGATACTCGGGATCTGTAAATCATTTTACATCATCAGCGCAGTCATTTCTCCATCATTAACCATCATCAGCGCAGTCATCTCTCTGTTTATGTGGTAAGTGAAATCTTTTGTACTGCAATCCCAGGTGAAAAAAAAATATACTTAAATGCAATTAAAATACACTTAAATACCCGCAAATACATTTTTAGTACATTGTTTTTTTTTGTGTGTTAAATAAAAGTTTGATGGTTATACACTATAAATATACTAATTAAAAGTATGTTTATACTTCAGTAGGACTTTAGTACACTTGACAAAAGTATACTAAATACCAGTAATACTTAAATCATTTTTTAGTGTACTACAATAAAGTACACTACAGAAAAAACATCCAAAAGAGTTTTATTAGTGTGTTTTTCAAAAGTGTGCTTTAAATGCTTTAAACATTAGTTGATTTTTAGTCCACTGTTTACATACTAATCCTAAATTTAAAATAAGTTAATATATAAAAAATCTATTAGTAATGTATTGTAGTAGAGGTACATTTTCCCAAAAGTTGTACTTAAGTACACTTAATATGAATGCATTATTATCACTAACACTTAAATTGATTTTGAGTGTGGTAATTTTAAGTTTACATTAAATTGATTTTATTAAAAATCTATTAGTAAAGTACTGTAGTAGAAGTACATTTTCCCAAAAGTTGTACTTAAGTACAGTTAATATGAATGCATTATTATCACTAACACTTAAATTGATTTTGAGTGTGGTAATTTTAAGTTTACATTAAATTGATTTTATTAAAAATCTATTAGTAATGTATTGTAGTAGAAGTACATTTTCTCAAAAGTTGTAATTAAGTACACTTAATATGAATGCACTATAAGCCTTAACACTTAAATTGATTTTGAGTGTGGTAATTTTAAGTTATATTAAATTGATTTTATTAAAAATCTATTAGTAATGTATTGTAGTAGAAGTACATTTTCCCAAAAGTTGTACTTAAGTACACTTAATATGAATGCATTATTATCACTAACACTTAAATTGATTTTGAGTGTGGTAATTTTAAGTTTACATTAAATTGATTTTATTAAAAATCTATTAGTAAAGTACTGTAGTAGAAGTACATTTTCCCAAAAGTTGTACTTAAGTACAGTTAATATGAATGCATTATTATCACTAACACTTAAATTGATTTTGAGTGTGGTAATTTTAAGTTTACATTAAATTGATTTTATTAAAAATCTATTAGTAATGTATTGTAGTAGAAGTACATTTTCCCAAAAGTTGTACTTAAGTACACTTAATATGAATGCACTATAAGCCTTAACACTTAAATTGATTTTGAGTGTGGTAATTTTAAGTTATATTAAATTGATTTTATTAAAAATCTATTAGTAATGTATTGTAGTAGAAGTACATTTTCTCAAAAGTTGTACTAAAGTACACTTAATATGAATGCATTATTAGCACTAACACTTAAACTGATTTTGAGTGTGGTAATTCTCCCAGGTAAAAAAAAAAAGTGCACTAAAATACACTTTAAGTATACTTAGTACACTTTTCAGTAATGTACTAAAAGTGCTCTATTTTCGCACACTAATTTTGTACTTATTGTACTAAAAAATAGTATTAAGTATATGTTAAGATAAACTTAATACCATCTAAGTGTACTCAACTGTGCTATTTTGAGACACCATGAAATTGAACTAAAATGTGCTTTTAACATACTATATCTGTATTTAAAAAAATATATTTAGTTAAAACTAGAAATACACTTGAACCCTACTTTTGAACATTTATAAATATATTTATGACTAATTTAAAGTATAACAATAATATATTAAAAGAATATACAAAGTGTGAAAAAAGTGTGCTAAAATACAATTTAAGTACACTTAGTGCACTTCCCTAATGTACTTAAAGTGCTCTATTTTCGGCCACTAATTTTGTACTCAATATACTAAAAGTTATTCTTAAGTATATGTTAAGATAAACTTAAAATCATCTAAGTGTACTCAACTGTGCTATTTTGAGACACCATGAAGATGAACTAAAATGTGCTTTTAACATACTATCTCAGCATTTCCAAAAAATGTATTTTGTAACCACTTCTAATAGGATTGAAACATATTTCATAAACCTTTAAATATACTAATTATACATAAAAAATAAACTTACTGATTATTTAAAATACATGAATAATATATAACAAATGTATACAAAGCGTATTTATAATGTATTGCCCAGATATTTTTATCAATAAAAAATACACTTGTTGATTATTTAAAATACATAAATATATAACAAATGTATGCAAGGCGTATTTATAATGTATTTCCCACATATTTTTATTACAAAAAAAATACACTTGTTGATTATTTAAAATACATGAATAATATATAATAAATGTATACAAAGTGTATGTCACGCCCTTGGACTGTTTGTCTTGGTTTTTCCCAGTGTTTCCCCCATTGGACTGTCTGTTTGGTTTCTCCCATGCCCTTTTTTGGTCTTCCTGCTCATTAGTGTGATCCCCTCCACCTGTTGTTGTAATTATCTCCCCTTTATAAGTTTGTTTGATTTCCTTGTTTCTTTGTCCGGCTACAAGCGTTACACCTATGTTCCTTCGTTGTGTGCACATCTTCTCCAGTCATTCCTGTCTATTGTTACTCTGCCTGAGGACTTATTGAAGACTTTTTATTGAAGACGTTATTTTTTGCTTTCCTACACGTTTCGTGACAACGTATTTATAATGTATTGCCCATACATTTTTATTCGTTATAATACACTTATTAATTAATTAAAATATATCAATTATATATAATAAATTTATACAAAGCGTAATTATAATGTCTTGCCCACATATTTTTATTAATAAAAAATACACTATAAATACGCTATGTATACATTTATTATATATTATTCATGTATTTTAAATAATCATCAAGTGTATTTTTTATTAATAAAAATATTTGGGCAATACATTATAAATACGCTTTGTATACATTTTCTATATATTATTCATGTATTTTAAATAATCAACAAGTGTATTTTTTATTAATAAAAAAATGTGGGCAATACATTATAAATACACCTTGTATACATTTGTTATATATTATTATTGTATTTTAAATAATCAGTAAGTTTATTTTTCATGTATAATTAGTATATTTAAAGGTTTATGAAATATGTTTCAATTGTATTATAAGTGGTAACAAAATACATTTTTGGAAATGCTGAGATAGTATGTTAAAAGCACGTTTTAGTTCATCTTCATGGTGTCTTAAAATAGCACAGTTGAGTACACTTAGATGATCTTAAGTTTATCTTAAGGAGTACTTAAGAATAACTTTTAGTATATTGAGTACAAAATCAGTGCCCGAAAATAGAGCACTTTAAGTACATTAGGGAAGTGCACTAAGTGTACTTAAATTGTATTTTAGCACACTTTTTTCACACTTTGTATATTCTTTTAATATATTATTGTTATACTTTAAATTAGTCATAAATATATTTATAAATGTTCAAAAGTAGGGTTCAAGTGTATTTCTAGTTGTAACTAAATATATATTTTTAAATACAGATATAGTATGTTAAAAGCACATTTTAGTTCAATTTCATGGTGTCTCAAAATAGCACAGTTGAGTACACTTAGATGGTATTAAGTTTATCTTAACATATACTTAATACTATTTTTTCGTACAATAAGTACAAAATTAGTGTGCGAAAATAGAGCACTTTTAGTACATTACTGAAAAGTGTACTAAGTATACTTAAATCAAGTGTATTTTAGTGCACTTTTTCACATTTTGAATATTCTTTTAATATATTACTATTATACTTTAAATTAGTCTTAAATATATTTATAAATGTTTAAAATTACGGTTCAAGTGTATTTCTAGTTTTAACTAAATATATTTTTTAAAATACAGATATAGTATGTTAAAAGCACATTTTAGTTCAATTTCAGGGTGTCTCAAAATAGCACAGTTGAGTACACTTAGATGGTATTAAGTTTATCTTAACATATACTTAATACTATCTTTTAGTACATTAAGTACAAAATTAGTGTGCGAAAATAGAGCACTTTTAGTACATTACTGAAAAGTGTACTAAGTATACTTAAATAAAGTGTATTTTAGTGCACTTTTTTTTTACCTGGGATGGTTGCAGGCTAGTGCTAGCATTAAGCTAACTGATGTGCTGACGTTACCGATGACTGGGCGATGCAAATGTTGGGGGTGTAACTATTAACGATCCCGGGACTATTGCGTAACAGTCTGTGTTATGTTGGAATTGACCCATTTTTCGGTGGTCTTTTGCAAACACTAGATTTATATAAGAAGGAGGAAAACGATGGTGTTTGAGACTCACGGTATGTCATGTCCATGTACTGAACTGTTATTATTTAACTATGCCAAGGTAAACACAGATTTCCATTCTATGGCACCTTTAAGTGAGTACAAGTGGAGTAGGTAGTCTGAACTGCTGTGATTGAGTGGAGGTGGGGCATATTCATGACTCTGTATACTAGATGAAGTAATGGTATATAGATATTCAAACAATTTTAAACCATGATGAAATTATTTGACATTATATTCACAGGGGTAAATGTTTGAGTGTGTCATTTTGATTCAGAGAAGATGGATTAAAATATGATTATTAAGGACAAAAGATAAAGATAAGTATGTTAAGTATGTTGTTAAAAAATAAATTTTTACATTTACATTAATTAAATGCATTGCTTATATTCCCAAAGTTACCCGAAAGAACAACAAAAATCAAGTGAACTGTACAGTATTGTTTTGTATAATAATTATGTGCCATCATGATTTTACAGTCATTGTATGATTGCTCTGAGAATTAACAGTCTTTGCAGCTGGCCTGATGTTGCCGTTCTAGTCCTACGCAACAAAAGCTACACTGTTCTCTTCCTGATTATGTGGTCTACCCTTTCCTTATCTTCATCTCCCTTTGGATAGACCTTGTCGATGAGGTCTTTCCTCAGTTGCTGTATTAATTTGCCTCTCATTTCGCTGATATTTCTGTTGTGCTGACTGCGGACTGTTATTGTTGTTTTTTTCCATCTTGTTTGCGGAGCTATGGCCCTTGGCCATTTTAATTGACTGATTTTCTGGCAGAGAGCTCACTGAATCAGAGAGGCAGATTCAATCAGCCGTGCATTCAGCTGAAGCTGGAGAAACCGAGAACGGGAGGGGGGTGGAAGGTGGGTAGACAGACCTCGGTCAGAGGGTCCAAAAATGAAGGTAGAGCAAGGCAGATTTTTGTTTCCAGTCCCCTAAAAGGCCTATTTTTAATTACTTCAAGCATTTGTATTCTGGTCTGTGCATCTGTGTCTGCATGGTTATACCCGGGAGCATGAGTTTGAGACGTGATTGGCTTGGGAGTCTACTTTAAACATTAAAGTCAATATAAAATCAAAAATTACACTGTTTACTTTCTTAATACACATGGTGTTATTGCACATGCTGCATCTATTCATTCATGTTATTTCAAAGAAACAAAATGTAATAACTTGTACTGCCTCTGCAGAGACTATTCTTTTTGGCTGACATCACCCGCTCCTTTTATTTTTCAACCCTTCCCCTCAAACCACTTTCCCTCACAGAATATCCTGTTTCACTCAGAAACGCATCACATTATGAAAGTAAAATGGGTTTCGAATGCAGCTTCATGTTGAGCAAAGAAGCGTTCTTTGCTACTAAACTGCTTTTGAAAACAGCTACAATGTGTCTTCAGTTGTCATTTTGAGAAATGTAGCCTCATATGATACGTGCTGCATTCTTAAAAACGCTGCACAAAAGCTGATTTCCTCTCAGCGCTGTAGGTGGAAGACTTTTATATCAGTCCTTTTTGCCATCTTGGGTTATTCAGTTTTTATTAGGCGTGTGTGCAAATAATAGTTGTGGACTTCTGCACTTGGGAAGGTTCTAACAGGGCTGAAAAACACACTTGAGCATTATAATGAAATGCCCTCTAATTATTGTCCGCACAGGTACAAACATCAGCAAATTATCTGATTATTACAGCAGCTTATCTGCTGTTCAAGCAGGAATAACATTTAGTCCAGGCATTTCTGTATAACCGATTCAGGAAATACATAAATGTAGATGGCTAATAACTGTAATGTTATTAGACCTGCTCTTCCTGACACTAAATGGTTATCTGAATAAGCTACTATTACAGCTATGTTGTTGTGAGACTTTGTTTCCACTGGAGAAAAATTAAATGATTATATGAATGATTTCATATTCAGAATGCTAGGTATATATGGTCAGATCTGTACAGACTGCAGTTGTTTATTTGCTAACATGTTCACAATGGTTGTCATAATAACAAATCAAACATTCATAAATTTATCATGCATGAGATTGTCAGCAATTAGTTGTTGTCTTTGTGAAAATATCCTTTACATTTAGACATTTTGTTATGTTTGTCATAGATAAAAAGCAAAATTGTTGATTGAAAATGTGCAAAATCAAACCAAATATTTCCCTATTTATTGTTTTCGTGATGTCAGTAAAAGCAACACTGTAAAAAAATTTACTGTAAAATTTACAGCAAGTTACTGGCAACTTTGGTTGCCAGTAATACTGTAAATTTTTACAAGTGCACTGTAAATGATTAACTACAGTTTTACTGTTAAAATACAGCAATTTTTTGTATATATACAAGCAACGATATATACATTTTTTTACAGCTGCTACTGTTAAATTACAGCAATTGTACAAGTGTACTGGAAATCATTAAATAACGTTTTACTGTAAAAATATTGTAATACTTTAATTTTTGTATTCTTCATTTGCAGTATTTATTTTCCAGATTGCTGAATAATAATGACTAGCAATTTAAACAATTTATTAACTGCATAAGCTTTAAACAATATTTAACTGCATAAAGTGTTGTATAGTATGAAAGTCAGTGCACCTATTATTTAATAATAATAATAATTTGACACATCTTAATCTTGAAAAACAGGTCCAATTTTATTTAACAACTCTCTTATTTTGTAACTCTCAAATTTGCATGAAAGAAATGTCATAGAACAGTGTATTCAGTATCATTTTGAATTCCAAAATAAATTGGGCATGGAAATATTTACTTGAAACATATATTACCCTACTAAATTTTAAGTTTAACCAATATTTAGCCAAAGTTTAACCAACATCAAGTTAACCAACATGGTCATAATTAAATGGTTCTAAATACCACAAAGACAGTGATGAATTTTCACAGCTTCATGAACAGTCCAACATGGCCAAACAACAAGGCCTAAAGTGAGTTCAACAAAACTTCTGATCAAAAAAGGAGAACAGTTCAGCTCCAGATTTTGTTCCATCCCAGGATGCAAAGAGTGGCTAAAAATATAGAAAAGAACATTATTACAATTTTTACAAGTTATTTCAAGTTTTATATTTTACTATACTTTCAAATAGAATTTATTTCTGAGATGCAAAGCTGAATGTTCAGTATCATTACACCAGTGTTACATGATCTTTCAGAGATCATTCTCATTTATTATCAATATGCTGATTTATTGTCAAAGTTGTCAGTGTGTGTTTTGGAGCCTGTGATACTTTTTCAGGATTCTTTGATGAACAAGTTTTAAAGAACAGCAGTTATTTAAAATAAAAATTTGATCTAAAAATATAAATCTTTACAATCAGTTTCAATGTAACATACTTGTTGGATAAAAGTAAAAAAAAAAAAAATCCATGAAAGAATACTGAAAAAAGTATCACAGGTTATTAAAAATATTAAGCAGCAAAATTGCTTCTAACATTGATAATAAATCAGCATATACAATAATTTCTAAAGGATCATGTGACACTGGAGTAATTAGAAGACTAGAGTATTGATGCTGACCTCTCCTGTCCCCATGTTGAGGGTAACTGGGAGTAAGATGTTACTTTAGTTCTAGAATAAATATGAACATGCATTAATTAATCTCACTCACTCACCAAAAAAAAAAAAAACTGAATCTGTATTCTTTAAAATGAATAGTGAAACAGTGAAATGCAACTCAGAATATGACGCAAACCTGCAATAATTAAATATGTAAAATAATATCAAAATATCCTTTACAAATACAATTATCTTTTATGTATTCAATCTCATTTAATTAACCAGTGTCTTGGCTGCTGACCTTCAATGATCCAATTCAACCTCACTAATAAGCAAAAATTACTCAAGATGAACTAACATTTGTTGTTTTTTTTATTGCTGAAGAGTGTTAAACTTTCTTCTCATGTGTTCTAACTGTATAGATGTGAATTTACTTTTCTTTCAGGCTTTTGGTGTGTTAATTTGCCTAAAATATATTTTTTTCATATTAGAAACAAACAAGCAAGCCCTGCCTAGATTTAAAAAGTAACACAAAAGTTACATAACACATTACTTTCCATAAAAAAGTAACTGAGTAATTAGTTACTTTTTAGGAAGTAACGCAATATTGTAATGCATTACTTTTAAAAGTAACTTTCTCCAACACTGTCAAAAACCTTAATGTGTTTTCAAATGAAGAAAGAAAGACATGAATCTGTGATGACGTTGTCTTGACTTCCCCACAGACCCTGACATGTCCCTGCATGTATATTCCCTTTCCCTTCACCTCAGATCCTCTCTGAAACTTTTACCCTCTCTGAAAACCCCTCCTTTCCTCAATCAGAAAAGACTCAATCTCTCCATCCTACATCATTTCTGCGAACAGGATAGCCTATATGTGTCGGGCCTGTAATTGAGTAAATTGCAATGTCTGTCACCACTGTTTGTTCCATTTGGGCAGACTAATTTGCCCAAGCCCTCCGCTTCAAGGCGCCGGGCTCCTTCAGTTCGCCTGAAAATGAGCCTTGTCAGTCACGCCATAGCGTTTGCACAATACATCATTACCAGATCTGTTTACTGGCACCAACCTGACCAAGGACAAGGAGTAAGATGGATTGAGTGATGTTTATTATGCACTGGCCCGGGCTTTTTTGCCATCCCTAAAGTCACGGGACATGGTAATGAGCGGCGATACAGTCAGTCCTCATACTGGAAATTTAGGCGAAAATGATTAGGAGCCTAGCATCAGCGTTCTTTTGTGATCATTGGCATTTGCTCGTCTCTTTTGTTTTGTTGCGTTGATGGATGTCTTTCAGGCTTCGGCAACTGAAATGTTGTCATCTGAATTGATAGCTGACATAATGAGCGGATGGATACAGTGAATGCAGACAAGCCGGCGTTTCACTTGTCTGATTGGTTCATTCGCTTCAAACAAAGTGGCCTCTCCCAGCTGTCAGTCACTGTCACAAGACCCATCACCTGCGCTGTTGCCATGGCAATGGGTTAGAAAGGGAGACGTAAGCGAGGCGTTTTTTTATGGTTAGTCCGTGACAGGTTTTCTCAAAGGCTGTGCTCAACATATCCTCAGAGCTAACATCTGAAAACAAACCCTTTGAGTTATCTCTCTGAACGGGTGTGTGTCTGGGATTGCTTGAGCTGATGTGTGTGTGATTCTGTGGGGGGAGGATCTCTGTTTGTTTGTGTGTGTGAGTGCGCAATCTCAGATCTTTGAGACTTCTAACAGATTACAGGTCGTGGATGTCACGCGTGTGTCAGCGCCGGAGTGCAATGACAGGGTGAAAAAGTGCAAGCAATGGTGTCTCCATGGATGACATAAATCACCTACATGAAACGCCTGTCACCTTCCCTCTGTTAGCCATCAATCAGGCCTACACAGAGTGAGATGATGGGCTCAAGCTCTCTTACCCTCTGTCATTCTGTCTGTCTCTATATCTGTCATTTCCTGTCCTCAGACTGGTGTCTTCTCATCATTCTTGAGCTTTCCTTCCTCCTTATCTCCTTGTTTCGATCTTTCGGTTGGATTTCCATCTCTGCTTCAATCAGTCTTCCTTTTGGCAAATTCAGCATTGCTTTTACTTTCATATCTGGACGCTTGGTCAGATTGACGGAGACTGATAATGTTGTTCTTTTCTGTAAAGTCAAGTTTTCTGTTGTCTGAACTTGCTCTGATGGAAAGTCAAATGTCATCATTCATTCACTGTCATGTCGTCCCAAACCAATATGACTCACTTTCTTCAGTGGAGCGTAAAAGGAGAAAGTGTTTATCGCCTTTTTGCCTTACATTTGTGATAAATGAGTTTAAGCTTCAGAAAGACTCCAGACACACTATAAAAAGTGTTAAAAGTAGTTCACATGAGTCTAAAACCAATAGTTTTGTGTCAGGCTGAAACATCAGTTATTATTGGGTTTCCATACACATATTTGTATTTATTTTTCATCCACATATTAAAAAAAAACAAAAAATGCTGAGTGGATGCATCTAGACACTAGTAAAACCTTGTAAATATATATAATACTTAGTAATGCATGCATATAAAAAAAACTGAAATACATTACTGTATAAATTCTTATATGTACATCAAAAAAAGTTTGCCTTAAAGGCACAATATGTAAACTTTTTTTGATTAAAATGTCCAAAAACCACTAGAACAGTGTTATGTACTTTGTTGACTGGTGTACTTACAATAAGCAATAAGCAATTTTAACTAGCGTTCCTTCCCTTGTGTTTTATTAGACAGGTGATGAACACACGAAATCGCATTATAACAGAACTTTTAACACACTCAAATGTATCTAGTGTAATAAAACAGCACTGCTTTACCCTACATACGCATGACTGGAAAGAGCAGAAGCGGTTGACTGAGGCATAATTAAAAGCAATGCTATTTGAGCAGTGTGTCGAGCTCGGCTCTCATTAGCAATCACTCCAGTGATCTTGTTTCGCTTCTATGGCTTTTAGTCCACCCTCCTTCATACTACAGTGATGTTAATAAATCTTTAATACATTAGCTCATCCATGAACATGATTTCATCCCAAATCCTGTCAGATTGCATTGGCTGTGGGGATGAAGACAACTCAATCATGGCGCCATCAAAGTTCGACTTTATTTCCTTTGTTTTGAATACAATAAGGAATTTTTTTTTTGATCCCCTGCTGATTTTGTACATTTGCACATTGATGAAGAAATTATCCTTCTATAATTTTAATGGTAGGTTTATTTGAACAGTGGGAGACAGAATAGCCAACAACAACAGCAACAAATCCAGAAAAACTAATTGGAAAAAATGTATGAATTGATTTGCTTTTTAATAAGTGAAATAAGTATTTGACCCCTTCGCAAAACATGTATTAGTACTTGGTGGCAAAACCCTTGTTGGCGATCACAGAGGTCAGACGTTCCAACTCCATGTTTGACGCTGGGGGTGGTGTTCTTGGGGTCACAGTCAGCATTCCTCCTCATTTAAACAAGGTGAGTTAAGTTGATGCCAAAGAGCTCGATTTTGGTCTCATTTGACCACGACACTTTAAGCTAGTTCTCCTTTTGAATCATTCAGATGTTCATTGGCAAACTTCAGACAGGCCTGAACATGTGCTTTCTTGAGAAGGGGGACGTTGCGGGCACTGCAGGATTTTAGTCCTTCACGGCGTAGTGTGTTACCAATTGTTTTCTTGGTGACTATGGTCCCACCTGCCTTGAGATTATTGACAAGCTCCTCCCATGTAGCTCCTCCACGTGGTGAGATTTTGCATGAAGCCCAAGACCGAGGAAGACTGACAGTTATTTTGTGCTTCTAACCTCAGCTTGTTACCTGTATAAAAGACACCTGGGAGCCAAAAGTCTTGCTGATTAATAGCGAATCAAATACTTATTTCACTCATTAAAATGCAAATCAATTTATAATGTTTTTGAAATGCATTTTTCTGGATTTGTTTTTGTTATTGTTGTTATTCTGTCTCTAACTGTTAAAATAAACCTACCATTAAAATTATAGACTGATCATTTCTTTGTCAGTGGGCAAATGTATAAAATCAGCAGGGGATCAAAGATTTTTTTCACTCACTGTATGCGCCCTCAAGTGGATTACATACTGTGCCTTTAGTCTTCAGAAAGACTCCAGAAACATTTTAAAATAGTCTTAAAAGTAGTTCACATGAGTGCTCTAAAACCAATACTTTGTTGTCAGGCTGAAATATCAGTTGTGATTCACATATTCTATGCAAATTTTGAGATATTAAAAATGCTTAATGGACACAACATAAAACTTTCTAAATTCAACTAAGTTTTTTTAAAATGTATTGTTGTTTAGTGAGAATGCATACATATAAAACAACTGAAATACATTAAATTAATATATGTACATCAAAAAAAAAAAAAAAAAAAAAAAAAACTTTTGCCTTAAAGGCACAATATGTAAACTTTTTTTGATTAAAATATCCCCCCCAAAAAACGTACATTATCCAAACTCCAGAGAAAATTACATACTGTGCCTTTAAGCTTCAGAAGGACTCCAGAAACACTATAAAAGACTCCTAAACATAGTCCATATGAGTCTTCTAAAAGCAATAGTTTTGTGTCAGGCTGAAACATCAGTTGTTATCCACATATTTTTATGCAAATTTTGAGATATTGCATAAATAAAATGCTGAGTGGACACATCAAGATGCAAGTAAAACCTCCTAATTGCATCTTGCTTGAAGTTTTGTTGTTGTTGTTGTTGTTCAGTGAGAATGCATACATATAAAAAAAACTGAATTACATTACTGAATAAATTCCTATATGTGCATCAAAAAAAAAAAAAAACTTTTGCCTTAAGCTAGTTGGTCTAAGCATTTTTCTGCACACTCTAAAATGCAAGTAATTTATTACATTTAATAAAAGATTTTATTCTCTTGAATGCACTGGATGGAAACACTGCTTTATTTGCACATTGTTCTTCCAATATTTACGCCTTTTTGCATAAATTACATTCACAGCTTGGATGGAAAGATTCCCCATGTGATCTTTCCCTCCAGTGAGCTGAATCATTGAGATGAACTCAAGAACAAGATTAAATTTATAAATTAATCATTCGGACCTGTTTGTTGAACTGGATCAACTGATTCATTTGAACGATTTGACTCTAAAAAACTAAGGTAACAAATATCTACAGGACACTACATATGGAACATTGCAATGTTCGTTTAATTGTGTGTGTGTGTGTGTGTGTGTGTGTGTGTGTGTGTGTGTGTGTGTGTGTGTGTACCTGGTATTCATCACGTTGTGAGGACCAAATGTAGGATTTCAGCGTGAATCAGACAATTCAGGAGATTCGATTAGAAGTAAAAACACTTCTACAGCCTCAAACTCCACAAATTCCAGCAACTCCAGCATGACCAGCATGTCGTAAAATTTGTCATTTGACACCCTGGCTCAAGCCAGTCTGAAGCAAACCTAACTAACTAAGAACTCACAACATTAAAACAAAAGGACCCTTGTTGATAATCCCAAATTTGGGGCAAGTAACCAAGATTAATTGTCAAAGAGATGCACATCTTGAACATCACATGACGATCATTAGAGTTTGGTTGGTGGACTCCCCCACCCGGAGGACAAAAGACTGAGATCCCTTCCCTAAACTTTTGACCTCCCAGCTTAGAGAACAGATCCTCACATTCCCAGAAAACTGCCCATTGATATATATATATATATATATATATATATATATATATATATATATATATATATGCACCTAATATTATGCTAAAAGAACTTATGAGCAACTCATCATTTCTATGCAGAACTTCCTATCCACTTTGTAACCCATACATTTGCCTATTATGTTTTAATCACTTATTGTGTATGTCCCTTTTGATAACTATTGAATAGTTTAATGGTTTATATTGGTGTTTGATATGCATGGTCTTGAAATTGCATTCTTGAAATGTTTCTATAATTCAATTCTTTGTAAAATGTATTTTAGTCTTGTTATCGAAATCATGTCCAAATTTAACTTTGCCAAGAGCGGGAAAATTCGGACCACGGGACGGATCACATGACATTGTGATTTATGGTTGGGGAGGAGAAACTAACCGTATCCCGACTTAGGACAATGTTCTAATTGGTCAAGACATCATTTGGGATGTGTCCAAAAGCTGAGTTTAAAAACTCAGGACACCATCAAATCACTCTCTTACACCTCTCTTACTCCTACTCCGCGTTCCGATGCTGTTAGCGTTCTTCTTGAACGCTCCCTGGCCTGCATGCCAGCATGCCAGCCTATTCCTCTAAAGGAAACATGAGGAGATCATTACACTTCTGTCTTTTACTTTAATTCTTTTATTTCTTTCCGTTGAGAGTTTCGTGTTCTAGTTAAGTTTTGTGCAAGCCGCGACCGACCCAAACGTCTTCGCTGACCTGAACTGTAACAGCGCACAACTCGCATCCTCAAGCCAACGCCCAAGACTTCACGTCCAACGACCACCGAACTCCCATCCAATCAGCAACCCCGGGAAACCCCTTTTGGAACGACACACGAAAGGAATCCCCTCGATACAAAGGCAACGCAAGTACAACCTCCAGATTCTCACTGAACTGGTGCATTTGATATAAAGTTTAATAACCTCTTTGAGAGACTCAATACGAGGGTTAATTAAGTGATTGATGGTTGTTCAGGTCTAAGCAATTGCACATATTGCTATAAACTTGGGACTTCATATTTTCATTCCTTTAAACTCATTATTTCCTCACTTTCTCTTTCTGCAACCTGTGTGAATGCGTGTGTTTATGTTAGATTAGTTTGTATGTGTTAGGTTTATCCAATAAAATCATATTTTTATTAGAAAAGATAAGTATCTTGTGTTTTGTGCTTACAAGTTAATGTCTTAAACTGCCGATTTTGCTACTGTGCTAATATATAGTGTTTTCACTATATTCTGGATAGTAATATCCATTGCAGAGTTTCTGTTACACGGCTTGTTTAATGAATCGCGGGTCGACTCTGAACAGCCGTAAAACAGCGATTCTGTTTAAATTCCCTATTGAATCATATTCGATTCCCTTTGAGCTAAATTAAATGTAATTAATCCCTTACACAAATGTCCCCACAAGGATAGGAATACCAGTAGATTTTGACCTTGTGGGGACATTTCTCAGGTCCCCATGAGGAAACAGGCTTATAAATCATGCACAATGAGTTTTTTTGATGAAGTAAAAGTATGCACAATCTCCTGTGAGGGCTAGGTTTAGGTGTAGGGTAGGTGTAGGGCGATAGAAAGTACGGTTTGTACAGTATAAAAACCATTACGCCTATGGAATGTCCCCATAAAACATGTAAACCCAACATGTGTGTGTGTGTGTGTGTGTGTGTGTGTGTGTGTGTGTGTATGTGTGTACCTGGTATTCATCACGTTGTGGGGACCAAATGTCCCCACAAGGATAGGAATACCAGTAGATTTTGACCTTGTGGGGACATTTCTCAGGTCCCCATGAGGAAACGGGCTTATAAATCATGCACAATGAGTTTTTTTGAGGAAGTAAAAGTGTGCACAATCTCCTGTGAGGGCTAGGTTTAGGTGTAGGGTAGGTGTAGGGCGATAGAAAGTACGGTTTGTACAGTATAAAAACCATTACGCCTATGGAATGTCCCCATAAAACATGTAAACCCAACATGTGTGTGTGTGTGTGTGTGTGTGTGTGTGTTTTCTCCATATTTCGGAGCTTGACAAACCCAGTCCTTATTCGCTTTCATTAAAATATTGAAATCAGTAGCTAGGGTATTCTTCTGGAATTCTAAAGAGCAGGTTTGGAATGACATGAGGCTAAATGATGAGAGAAATTTTGTTTTGGATGATTTGTCCTTTTAAACCAGACATTCAAATTCACAGTCTGGTGAAAGAAAAATGAATACTTGTTTGCTATGCGAGTTTAAACTAACTTTGTTTTACTCAACTCTTGATTTATGTTTGCTTCAGTCTTACAGAAGTTTTACCTTTGGATGCCTCAGTGGCTTTGACTGTTCGTTTATTTATGAACACATTTAGCCAAACTGGCTTTCATTCCATCTTGAGCTTTCATAGAGGTATTAGTATTCACAGCCTGCAACAGTTTTTATTTTTATTTTTATTTGTTTTTATACAAGAAGCTCTAGATTTAACTGGCTGAATCCAGAACACATTGACAATCTGGCATCCGGGCAGTTGACCTTTAGCCGCTCTGATGCACCATCAATGTCCTTCTCAGATCAAGAGGAAATGTCTCGCACTCTGTCACAACAAAAAGTCCATCAGCGCGCAGCCTATGTGACTTAAATGAAATCTTCACAGCTGAATGATAAGGAGCGGTGGCTGAGACTATGGAAGTATCTCGCAGTCTGTCAGCGCTTTTCTCTCTTCTCAAACGACAGCATGCTGTGCAGATGTGGAGACACTGTTTGTCTTGTCGCCACGAGGTGCTATTCCATTGACAGCATTGTTTCAGATGTGATGAAGTGTGAGCGTGGTTTTGGCAAGAAAGGCTTAGCATGAAATGTGTTGGCTTTGTCTGCTAACAGCCCCTTGAGTGAACTAGTTTCTTTTTCGGCGGGAAATCTATTATTGAACGTTGGAGGGGTGGTCTAACTCACTCCCCCTAAACTTGTTCTTTGTTATACTCACAAAATAATAATAGGTTTTCTGTAACAATGACAATTGTCCCCATGTGAGCATGTGTGTGTGTTTTATCTACAGCTGGAGGCCAGAGACTTGAGTCACTGAAGCGGTGACACGGTCAGAGCTGTCTGTCTCTTCAGGTCACTCTTATCTAAAAGGCTTTTGCTTTAACAAGCTTCATTACGATGCCTTACTTAGTCAGAACTCAAACATAATTTTCTATTCAAACATACTGTATCTGATCACTTTAACTTGATTTGATTAATTTTTTCTCATGCACAGATAATGTGTAGCATATTGAAGAGGTCATTAGTGAACAGATGCACATCCTGTTTTCTAGTTTCCACAGGGAATTAAAAGCTTTGAATCATAGTTAGCAGATATGATGTTTACCACAATGTGTATAATCTAAAAAGAAATTAACTTTTGTTCAGAAAGGATGCTTTTTATTGATCAAAAGTGATACTAGAAATGTTTATAATGTTACAAAAGATTTATATTTCAAATAAATGTTGTTCTTTTGGCCTTTTATGTCATCAAAGAATCATGATAAAAGGCAGTTTCCACCAAAATATTAAGCCACAAATCTTTTTTTCAGTTGTGTGAGTGACAATAATAAAGAATATTTTGTAAGCATCAAAACTGACTCCCACCTGAAGCTTGTCAAAACAAAATTAGTATTCTACTTTTAAGATTACCTGTAAACATCAATATCTGTTTCTAGCTCTTACTGATTTTAAATCATAATTTTAGCCTTGACTGAAATGGGTAGTACCATTAACATTATCTAAGCAGTTGAATAAAAACCATGGTCATTCAGGGACCTTCATTTTTCCATGGACAGAGCAAGAACATAATGTGTTTAAAATGCACATACAAAGTTCATTTGAATGCTGTTAAAATGAATACAAACATACAGATTTGATTGATTTCTTTTTCAAAATTGCACAGG
This sequence comes from Garra rufa, assembly GCF_049309525.1. Classification (NCBI taxonomy): domain Eukaryota; kingdom Metazoa; phylum Chordata; class Actinopteri; order Cypriniformes; family Cyprinidae; genus Garra; species Garra rufa. The sequence goes on along the minus strand of NC_133363.1, from coordinate 23,316,670 downwards.
CTGCTCTAAAATATGAGACCCCAATGTTTCAAGAGTTAAGGACACGGAATGACCGTTTTTTTTTTTCGTTTTTTTTTTTCCTTTCCCCAAAGCATTGTTCCCAGTCTGTCTTGAATGCTCTGTTTAGTTCCTGTTTTGGTGAAACCCCCCTTTTTAAATGTGCTCTGATTCGTTAGCTGGTAAAGCCAGGCTCACACTGTACGATTTTGGCCATGATTTGCCTGTCTGAGACAAATTTCACAAATCCTAAAAGATTCCTTTAAACCTAGGCTAAAATGATCGTTAGTTTGACAAGTTCACTGACTTGATGCTCCCATCCTCAACTCACAGAATTCCTATATTATTGCGTTTCATATAATAACCACCGGTTGCACTTTCATGTGGGTGTGTAGTGGTGCTTACACTGCTTACATCTTCTGAAATACGCCAGTATTGCTGCCGTTCATATACTTTTCATGATAGCCAACAATTCTGTCCCTGCATGTAATGCAGCTTACAGTCACTGAACGTGTATGGGTTGATCATGTAAAACTCCTTATTATTTGTTTAACTCTGTCAGGCAGAGCAAGACGAGATGAGTGTTGAGGTTAAAAAGTGTATCGATTATAATAATAAAAAAAAAAACTATGCATTTAAACTTCAATTTGAAAGTTCAAACTCAGGGCACCATAGTAGTCCACTATATGGAGAGAAATCCTGAAATGTTTTCCCTTAAAAAACATAATTTCTTTACGACTGAAGAAAGAAAGACATGAACATCTTGGATGACAAGGGGGTGAGTACATTATCTGTAATTTTTTGTTCTGGAAGCATCTTGACTGTTGTGCAATCTGACATTAATGACAATTCGATCCCACAGTGTGACATGATCATAATCATCTTATTCGTACAATCTGACCAGCAATAATCGTAAAGTACTAATAAATAGTGCAGTGTGTGCCCAGCTTAAGGCATTATTTTTGCCCCAATGTTTACCCGAATTAAAGTCTGGAAAAGTTAACAAAAGTAGCCTGAAAGTAAGAGCCAGTTTGCAGAATTACATGGACAGATTCCACAGAAAATCATGTAGGATTGGGCAAAAATGCCACCAAATTGGACCAAAATGCCAATGCATAATTTCTATAGTTTCTAAAGTAATGAAAATGAATGAAAAGTACCAATTATGGCATTAAGATCTGCTCATGTTGCACTATATTTCTTTTTAGTGCTTTTACAGTGTTGCACTTCTGTTGAGTTTAGGAATGCAATGGCCAATCAGAGGCGTTCAGATGAGTCATCACTGATATCTTGAGTGTGCACGCTCGCTGACTGAATTGCTCTGCCTGACAGAGTTAAACAAATAATAAGGAGTTTTACATGATCAACCCATACACGTTCAGTGACTGTGAGTTGCATTACATGCAAGGACAGAATTGTTGGCTATCATGAAAAGTATATGAACGGCAGCAATACTGACATATTTCAGAAGATGTAAGCAGTGTAAGCAACAAACTATCTCATTATAAACAACAGAGCACAGATTAATTCACATTGTGGACAGTTTCATTAATTATAGCCATAGTTTTGTTTTTGTGAGAGTTCGTCTCGGGTTACGTATGTAACCCTGGTTCCCTGAGGGAACGAGACACTGCGTCATCAACGCTTTGGGGAATGCCATTGGCGAACCCGCCTCTGAATCAGTCTGTAGCCAATAGAACGACGGGAGTGACGTCACCGGCGCGGTGACGTCAGCGACCAGGAAGTATATGAGCACGTGCGTTTCAAACCGGCTTCAGCTTCCAGGAATGAAGCAAAGCGCGGCAGGAATGCGGGAATTATGGTCAGAGACACAGTGTCTCGTTCCCTCAGGGAACCAGGGTTACATACGTAACCCGAGACGTTCCCTTCCGGGAACTCAACACTGCGTCATCAACGCTTTGGGGAACGATATACCAACTATCCATAATTCCAAGTTCCTGCCCAGTGGTGTTTGTCTGGGAAAGGAAAAAGGAAAGCGTTGCTTCTGGTGGATCACGCCAGGAGGAGCTCTCTGCCTGGGGTTGCCAGGACAAGAGAGACGATATCCCTCTGTCTGGGGGACCAGCCCAGAGCAAGAGGGCAGTGCCAGAAGATACTTACCTGCCAGGACGAGAGAAATATTACACCTCTGTCCGGGATAAATGCCAGAGCAAGAGGGAGATGGTATATACCTCGGCCCTCGGGCTCACGAGGAAAGTGGTCGCTCAGTCTGGGGACACCAGCAAAGAGGGACCAGAAGAACTCCGCCTGGAAAACTGCCAGGACATGAGTGTGATGACATCTCTGCCTGGGACGCACCCAGCGAAGAGGAAGAATGATGTGAACCTCGGCCCTCAGGCACACGAGGAAATAGTCCAAAACTCCGTCTGGGGAACAGCCAGCACAGGAGGAACTGGATTGGCTCCGCCTGGAAAACTGCCAGGACGCGAGTGGGATTACATCTCTGCCTGGGAAACTCCCAGCGAAGAGGGATCTGATCCGCCTCGGCCCTCGGGCACACGAGGAAAAGAGTCCACCTCTGTCTGGGGACCAGCCAGACGTAGAGGGACAAGAGGTGTCTGGGGGTACCAGAGCACCAAGTTGCTTCGCCTGGGAAACTGCCAGGACACAAGCGGTATTACATCTCTGCCTGGGACGTACCCAGCGAAGAGGGATAAACCTCGGCCCTCGGGCTCACGAGATTTTGGTCATACACCCCAGTCTGGTCACCAGCCAGATAGGGGGTTCTCCTCGGCCCTCGAGCACACAAGGAGAAAGGATGGTCCTTTGTCAGGGATTACCCAGATCAAGAGGGACCCAAGTGGTGCCTGGAAACTTCTGGCCAGGGCACTGAGATGGCTCCGCCTAGAAACTGCCAGGACGCGAGTAGAATTACATCTCTGCCTGGGACGCGCCCAGCGAAGAGGGAAGTAAAGCACCTCGGCCCTCGGGCTCACGAGGTGGAGGCCTCTGTCTGGTGACCAACCAGACCGAGAGGAAGGAGATGTCCTCGGCCCTTGGGCACACGAGGAGACAATAGTCCTTTGTCGGGGCGTACCCGGACAAGAGGGACACAAGTAGTGCCTGGAAACTTGTGGCCAGGACACTGGCATGGGCTCCGCCTGGGAAACTGCCAGGACGCGAGCGAAATCACATCTCTGCCTGGGGGGTACCCAGCGAAGAGGGAACTTATACCTCGGCCCTCAGGCTCACGAGGTATGACTCCTGTCAGCTCAGGACAGAGGAGCCTGGAGTGGCTCGTAGGTCTAGCTCGTAGAACCTAACGAAGGTCAAGGGTGTAGACCAACCCGCCGCACTACAGATGTCCTGAATAGGGACACCTGCCATCAAAGCTTTCGAGGCCGCCATGCCTCGAGTAGAGTGAGCCTTGACGCCCATCGGTGATGGGAGGCCAGAGGACTCATAAGCCGTAGTTATGGCATCTACGATCCATCTACTGATAGTCAGTTTGGTTGCAGGGAGCCCCCTCTTAGGGGGACCGTAGCAGACCAACAGTTGCTCTGATTTCCGCCACAGGGCAGCTCTGTGGACGTATGTGTCCAGTGCTCGCAATTATACTTCCGATGGTCGCTCTCCACGAATGGAGGAGGATAAAAGGCCTGCAGGGCGACTGGCTGTGGTACTGCTGTCGGTACCTTCGGTACGTACCCGGGTCTAGGGTAGAGGAATGCTTTGGCCAAACCAGGCGCAAAGTCAATGTATGAAGGGGCCACTGAAAGGGCCTGAAGGTCTCCTACTCTCCTCAGAGAAGTAAGAGCCAACAGCAGCGCCGTCTTAATAGTAAGGAAGTGATCTGAAATCTCCTCTAAGGGCTCGAATGGAGGCCTACAGAGGGCTTCAAGCACCACAGCGAGATCCCACGTGGGGATTCTGGGGTTCACCCGAGGCCTCAACCTGAGTGCACCGCGAAGGAACCGTATGACCAGGGGGTTCTTACCCAATGACAGGCCACCGAGAGGGGCGTGGAAGGCCGATAAAGCCGCCACGTAAACCTTCAGGGTGGAGTGGGCTATCCCGGTGGAGAAGCGAGACTGCAGGAACTCCAGCACTGTACCAACTGGGCAGTGGACTGGGTCAGCGTGTCGCTCTCTACACCATGAAGTGAAGAGTTTCCACTTCAGGCCATAAAGTTTCCTTGTAGAGGGAGCTCTAGAGTGAAGGATGGTCTCAGCAACCTCAGTTGAGAGACCCTCACTTATGAGATGCGCCCCCTCAGGGGACACACCCATAGCTTCCACTTCTCTGGGTGGGGGTGGCAGATTGCGCCCCCAGCCTGAGAAAGAAGGTCCCTCCTGATCGGAATCTCCCACGGAGAGCCGTCTAGGAGGGCTATGATGTCCGAGAACCATACTCGGGTCGGCCAGTATGGGGCTACTAATAGTAGACTGACTCCATACCGGCGTACTATTTCTAGAACCCCCGGGAGCAGAGCGAACGGGGGAAAGGCGTACAGACGAAGCCTCGGCCACGTCTGTACCATGGCGTCCATCCCCAGTGGAGCTGGAGGCACTAGAGAGTACCAGAGGGGACACTGCGATGTCTATTGAGTCGCAAAGAGGCCCACCTGAGCCTGGCCAAACACTCTCCATATCTGCTTCACCACCTGCGGGTGAAGCATCCATTCCCCGGGCTTTACTTGCCCCTGCCTCGACAGGACGTCTGCCCCCACGTTGAGATGCCCAGGAATGTGAACTGCACTCAGTGAGAGGAGTTTCCCCTGGGACTACAGGAGGATATGGGACGCCAGCTTGCATAAGGGGCGTGACCGCACACCTCCCTGGTGGTTGATATAATAAACCACCGCTGTGTTGTCGGTGCGGACCAACACATGGCGGTTTCTCAGGTCTGGGAGGAAGTGCCTCAAGGCCTTGAAAACCGCCAGCATCTCCAGGCAATTTATGTGCCATGAGAGGTGCTGACTGGTCCACAGGCCGGAGGCCTGCATCCGTCGCTAGCGTGACGCGGCGACATGGAGCTCCCAGAACCGGGCCCTGAGACAGAAACCAAGGTTTCTTCCACATGTTCAAGGCACGAAGGCATCGCCGCGTGACCTTGATCTTGCGGAAGGGATTTCCCCTCGGGGAAAAACCCTTGTTCTTGAGCCACCACTGTAGCGGCCTCATGTGCAGCAGGCCAAAAGGTATTATGTTGGCTGCTGCTGCCATAAGACCTAACAGTACTTGAAACTGTTTGACAGTGAGTGACAGGCCTAGCTTGACCGCATTTACTGCAGTAAGGATCGACTCGATCCGAGCAGGAGACAAACGTGCCTGCATCGTGGTCGAATCCCATACGACACCTAGATAAGTGGTTCTCTGTAATGGAGACAGCACACTTTTCTTGGTGTTGAGTCTCAACCCCAAAGCTTCCATGTGAGCGAGAACAGCATCTCGATGCTGAACCGCTAACTGTTCTGAGCTGGCTAAAATCAGCCAGTCGTCTATGTAATTGAGTATACGGATGCCCTGGAGTCGCAGGGGAGCCAGAGCAGCATCCATACACTTTGTGAAAGTTCGGGGTGAGAGTGCTAGGCCGAAAGGAAGAACTCTGTATTGGTAAGCTTTGCCCCTGAAAGCGAACCTGAGAAACTTCCTGTGCTGAGGAAGGATGGAGACGTGAAAGTACGCATCTTTGAGATCTATCGTGACAAACCAGTCCTCGGACCTGATTTGAGACACGACCTGTTTGACAGTTAACATACTGAACTTCAGTTTTCTGACTGAGCGGTTCAGTTGTCTGAGATCTAAGATGGGCCGCAGCCCTCCATCCTTCTTGGGAACAATGAAGTACCGGCTGTAGAACCCGGATTCTCTGAGCTGAGGAGGGACCACCTCGATGGCCTCCTTCCTCAGAAGAGAATCTACTTCTTGTTCCATTACCAGAACCTGCTCGGGGCCTACCGTAGTAGGAAATACCCCGTTGAAGGGCGGCGCCGGGGCGCCGAACTGAATTTGATACCCTCTTTCTACAGTACGCAGGACCCATGGAGACACATTCGGCAGTAGTTTCCACGCTTCCAGAAAGTGTACTAAGGGAACCAGCCTCTCGAATTAATTCGGTGGCCTGTAACAGCTGACTGGCAGGCGACACCTGAACTAACTGCTCTGAAGACCCCCGTGGGGGTGACAAACTTACTGGGTCCGCTACGTTGCCGGGCGGGACCACCAGCAGAGGTTTGTGAGAGACTGTCGCGCCCTGAAACACTGGCAGGGTTAGCTGACTGGTCTCCTGAGGGCCCCGAGGAGAAATGGGCACCATATAATGTGGTGGACCCCATTTCCCCCCGAGAGGGGCTGCCCTCAACGGCCCTGAGCCACAGCAGTCAGGGCTGCTTAGCCGAGGACCTCTTCGACTGAAGCACGACCCTCAGGTCGGGCCTAGTCTTGGAGGCCCCCGACTTGGAGCGCTGCTTACCCCGCCCCCTTGATCTGTCAGGAGGGGTGCGGGTAGCAACGCTCGCTTTCTGCGCCTCGCGGCGTGAGGCGCTGGTATGCGGCTGGGGCTGCTCCCGTCCAGCAGCCCCAGAGGAAAAGACACGGCGAGGGAGGTATTGCTGGAAAGCTGCAGTTTGTCTGCGGGCCTCCTGGTACCTGCTGACGACCGCATCGACCGAGTCGCCAAACAGGCCAGGAGACTGAATTGGAGCGTCCAGCAGGAGGGCCCTGTCCTTCTCCTTCATATCGGACAGGGACAACCATAGGTGCCTCTCCACGACCACAAGGGCTGCCATAGACCGCCCAATAGCACGGGCGGTCTCCTTAGTGGCGCGGAGAGCAAGATCTGCTGTACGCCGCAACTCTGAGACATTAACCTCCCTGCCGTCGTCTAAATCCTTGAGCAGGTCGGCTTGGTATGCCTGCAACACAGACATAGTGTGCAGACATGACCTAGCCTGACCCGCTGCCGCGTACCCCTTGCCCAACAAGCTAGATGTTAGTTTAAGAGGCTTGGTGGGCAAGGTCGGAGCCTTCAAAGATGATGCCGCTGCAGGAGACAGATAGCTCGCGAGCGTCTGTTCAACTGCTGGCATCATCTTGTACCCGTGCTCCTCGACCTCTCCCACGTTACCGTAGTAACCGGAGGAGGGGGTGAAAACACGGGCCGAGAATGGTTTCTCCCATGATCTCGACAGCTCACGGAAGGCTCCGCCCTGGAGGTGGCTTGCGTGTCCGCAGAAAGCGTTCATCTAACTTGCTTTCTGGCGGCTCATGAGATTGCTCGGCGGGCCAGCTGATGTTGAGTCTGGCTACCGCACGAGTTACCACCTCCAGGAGCTCCTCAAATTGTGGGGATTTCATAGGCGGTTGAGGGAGATCAACACTCTCTACATCAACCTCCTCGGAGGAAGATAAGAGAAGTGTTGAGACCTCCTCCCGGGGGGAAGAAACCGCAGTGCGGGCTTCCGCATCCAGGAGGAGATCAACCGATCTGCTGGGTGAGGAAGGAGATAGGGGATCACCCGTCTCCATACCCTCCAACAGATCGAGCTGCGAACCCCACGAGTGCAGCTGCCTCGGCGAAAGCGGGGCCAGACCCGCGAGGAACGCTGGTGAAGGCTCCCTCCTCGAAGAGAGCCCTCTGGGAACGAAGCACCCGCAGTGGAAGACGTTCACACTGCGGACAGCCAACCCCCTCAAGGGCTGACTGAGCATGCTCCGCTCCCAAGCAGAACACACACATCCTGTGTGTGTCCCCACCAACGATGAATCGCTGGCAAGGAGGAACACACATTCTGTGTGGCTGCTGAACCGCCTTAGAAATATCTAACTTCTTTCCCCTTTTGGCAGACATTGCTCAAACAAAAGCTGTGCAAACTGGCACAAAAAACAGCAATGAATAACCAGACAGACAGACCAACATAGAGCGCTTCGCTGAATGACAAAAGCTGAAGCCGGTTTGAAACGCACGTGCTTATATACTTCCTGGTCGCTGACGTCACCGCGCCGGTGACGTCACTCCCGTCGTTCTATTGGCTACAGACTGATTCAGAGGCGGGTTCGCCAATGGCATTCCCCAAAGCGTTGATGACGCAGTGTTGAGTTCCCGGAAGGGAACTTAAACGCGATAGATGGAAGTCAGTGATGGTCTTTGCTGGCTTTCTGTATATAATTTATTATTTGTTTGAATAACGATGGAAATGAAAACGCTATAATTAGCAACTTACATTTTTTTAAATTAAATTGTAAGCACATTAAATACAAATTCAGTTCTTATAAAATATTCCATTAGCCATGACACCCATATCTGGTACTTGCCTAAAAATACTGGTTAATGAAGTTTTATAGTTAATAGATTACACTAACAATAGGCTATTTTAGCCTTACTCTGAAGTTGGTTCACCCTCCACCTATGCTTCAGACTATATCAAAATTATACACTATATTGCCAAAAGTATTCACTCACCTGCCTTGACCTGCATATGAACTTAAGTGATATCCCATTCCTAATCCATAAGGTTCAATATGACGTCGGTCCACCCTTTGCAGCTATAACAGCTTCAACTCTTCTGGGAAGGCTGTCCACAAGGTTTAGGAGTGTGTTTATGGGAATTTTTGACCATTCTTCCAGAAGTGCATTTGTGAGGTCACACATTGATGTTGGATGAGAAGGCCTGGCTCTCAGTCTCCACTCTAATTCATCCCAAAGGTGTTCTATCGGGTTGAGGTCAGGACTCTGTGCAGGCCAGTCAAGTTCATCCACACCAGACTCTGTCATCCATGTCTTTATGGACCTTGCTTTATGCACTGGTACACAGTCATGTTGGAAGAGGAAGGGGCCAGCTCCAAACTATTCACACAAAGTTGGGAGCATGGAATTGTCCAAAATGTCTTGAGTTCCTTTCACTGGAACTAAGGGGCCAAGCCCAGCTCCTGAAAAACAACCCCACACCATAAACCCCAAACCAAACTTTACACATGGCACAATGCAGTCAGACAGTACCGTTCTCCTGGCAACCGCCAAACCCAGACTCGTCCATCAGATTGCCAGATGGAGAAGCGCGATTCGTCACTCCAGAGAACGCGTCTTCATTACTCTACAGTCCAGTGGCGGCGTGCTTTGCACCACTGCATCCGATGCTTTGCATTGCACTTGGTGATATATGGCTGGGATGCAGCTGCTCGGCCATGGAAACCCATTCCATGAAGCTCTCTGCGCACTGTTCTGAAGCTAATCTGAAGGCCACATGAAGTTTGGAGGTCTGTAGCGATTGACTCTGCAAAAAGTTAGCGGCCTCTTCGTGCTATGCGCCTCAGCATCCGCTGACCCTGCTTCGTCAGTTTACGTAGCCTACCACTTCGTGGCTGAGTTGCTGTCGTTCCCAAACGCTTCCAAGTTCTTATAGTACAGCTGACAGTTGACTGGAATATTTAGGAGTGAGGAAATTTCACGACTGGACTTGTTGCACAGGTGGCATCCTATCACAGTTCCACGCTGGAATTCACTGAGCTCCTGAGAGCGACCCATTCTTTCACAAATGTTTGTAAAAACAGTATGCATGCCTAGGTGCATGGTTTTATACACTTGTGGCCATGGAAGTGATTGGAACACCTGATTATTTGGATACTTTTGGCAATATAGTGTATTTTAAGCCAATTTTAGAACATGTAGGGGAGAGCGGGGCACAACCTAACACTTTTTGAATTTTGCGGTTTATGTAAATCCACTTGGGGTTCAGAGTACAATTTTAATCCACATTATTTTCACACTTGTCTAGTACAAATATATCGCTTTGTTTCATATTTGCAGTGTATACATTTTTCGTTATTTACCTCAAAAGAAAGGAAGTGAAACTTGACAACATGCCCCGTAGGTGGGGTACATTGTAACATCTGAGGGGCACGTTGTAACACGACACTATGACACCTTAAAATGTTATCTGATCGAATGAAAAAAATATACACAACAAACTAAAATATTTTGTCAGTAAAATACATGTGTTAACTTTTTTTAAATGAAGTAATGACGTTTTTTAAAAAAAATTAAAATGATCTAATTTTGGAGTTTGACAATGAACACATCGCAACAATGCTTGGAACGGCCCTGAATCGCAACACACAGCTGTACAGTAGTTCAAAACAATGTAGACAAATAAATGAAACACATTTAGACATTCAGAAAAACACTCCCCTCCCTCCACACACAGCTCTCATAGAACACAACACAAATAAACGAGCCAAAATGCTTTACCTTTCGTGAAATAATAACTTCTGAACATTAAACATTGATTGTCAGCCTTTATTCACCTGTTTCTTGTGGTTTATTATCAAAATCCTTAGAAGTAAATAATATAAATTGCACCACTAATGTCATAGAATAGCATAGTTTAATAACAGCGGGGCATATTGTAACACAGTGTTACAACGTTCCCCATCTGCGCCACTGGAGTTTAAAACAGGTTAGTGTCTTCTGCTGGTTTGCGAAGCATTAATAAACTATATAAACTGATAAATAACAAATTGGGGATTAAAATAATAGCAGTTTTGTCTAATTTTAAATGAATACTAAAAACTGAAATGAAAAGTTTACTTCAGCCAGAAATGTACTTTTACTATGGTAAAATAAATATTCAGCGATATCTTCAAAATGCTTTTGAATTTTGGCGTTCTTTTTTCTCTGCATAGTGTTGCCATGGCAACTAGTAAATACAGTAAATTTGGTTATGCTAGCGTGTGTGGAAATATTTGAACCACGTGTGTTACAATTAACCCCGCGTTAGGTTGTGCCCCGCTCACCCCTATTGTTTTCGTTTGTCACGCATCTCCTAGTATCAAGGGACACATTTCTACATGGGTTTGTTGTAATCGGAAGGACTTTAAAGTGCAGTACTGTGTGATCCTCAATCGTTTAATGTATAATGGCCAGTTTGTCCTCTGTGACTGATTAAAAAACTGTTGTGTATGATGCCTACTGTTGTAAAATCTGTTCAGATTTTATGCCTTTAGACTCCTAGAATGAGTCTGAAATGTCACACCTCTTACAATAACTGAGACTTGGCGACAACACGCTAGTAAAGCAGCTGTTCTTCTTCATTTTCTCTAGCGCAGCTCAACCAGACCTTGCTCGTGGGCAGGGATTATTTAAATTAGTGACATTGTGACTTTGCAATATCTGGAAAAAGTATGGTATTTGTGAAAGTATGTCTTTTGAATAAATTTCGTCATACAAACACCAGTGACACAAAGCCTAGAAAACATTTTGCTGTATACTATTAGCCACCTTTTCATCCTGTTAGTCAACAAATCCTTGGTAAACACATCCTTCGTATGTATAATGATGGTCACAAGCATTATTACTTGCAGCTTCTATTTACCCAAGAAGTGTTGTAGGTTGCCTCACTGTACACAACAACCTTATCTCAAATGGACATGTTATTGCATTCAATAAACATAAAGACCTTAATGTGTTTGTTACACAAAAGATATTGAAAGAAATGCATATGTGTGTTCAAAAACAGGTATCGGACCTTTGTCTCTGAGGACGCAGGACCCAACACTCTGGTCGCAACAGTGCTGGCCAAGGACCCGGATGGAGATGGAATCACATACAAAATTACAGCTGGCAACGAGGAGGGCAACTTTGTCATTGACAGCCAGAAAGGTGAGACACCTTTTTCAGATTTGGTGTTAGTCTTTTGATCTCTCTGATGGGCGTTTTTGCTGCATGAACATTCAATAAGAAGCAGCTCAGTAGAAAAGCCATAATTCAGTGGTTTCTTTCAAACTCTTTACATTGGATTGCATCATATTATACATAAGCCCTTTAAGTATTAATAATACTAATATTAATAATAATTAATAATTCAGTGTACTTTCATGGTAGGATGATCACAGCAGGGCAGCTATTCAAACAAACGCCTATATCCTTCTTTTAATTTGGATGTAATTTAGATGCCAAAGAGGTCTTTTATAGTTATATTTATTTAATGTATGGGCTTTTTATCCATTTTTTATCACTGCTGTGCCACTTCTCCTATAGTAAAATGAGGATTTCATTGTTTATAAAATGAACAGTATAGAGAGGACGGGAAATTATGTGGAAGCAGTTCGGAAGAGAGAACGGAAAAGAGAACTTTAATCTGAAGGATCCTTAAGAGTTAATTGAAGACACAATGTTTAGTGTGAACATCTGGTAAACAGTAAAATCCAGAATGGCAGGAGAGTGAGTGAAATCAACAGCAACATCTGTTTGAACAGTCAAGAACATAAAGTACTCTACTATATTTTAAATCACACTAGTTCTTTTAAGCTTTTTTTTTTTTTTTTTAAATTAAGCAAAAGTACAGATGTCATTTTAAAGCTTTAATGTATCAGTTACCTTTTAAATCAGTTGAAAAGTTGGCATGTATGATTACATTTACTTTGTTATAGTTATCTCTTGAACTAACAAGTCATTGGTACTTTCACATATACGGAATTAGCCACAGGCTAATTATAAAGATGTAATTATTGTGAAGGGTTTCTTTTGGCAAAATGGTTCAAAGTTACAGTTAAAACACCCACACATATAACTGTTAATATAAAATGCTATTTCTGCCTTAGAGTAAAAAAATATGAGGTAATTGTTAGGGGAAAAGAAAAGAAAGAGAAAAAACATTTCACATTTAGTAGTGAGAAATAAAATGCAAGAATTGCAATAATGAAATCACAGCTTTGAACAAGTAGTCACAATGGTGAGATATGAAGTAGCAAAAATAAGAAATACATTTCATAAGAAATGTAGTCAGGATTTTCTTTTAACTCTAAAGCATAAAATGGAAATGTGAAATAAAAAAGATCCCGTTTGTACGCTCTTGATTTGATTAGAAGTGTATCCTTTAGGAACTACTTTGAATCCCTTGATGATTACAGAACTTTTCACTAGGCATTGGCACATTTCTATTAACTAATATGAAAATGCAACGTCTGTTTATCTCCCGCAGTTCTGAAGAAGTTTAGTAATGGCTCAGTAAATATAATATTTATTGGCAACTAGAAGTACAAATTTCTTAACTCCTCAAAGTAACAGCATTTGCTAAACAGCTCACGACTTAATTGCCGCACGCTCATCGACAGTGAAAGAGCTAGACGTGTTTTGATTGATTGCGTTTTGATTGAAGAAGATCGGTTGTAAGATACGGACTTCACTTGTCCTTCTCACAAAATATGTTTGCTGCTTACATTCACAGTGCTCCAATTTAGTGCTCCATTCAGGTGATTCAAACATGTGCCGCTTCATTGGAAGCACCGCGGTTCCTTGAAGAGTGTCTCTGTTGATTCCCTTCCCTGCATATTCCTCCTTTTCTCTCCTCTAAAGATCAAAGCGTTCCTTTATTGCTCCTTCTACGGCTCGTCAGATCTCTGTCTCTCCTGAAATTCCCTCTATCATTCATTAGAGCCTCTCCTCCATTAGGTTGTTTTTTTGTTGGGGCGAATAAGGGCTTGTTGTTAATTCACTGTAACTCACAGAGGAATGCGCTTGGTTTGATTTAATACCCCTTTAAGGATTCAAACGGCAAAGTCAATAAGATGATCAGGCCTTTTGTATTAAAGGCATAAATACAAAGACCGCATCCGGTCCGTGAAGGATGTATTTACCGGCAGGGCGACGGAGTGTTTACGCTGGTAATCAGCAAGATCATCGGCGGCACACTGCACCTGTCAAGCGTTTTTATTTTCCTCGGTTGTTTGTAGTGTTTTGATTTTCCTTTGTTCTTTGTCCTGCTAAAAGGCCTCATGTTAAACAAGGTTCCATCATCCAGATGCCTGGCAATGGAGAAATGCTTTGCAAAAAAGAAAAGACTGCCAGAAAAGATTTTTGGCTGACAGGCTGTTAACATTGTACAAAAGCTGATAAATTGTGTAATTAAGAATGCTCTGGATGTGTCCAGCAACCCATAAAAGAGATTACACAAACTGTATTTTTTCATGTGAATATAAAAAAAGATATCGTCACACACTGGGAATGGGTTTTGTATATTTATTCACCTATGCTTTCATTAGGAAAAAAAAGTGGTGTTATTACAATGTTTATATTTTGAGAAGTGTTAATTTTCTCACATTACTTTCGTAATGACTTGGTATGTATAAAAAATTATAATCTCTGCCCTTTAAACTCTTTTGAAACAGTTTGGATTGAAATCTCTGTTCATTTGTTCACCACCACCTTTTTAAATTTCACCATGTGTTTCTCTAAAGCTAAAGAGTTTTCATGCAGTTTGGGGAGGAAGAAAGATTTTTTTTGAAGATGAAAAGCATGAAATAGTGCAACATCTTGCAAAAGGCATGAAAAGATCAAGATTATTATAAAGGTTATCGAACTGCCAAAAGAGTTGTGAATTAAACAGAGCACAGAAGTACACAGACAAGCCAAATAGACAAAATAACTAATTAAAATCAGTTGTAAGTGCTTCACAAGTTAATGTGCTTCACATTAATGACTTGTCAATCCATAGCTAGGTGTCACTTATACTATTTTAATACACTCGCAGAGGAATTTTGAAAATTGTGTAATGCTATCTTTGCATTATACCTTTTTTTCAAGAAATGAAGAGTTTTCATTTATCAAGGAAGCAGATTCCAGCAGTGTTCCAGCAGATTTTTATTTAAAAAAACATGCTGTTCGTTTGAACTTTCTATTCATCAAAGTCATGTTCGTGAAAGTCATGCTTTACAGAAAATAATATTATATTTTAAATATTACTGTTTTTACAGCAGGTTTAATCAAATAAATATTAAATGCAGCCTTGGTGAGAACAAGAAGAAAAAAGAAAGGGAAAAAAATGCCAACCTCAAACTGTTGGATGTCATGTATATGCTGCATTTAGATGAGTTAATTAATGAATTCACCCAAATGAATGAACTCTCAGTCATTTTTTAAACAAGATTAACACTGTTTAAGTGTTATTTTTTGCTATCTTAATGGTTGATGCTAGCATTCATAACATTATATTTTAGACTGACTAATGTACAATCGGAAAAAAATTATTTGATCCCCTGCTGATTTTGTACGCTGCCCACTGACAAAGAAATGATGAGTCTATAACTTTTATGGTAGGTTTATTTGAACAGTAAGAGACAGAATAACAACAAAAAATCCAGAAAAACTCATTTCAAAAAAGTTAGAAATTGATTTGCATTTTAATGATTAAAATAAGTATTTGACCTCTTTGCAAAACATGATTTAGTACTTGATAGCAAAACCAGTGTTGGCAATCAAAGAGGTCAGATGTTTCTTATAGTTGGCCACCAGGTTTGCACACATCTCAGCAGGGATTTTGTCTCACTCCTCTTTGCAGATCCTCTGCAAGTCATTAAGGTTTCAAGGCTGACGTTTGGCAACTTGAACCTTCAGCTCCCTCCACAGATTTTCTATGAGATTAAGTTCTGGAGACTAGGCCTAGGTGGGGATGGTGTTCTTGGGGTCTTGGGGTCATAGGCAGCATTCCTCCTCTTCCAAACATGGCGAGTTGAGTTGCCAAAGAACACTTTCACCCAGCTGCCTTGAGATCATTGACAAGGTCCTCCCGTGTAGTTCTGGGCTGATTCCTCATCGTTCTCATGATCATTGAAACTCCAAGAGGTGAGATCTTGCATGGAGCCTCAGAGCGAGGGAGATTGACAGTTTCCATTTGCTAATAATCAACTGTTGTCAGCTTCTCACCAAGCTGGTTGGCGATGGTCTTGTAGCCCATTCCAGCCTCGTGTAGGTCTACAATCTTGTCCCTGATATCCCTGGGGCCGGTTGCATAAACATAGCCATTATCTTAAGACTGTGTCTAAGAATAAGCCTGACCAACTAAAGTCAGTGGGGAAAGACTGTTGCATAAAATAAGTACATGGTTGTCTCTAGTAAGACAGTCTAATTTGCACTGCATTGTGGGAAAAGTAAGACGCTGAACAGCTTAAATAAAATGGCCGACAGTGGGCGCTCATTGCAGTTTTCCTTTGCTGAAAATATTTGCATATTGGAGGAATACAATGCTGCAAAATCGATTTTAATGAACAAATTTAGCGATAACCAACAATGAAAAAACACAAGGCTTGGTCCACAATAACGGATAAAGTTAATAGTATAAATCCTAAAAGTCTACGCTGTTTAAAAATCTGTCACAGCTGACAGTTGGTTTCCATAGCAACATAGATTGTAAGGAAAAGTTAGCCATGGGGTAATCAGTCTAACTTTTTGGTCTTAAATTAGACCAGTCTAAGATTTTATGCAACTGGCTTACAAAGTAAAGACCCGTCTTAAAGAAAAAAAATTAGATGACTAACTTGTAAGACCAGTCTTAAACAGTTTTATGCAACCGGCCCCTGGGGCCAGTTGCATAAACTTAGTCTCTATGTTAAGACAGTGTCTTAAGAACTCGTTTGACCAGCTAGCAGATAACTAAGGGGTAATCAGTCTTATATTTTGGATCCAACTTAGACTAATCTAAGTTTTTATGTAACCAAATTTTCAAAAATTTGACCAGTCTTAAAGAAAAAAAATGAATGACTAACTTTTAAGTCTGTCTAAACCTTTTATGCAACTGGCCCCTGGTCTTGGCCATGGTGGAGAGTTTAGAATCTGATTGATTGTTTCTGTGGACAGTTGTCTTTTATACAGGTAACAAGCTGAGATTAGGAGCACTCTCTTAATCTCAGCTCGCTACCTGTATAAAAGACACCTGCAAGCCAGAAATCTTGCTGATAGATAGGGGATCAAATACTTATTTCACTCATTAAAATGCAAATCAATTTAAAACTTTTTTGAAATGTGTTTTTTTTTTTCTGGATTTTTGTTGTTGTTCTGGAAAGGAAAGGAGGTGATGTGAGGCCAAGTATGGTGACCCATACTTAGAATTTGTGCTCTGCATTTAACCCATCCAAGTGCACACACACAGTAGTGAACACACATACACCGTGAACACACACCTGGAGCAGTGGGCAGCCATATTGCTATTGCTGCGGCACCTGGGAAGCAGTTGGGGGTTCGGTGCCTTGCTCAAGGGACTCACCTCACCGACAATCCCTGCCGGACCTGAGACTCGAACCTGCAGCCTTTGGGTTACAAGTCCAACTCTCTTAGGCCACAGCTGCCCCAAAAACCTTGCTCCAGGTGAGGCTCAAACTTACAACCTCGGCATTGCTCTGCTGCGTACTGACTTATAAGTACCGCGCGCTGACTGATTGCGCCACTGGAACAGATCTTTCACATTTTTCTTTCTGAATTTGACTACGGCTTATATGCACATTCAGAAAGTCTTCCAGTTTTGTGGACATTGACAAGACCATTCACTATAATTACACAGAAGATTGAAAAGGCCACACAGCACTTGAGAACTGTTTTGTAAGTCTTAAAAAGTGCTTTCTCAACATTTCAACATTGCATCAAATACTGATGAACACCAGTTTTTATTTGAATTATCACCCAGTAGGTAATCTAACCATATATTATGTCTTTGGAAGGCTTTTGTCTTTTAAACACATTAAAATGCACGAATTAATGTTACTTATTTACATGTATAGGAATTCCCAAACTTTTGCCATCTCAATCTCTTTCTCCTAATGTATTTGAAGTACCCCTGAGATGTTAAGGTAAACAGTTTATAATTAAGTGATACATTTGCATGTTTACAGTTTTCTGGTGTTGGTTAATGCTGACATGACATGCAGTTAAACAAGTAAAATATATCATTTTTTTATTAAGATTTATTTTGATAGATGATATTTTGAAATGATTTTAGATTAAATGATTTAATTAATTATTTGCTTTTCATTAAACTCACAAGCTAAGAAACCTTGACCTACTGTAATGTTACGAATGGAATCCTATATTTTAAAATGAGTTAGGTCAAAAAAAAATCTAGAAGTAATCAAAAAGTAGTCTGATTATATGACCAATGAACTACATTTTTTCTCATGTAATTTGAAATCAGTAACAGACTACAATTTCTAAGTAATCTATTCAGCTCTGCAGTGTTCAAAGTTAATTTTTATTTAATAATTTGATGTATTTTAGATCATTTTCAGAGTGCAAAACAAAAAAATATATATTTTTGTATGTCAACATGTAGGGTATTTGGTTTGCTGTAGCTCACAGCAAGCATGTAAACTGGCGTAAAGAGAGGGCCAGTGACATGCCCCTCACCCTCATGTATGGAGACATTTGGTTGTCAGAGCCCTGGAGAAACATCTACTCTATCTTTGATGTGCACTGATATGTCCTGGCTGCCTCTTCCATCTGTGTCCTGTTCTAGACTCCACCAGTGAACTACATACTAATTGTGATAGACACTTCCAGCTCAAGGACAGATAAATCACACGCAGATCATTACTGGAATTTCTGCTGCCTGAGCTGCCAGTTTGTCAATATTTATAATCCCGGCTCAAGCTCTTTATTTAATTCTGTGTATATCTCTGTTTAAAATCGTTGGCGGTGACGCATAGCGTAGCCAAACCTCTGTGTGGTTTGCAACAGTGGTTTTGAAAAACGTTACTGGAGTCTCAACAGATTAGCCTGTGGCTCTCATAGCCTGCAGTTGATACAACTGTCGAGAGAATAGAGCTCGAACCTGTGACAAGCCTTCTCAAGGCACAAAATCCAAACACGCACACTCATTTCAGCCCCCACTAACATTTGGATAGGGAGCTAGTGCGGCTAGGGGTGTTCAGATTGAATTAGAATTGATTACATGTTCTTTTTCCCCTGAGTTGTGCCACAAAGAGCTAGCGTTATGCATTAGAATCAATTCAAAAAACTAGGGTACATGTGATTTCCCTCCTGCCAAGTCGGTGTCAGTTGATGTGCTGGTTTCTTTAATGTCCCTTTGCTGCTAGCTGGAGATAGCAGTCATCTAGCTCTTCAGATTATGAATGCAGAGCTGAATGCAGCAGAGTCTAATGCGCTCTCCTGAAAGAGATGGCGCTGCATGGTGTACCGCGGAGGGTCACGTAGGAGCTGACTCCGGCTGTCTCCGCAGATAAGACACAATGTATGAAGCATAACGATATCCCCGGCACATTTGCAACAACACATACATTCATCCATAAAAACATAGAATGTATACAGGATTTTGCATAGTACAGACCTCAGGAATGGCAAATATACTCATCATTGCCTTAAAGGTCAGAAACAGCCTCTCTGCATTATGAATGAGGGCTGAAAGATTAGTCTTCATGGCTCCATATATATTTATCAAGTCCTGTGTCATTTACAAACCTTCATATATGAAATAAGAGTGTGTTTATCTAATGCAGTGCACATAAAGAACCTGGCTTATGAGGGTCCCTGATAAACACGCTGCTTCTATTCAAACTGTGTTGAGCTAATGAGGAATCAGTTGCTAATTCAAAGAAGCCACTGAGGTTGAGTGGGATTTAGACGAGGGTAATGGCCAATTAAATGTTGCTATAAATGTTTGCCTGTCACCCCACACAGGATTGATCCGTCTACGCTCCAGCCCATCTCCCAGACTTCAGGGAGTAAAGTACATCCTGAACATAACGGCAACAGATGATAACGCCTCCGGTGGGCCGCAGTCACTCTCCACCATTGCCCAGGTCATTGTAGGAGTTGATGATGTGAACAACAACAAACCTGTGTTTGAAAAGGTACTTTGTATATTAATAATAAGTCTATATCTATATACTATAGAGATATATACTATATCTCTGTGGATGTGTGTTTATTCACTGTCTAATTATCTGTTTTCTTCACCTTAACTTTGACATAAGCTCTGTTCCAAAACATCTACTACTTTTTACACTGTTAAATATAAAAACTGTAAAAAACAATTTAAATGAAATCAAATTCACATTCGACATATAAAATTCTGAATGTATTTAAATACATTTCTGAATATATATATTTAAATGGTTAGATACACATTTAAATATATAAATTAGTTGTGAATATATAATTGTTCAACAAAGTATTGACAGAATTAACTGAATTTTTGGTTGATTGTAATACATTACATACCTCTCTATCAAAGTTATCAGACGTTATCAAGATGAATTTGTTCTGACACAGTTTAACTCTGAGTTCTTGTCATATTTTATTACCCTTTTCTAAACTATAGCGAATAAACTGGGATAATGTGAGAAAGGTTGAAGGTGTTAGAATGAATTTTGGTTAGACTGTACTTGGTAACACATTACAATAAGGTTTATTAGTTTACTACATTAGTTAACATGAACTATGAATGAACAATACTTCTGCAGCATTTAATAATCTTAATAAATTTTAGCATTTATTAATGCATTATTAAAATCATTTAAAATTTATATAGTTATATAATATTTATTTATTTATTTATTTTCTTAAATTATTATTTTTTTAATGTTTATATTGAATGGCACTACAATTTATGTTTTTTTTATACATATGTTTTTTATTCCTGATCTGTTCTGCATATTATTACATTTTAAATGATTTATATTGGAGTAAGGAGAAAAGAAAAAAAAAACATTTATGCTGTGTTTACTATTAGTATTTTTAAACCACTATCTTCTGTTACTTCTGAGTGTTATAAAATAAATGCAAACAAGTCAGATAATGCAGGTAAGTCTAATGTTTATATACGTAACATTTTCTCTTAAAGGGGTCATCAGATGCCCATTTTCCACAAGTTAGGGTATTAATGAGAAGTCTATAACGTAAAAAAATGTTGGTTAAAATTTCTCAATGGTAGTGTAATGGTGCGTTCACACCAGACGCGACTTGCGCGAATAAATCACGCTATTCGCGCGTAGTTGGATGCTTGAACATTTAAGTTTACTCGCTTCATTCGCGCGTGAAATTTGCGTCATTCGCGCGTGACATTTACTTCACAACAGACGCGAATTTGCGTCATGGGAGGGGCGTCTGCCACTTGTCAGCAGGAAAGCAGTTGTAAAATAGGTGAATGAGCTCAATTTGCCAGCTTTAGCTTGCTTTAGCTTGCTTGTAGTCTCAATATGTATATATATGTAGGTCAGATTGAGTAAAGAGCGTTTTTTTAAAACTTACCAGATTGTCCGACCTCTTCACTCACTTTCTTTCAAGCAAGATCCTTTTTATTCCTGTTTCTATAAAAGTACAAAGATGTATCATACAGCTCCGAGTAACACACACAGCAACGGTGATTTTGTCCTCCATTGTTGTTTCGGATTTCTGCCTCCGTCACTACTAGAGCAAGCTCCTGATTGGTTAACGCGGTGCGAATTTTCGCCAAAGTTCAGATTTTTGAACTCGCGCGTTTCACGCGAATGGCGCGGCAAATGCTTGAAACACTCAATTCGCACCACTTCATTCGCGCTATTCGTGTGTTTCGCGCCGCCTCATTCGCGCGTTTCACGCCGCAGGATGGCTATTTGCATCTTTGCATTGACTTAACATGTAAATCACTCGCGCTTGCTGCTTCATTCTCGTCCGGTGTGAACGCACCATAAAAACTCTTTTTAACTACCAAAATCAGCCAGTTTAAGAGCGAGCTATTCTGTTGCATGTTCCTTTAAATGCTAATGAGCTCTGCTCGCCCTGCCCCTCTCTGCCGTGGGATGACTAGCCACAATGTTTACTTTAGCCGAATTTAACTGTGAAACATGTTAACTAGCACATTATTAAGAAAGGCCATTTGCGAAGATGAAAAAAACCCTTATACTCGCTACATCGGAATGATTCGCACAAATATAGACGCATATGTAGATCGGCATTGGCGCTTTCCTTTCAAAAACGAAAGTAACATTAATCCTCATCTTCAGCGGCTCAGATGTGTCCCTTGTTTGTCCTGAACAGTTAAACTGTCTGCTGTTCTTCAGAAAAATTCTTCAGGTCCCACATTTTTTGGGTTTTTTCAGCTTTTTTGTGTATTTGAACCCTTTAAACTATATTTAAACTTGTAACTACATACTTTTTTTTTTTTTTTTTTTACACAAATATATAAAATTTTATGTTTGGCCTGTGTATATTCTTTGACTTTGGGTGCCAAAATCTGGTGCCAGTCGAGGCAAAATAATCTCATCTAACCTTTGCATCAGGGGCCACACATGCTGCCTTTGAATGCTGTTTCTTTGCATCTAAAGGTTATGGAACAGAGCATTTGTCTTGTCTCTTTCTTTCTCATATTCTTTCTATATATTTTGTCTCTACTTTTCTCTCCAATTTATCTACTCCCAACCTTTTTTTTCTCATGAGATATTATTAGCAAAGCAACCTGGGCTGCTGCTTGATCAGCTGTAGACTTTTAATTAAGTGTTTGAAATATGTGCTGAATCATTATGGGTCTGCTTGCTCCTGATGTCTCCAGTAAATATGGGTTGAGTGCAACACTGAAGATATTTAGAGGGTCTTAATCTCCCCAGGCTGCACGCTGAGGTGGGGAGATACTTGGCTGTAGGCCGATGTTTAGTACTTAAAAACTTCTCCTCAGGTCTGTGGAGTATTTTGTTTGAGTTTCTCTTGGCAGGGTGTGAAGTAAATTAGCATCCGCTGAGATGCAAGACATCCCTTTAGATGTTGGGCCAGCACAGGGAAGCCAAAGTGGCAGTTCTTCCTCAGATTTTAGAGACAGACTTCTCAAAATGAAATAAATAAAGCTTTATTGCCACTGTTCTGCTTTAGATCTTTGAACCCCATTCTGTTTTTGCACGCATTCTATTATTTTTTTTCCCTGCCATTCTAGCATTATACGTTTTTTGTAAGTGAGGAAACGAGGTTGGAACTAAGAAGTAAAGCTCTCTGTTGTTGTTGTTTTTTTTTTTTAATATATAATATATATATATACATATGTATATATAATATATAATATATATAATATATATATATTAGGGGTGTGCACAGCAGCCGGTATTTGTATCTGTATTTGTATTTGTTGAGGGGGGGAAAGTATTTGTATTTGTATTTGTTTGTATTTGTATTTGTATTTGTATTTGTATTCAAGTAAAATTCAAAACAGGTTTTTTTTTTTTTTGTGTTACACTTCTAATTTAAGTTATAGTGTAAGTATTCTTTAATTATATCCATTATAATAATAATGGATATGCAATATTGGTTAGTGTTTTTGAACATGTAACAAGGAACATCATTGAAAAGAAAATAACATAACAGCCATTACCTCATCCATGGTTAAACCAACAACTAATTAAATACCATTGTGAACATTATGAATCCCACCACCACCCGTCCTTGTTGGAGGATGCTGAACAGACAGAATAAAAACAAATAATACTTCAAAGAACTGTTCTTATTCTGAAAGAACTTCTTTCTAATGCACAGAATTCCAAGAACTAAACTTTATCAACCCCTGACTGGGAGATCTGGCAGAACAAAAGTTACTTTTTCCCGGTACTAGCCTACTTTGTGTAATAACGAAAACATTTATTTCATTGAAAAAATAAGTCCAAAACTCTCTATTTTAACACTTTGAACAATAGGGCTCTACAATCTTTTGCTTTTTTTTTTTTTTCTTGTGTGTTTTAATTTGTCTGATAATCAAACTAAAGCATAATTTTAATTTTTGGGTTTACTGTTAAAATCAATACATGGAAGAAAAATTATATTCATTTAAAACGTTTAAATAATAATTGTATTTTTTTTTTCTACAATTAAGGGGTTAATCTTGTTGTAATATTTATTTTTTATCATATATATATTGTTTTGTAAGTTATTTAAATAGGAATATATAAACACCTACATTATACTGTACAAAAGTAATACAAGACTAATATTGTTCTGTTTGATGTTAAACCGTACTTTTTTTTGACAGGTTGCCGTGAAGTTTCTGTGTGTATACAGTATGATATGCTGCTAGTTTTCTCAAATGAAATGGTAAAAGTAACACTCACAGCAGCTTTGTAGATTGAGTTTATCTGTTCATATGAGATGCAAATGCCAAAAATTAGCGGGAGCGTCACGCGTGCTTCAGGATGCGTGTAGTAAAAAAAAATGCCTCTCCACCATTCATACATACAGAGGCAAACGGAACATGCAGGATTCATATTAAAACAGTCTTTTTGCATTTCAGTTTTCACAGACACTAGTCCATATCGCGATTTGATTTAAGTGACAGACCAACTTTGGATTTATTAATCCAAAAATCAGTGAATTCCGTGGCATTCCACGCTATAGTAGATTCCGTTTTTTATGAATGAGTCCGCGATCCAGTCCATGTTTTCGTGGGAGACATTGTAAACTCACTCACTCATGCGGGCATGCACTGCGGTCTCATGAGGAAATACAGCTTTTTGATATAAAGTTTTTCTTGTTCCCGAATACAAATATTTTTGAAATAAGTATTTGTAAAAAACACGCTATCTGTGCCTTTCCAAATACCGTATTCGGGTTCGGCTCCACCCCTAATATATATATATATATATATATATATATATAAAAACTCCCACCTGAACCTCGTCCCATTCCCTCATCATATCTGTGTTCTGCAATACCAAACCATTCCCATAGATGTGTGAACATCGGTGTTCGTGGATCTCCACTGAGAAGTTCTCTCACTTGTAGGCCCACAGCAT
Organism: Garra rufa; assembly: GCF_049309525.1. Lineage (NCBI taxonomy): Eukaryota > Metazoa > Chordata > Actinopteri > Cypriniformes > Cyprinidae > Garra > Garra rufa. The sequence continues at coordinate 23,292,185 of NC_133363.1, read as the reverse complement.
GTATGTTTTACTGCCAGGCTTCTGGAGGTCCATGAGATGGACTCACAAGGGGTTCGGCGCTTCATGTTTGCACTTCCGACCTTATGGGATTTCACGCTCACCTGACTGATTGAACAACACAGAGTTAGCAGTCGGGTTTTAGCTAGCTTCTGGATGAAAGAGACCATCACAGAGAGGACTGAGTCCCTTGTTATTAATTAGGTGTCAGAAGTGGCCATCAAAGGAAAAGTTGGACTGATTTGGGAATTTTTCACCATGTGTTTAAAGGGATTTATATACTGTATGTTTTCCCAGAGTCTCATCTAACCTCAGCTGTCTTAAGCTGAGGAAGTTAATGATGAAGAGGAGGCAGCGTTTTCTTTATTTTTTGTGATTACACACACTCATACACACATTTGCAAGGATGAAGAAGGTGTGTGGGTGGTGGAGCATGGCTGAATTATCCAGGCTTATTCCAGACGTCTCCACAGATTCAGTGGGATGGAATTGATTCAAGGGCGCTTCAATTATAAACCAGAGATGAATCTCTACAGAACCAAAGAGATAAGGATTAATACGCCTCCTCTTCCATTCTTCGTACCGTCAAGTGTGCGACCAGTTCACAGTGTTTACTGCTTTTTTTATTCATCTTGCTTTCTTTTTTTTAATCGCTCCATTTATGTTTCTTAAAATTAGTAATTGTTCATTTTCACTGTCCTTACAGTATCAGCTCCTTGGCCTTTTTCGTCATTAGAACACTTGTATCTTATGTAGTTAGTCTAATCAGTGAAATTATGTTCATTAATTTGACCATGAGCAGATTTTGACCTATATTGATGATTAAAATTTTGCAGTGCATTGTAGTTACAAGGCTTAATAATCACTATTTTTTTATAATTTCTTTTTGCATCTCTTAAAGATCTGGGTTAGTAAGCCAAAGGTTTCAATGGTTCAAACACTGGGAGGAATGATTCATAAGGCTCTAATGGTGAAAGCAGATAAGAAGAGACTGTAGCCTTCCAGTTGCTCCAGGGAGACAATCTTTGTAATAATCTGTTCATGTTGTATTTTATGTTGTTTTGTTTTATTATTATTATTTTATTTTGTTGAATTGTATTGAATATTGCAGAACTTTCGCTTTTGTTTTGTTTTTGAGTGATGCAATCACAAGTTCTAAAGGTAGCTGTTTTATTTTGTTCTGTTTGTTTTGTTTCTGTTGCAGAATGTGCTGCTTTAAAAGCAATTTATCAGTGAATTGAAAATTGCTTTTGTTTTGTTTTTTTTGTGTTTTGTTTTTGAGTGATGCAATCACAAGCGCTAAATGTAGCTGTTTTGTTTTGTTTGGTTTGGTTTTTGCTTTTGTTTGTGCTACAGTACGTGCTGCTTCAAAAGTAATTTACCATTGAATTGAAAATTGCAGACATTTTGCTTTTTTGACGTTTTGTTTTTGAGTGATGCAATCACAAGTGTTAAATATAGCTGTTTTACACTACGGGGGCGTTGAATGCTTGAATCTGATTGGCTGACGAACGTTCTAATGGTGTACATTATTTTTAGGGAAACGCACGGCGAATGTAGTTCCAGGCAGCACTTGACTGCATTACATGTCTTTATCACTTAGCCACATGATTTCAGTTATTTCAAAGGTCCTTACAGCCCAAAACAGCAAAATAACCAAAACCCACAGCGACACTGGCCAAACAAAAAAAAAATACAGTAAACAATATGATAAAAACGACAAATTACTTCCATGTTTTTGCCACAATAATACATTTTATTATATATGGAAAGCACATACTTCTATATTACTCCTACGCACACACGTTAACATACGCGCTAGTTGTTAGCACTGTTCTGACGATTAACAACTTAAAAACTACACTAAAAAAATAAAAAAAAATAAAAAAAATAAATCGTTGGTGTAACTTAATATAATTATGACACACATTTCCACGCATTTGAATTATGTTATCTCAGCTTAATCTAGGCAAATAGAACCCATAAGCAAAAATCATCTTCAGCCAATGAGGTCAAATTATTTTTGTTTTAATTGTCTTGTGAATTTAACTTATACACAATTTAGTCTTGTTGAGCCAATTAATCGAAACCACTTAAATTTAAATAACCAGAAATATTTTAACTGAACGACGTAATTGTCTTTTAAACCAGCTTTTAATTACTGATATTTCTGCCAAAATTTACTTACAAATCAAATACTCAATGTGAATGTCTCAAATCTTTCTTTATTCAGTGTCCAAAGTGAAACAAAAAACAGCAATTACCGATCAGTGCTGACCTACAATTTAAAGCCAGATCAAAAATACAGTATTTCCAGAGTCAGTTTAAAGCAACTAGCAGTAGTTGTAAGGTTTCAGGCAGGTTGACAAATATTTTTAGTCAAATAAAGAAAAACTACACAATAGAAATAGAGGAGAAGCAATATTGCTATTGCATGCAATTAAATAAAATGAAACTTAACCACTTTTAATGCAGATTTGGCAATTACTGCACTCAAGAGAAAAAAACACCAATTTATGCTTGGTGTTGAGCTACAAAAGTCGAGAAATAAAACTTAGAAAACAACCACCGTCCAAAAAATTTTAAAGAGGATTAACAATACTGATATTGCATGTAACCAAATTAAAAAAAAGAAAAAAAAAAAAAGTTTTAAGACAATTTCTGCTCAGTGTTGAGCTACAACAAAATGAACAAGGTCAACTTACTCCAACATCATGTGCTTCAGGGTTTGTACTTTTGGTGAAAGTCTGTGTTCATCCAGGTTGAAGAACACTTTCTGGATTACCTCGAATGTAGATTTGAGTTCTTGTGTGTAGCTAAGGTTCATGGCATAAAATAAGTCTGAATAACATGGCCACTGCTACAGCTGCATTCCTCAAAGAGCTGAGAACCTCAGTCCCTTCAATCACAACTCCAACATCTACAGGCTGATCCACTGGGTCATGTCCTTCATGTCGAACAATGTAGATCCCCATTACTGTCTGCTTCTTCGCTTCTTTGGCACTCAACAAATCGCAATCCTGTGCAAAATAAACAAAATATGCAGTATTTATATGACAACTAATCTTTAAGAACACAGTACAGGTAATATATGAAAGTGAGATAGACGGAAGAGAAGCATTTGCTTACAGCATACTCCTTGAACAGCTGTACATGGTCTTAATTCAAGTATGCACACAATGCTTTGAGGATGCATTCTCTTCACACATCTATGCTGTTATTCTTTAAAACAAATACAAATATACATATGTGACCCTGGACCACAAAACCAGTCTTAAGTCGCTGGGGTATATTTGTAGCAATAGCCAAAAATACTTTGTATGGGTCAAAATTATTGATTTTTCTTTTACGCCAAAAATCATTAGGAAATTATGTGAAGATCATGTTCCATGAAGATTTTTTGTAAAATTCCTACTGTAAATATATCAAAATGTAATTTTTGATTAGTTATATGCATTGTTAAGAACTTAATTTGGACAACTTTAAAGGTGATTTTCTCAGTATTTTTTTTTTTTTTTTTTTTTGCACCCTCAGATTCCAGATTTTCCAATATATGTATCTCGGCCAAATATTGTCCTATCCAAACAAACCATACATCAATAGAAAGCTTGTTTATTGAACTTTCATATGATGTATACATCTCGGTTTTGTAAAATTCAACCTTATGACTGGTTTTGTGGTCCAGGGTCACATATTTGTATGTCTTATATATAAACATGGTATACATGACTTTTAAGGCTATTCCATGTTTGGAAAGCGCATGGGCAACTCACATAACAACATGGATAGCGCTGATTTCTGCCATAATGACCATGGCATACTGTAGCTTATAATGTTTTATCAATTTGTACCTGCTAGATTCTCATGCTCCACACTCCTTACAAAGCCACATTCAGATAACTGGAAGAAAACCAAGCACAACAATCAATTAGGAAATTGTAAAACCACAGGTATCAAAATGTATCAGTATATGTAAAATCTGATTTTGATTACACTATTATACATTTATATACTGAATTCTAAAACATGTATGTCCAAGCACCCATTAATAAAACACGTTCCTCTATTTCATGAAAGTAATAAAAGGTGTTTTAAAAATATCCATGAATTAATTCAAATGAAATAACATTAATTAGCCTAATAGTACTTACCCAATGGGGAAAAAAACAGAAATCCAAGCATGATTTGTTATGTTGCTCTTGTAAAACCTATAAAATTAAAATGTACTTAAATTGATAGTTGTTATTTTGTTTTAATGTATCAGAATTTAATTGAAAATTGCAGATGTTTTGCTTTTGTTTTGTTTGTTGTTTTGTGTTTTGTTTCAATTTTGAGTGATGCAATCACAAGTGCTAAATGTAGCTGTTTTGTTTTATTTGGTTTTGTTTGTGCTACAGTATGTGTTACTTTAAAATTAATTTACTGTTGAATTGAAAATTGCAGACATTTTTTTTGTTTGTTTCATTTGTTATTTTGTGCTTTGTTTTTGAGTAATGCAATTACAAGTGCTAAATGTAGCAGTTTTTTGTGCTACAGTATGTGCTGCTTTACAAATAATTTGCCATTGAATTGAAAGTATTAAAAAATGCCCCGCTTCTTTGATTCTGTTTTCTTTTGCTTTGTAAACACAGTGCCCTTCAGAGAATTTTTTTTTTTTTTTTTTTTTACATATTTTGATTGTTGTTTGGTGACCAATATTACCAGGTGTAAACACAGAATGTGTCTCAGCTGACCGCTGGTGATCTGATCACCCAAGACAGATCTTAATGCAAGTGCAAATAGCCTTATTTAAATGTTAAAAGGTTTACTGTAGATCTTCCTTTTCTTTTTCTTTCATCTCCTCTCATAGTGTGCTGAGTATAAAGAGAAGGCATCAGTTCTGGAAAATAAGCCAGCAGGGACATTTGTGCTGCAGGTCCATGCAGATGATGCTGATGAGGGAGCCAATGGAAAAGTCACATATGGTTTTATGCATAAAGACAGCACTGTTCCTGCTTTCAGCATTGATCCAGAAACAGGTAACGATTCAAGGGCACTTATTCAATGAGCTTATTCCTGGTTCAATGTATACTCAATTACTCTGCTGAGAGCATAAAAGTAGATGTCTCCATTATCGTTCCATTCAAAATAATCAGGTGTCGTTGAGATAACAGACATAGGATTTTAAACAGAACATTTAATTTTTAATTAATTTATTTTTTAAATGAGAGTAGCTTACAGACACAACCTTTTTAACGTCTCGTTAAGTACTCTCTTATAATGCCATGTGCTCACCGTTGACTCTCTCTCTCCCTCTCTTTCTCTTGCAATGAATTTAAACCTTGAAGTATTTTCATGAATTCAAACTTGAGTTTAATTCACTTTAATCATAGCCTTTCAAAACGTGCCAACTCTCAAAGGAAGAGAAAAGAAAGCATTTAAATGTGTCGTCTCAAGACCCCTTATTAAAGAAATGGAATGCTTTATGAAATGTAACTGTTCATTGGACATCAATTAGTGTGTCTTTTATAGAGGAGAATAAAGAGAGAAAATAGGAATGGATTGCAGTGGGAGAAACGTGAGGCATGTTTGCAATGACTTCTTAAATGCAAATTTGGAGCTGTAGAGAGATGTGACACTCTGAACTCGAGCACAAAAATGAAGGAATATTTCTCACCAATCTGCTGTGCATCTAAATAATTTGCTTGGTTTCAAAAGATAATTTCATTCCTTTCTATACAAGTTTAAATAGAGATGTAACCTTACTGTGGACAACAAAATTGAATTAGTTTTTCTGTAGTACTGTGAATATGTTAGAATCTGTTGAATGTTGTTTAACTATTGGTGACAAAGGTACCTTTTCAGGTGTTATTGTAACTGCCACTACATTTGATCGGGAGAGGCAAAGAGAGTATGCAGTAACAGTGACGGCCACGGACCAAGCAGCGGACCCCCTCATAGGCATCTGCCAACTCAACATCCTCATCCTCGACGAGAATGACAACAGCCCTAAATTTGAGAACTTGCGCTACGAATGTGAGCAGTGATCACCTACTTTTTACCATCTTTATTACCTTCCTTCATACCTGTTGGGTTGTACATGGCTAATAAATATAGTTATCAGTATCGATAAATCTAAGTATCGATAAATATCAAGGCTGTTCCAACACATAAAAAAATGAGAATGAGGTGTGATGCAATCACAAAAGGCAACCGATCAGAACAATTCTCTCACAACACATTGTGGCTGAGCAGTGTAAAACTAAAACACATGTCTTGCACTTTCATGATATCCATAAAAACTTTTGCAGAATATATGCTTTTTAAGATTTTGCATAAAGTACATGAGTAATTTATCATCTGGACTTAGTTGCATAAAAACAGCCACTAAACTGAAAAGATAAAAAGTAATAAGGTCATTATAAATCAAATTCATATAAATCAAACAGATAAATCCAGAGATACAGTCATTTGATGAGAGAAACAAGTTTTCTTTTAGGCTTTTTATTCACGTATAAAAACCACATAGGGTAAACACAGAGGCTTGTTTGTTTGGTCATTGTTTAGATGTAAATAAAAGTAAATAAATGAGCACTGTTCATTGTATAAAGTGATTGTATCTCTTCCCAAGACTTAGATTAAACCACTCAATTGAATTGGATTAAATTTGCGACACCTTTATATTATTATTATTTTTTATTTATTTTTTTGCCTGTACTTTCAATGGTTGAAAATAAACATTTCAGGTTTCATAAAAAATATCTTAAATGCAACCCCTGGTATTAAGACTTCATATTACATAAAGTATGTCTCTTATTGAAATATGTAGTAGAAAACCCATGAAAGATTTACGTTATTTAAAAAAAATCTGTATTATTTTATACATATTTTGGATTATGGGAGGCATCTTTATTCTGATGTATGCTCATTGAATGAGCTACTGGCGCTACCTGTTGCTTTTTTTTTTTTACCACAACATAAAATACTCATACAATGACCACAACTACTGAAAGAGATTACAGGTGGTCATGGATATAAGCACAAGTTTAAACCAAATGCTGCACCATTGATTTTTCCCCACAAGGATTCTAAATGCCCCTGGAATAGCAAGTGGAATCCATGCTGAGAAACTCTTTCAGTGGCCATGACGTCATGAAAAATGTTGGCAAGTTTACAACCTGCTGGGATGGCATCTAGCGTTTCTTGTCTCTGCCGTTTGTAAGCTCTTTCAGTAGCTGTGGTCTTCTTCAAGCCTCAAAGGCATCAGGGCTAAAGTGGAGAGAACAAATACATGGGTCTTTAGAAAGTTTGATTCATCCACAGGCATCTACCCATTCTTTTCTTCTCTTCTTATTGCTAGGAACTCAGTGAACACCTACATCGCTTCTCTTGTTGCCCTTCTAGTGAAAATTACAACCAAAAGCCGCACAATGTGGCATCGTATCAGTATTTTATTTTCCAAGCTGTGTTGTGGTAAAAATAGCAACAGGTAGTGCCAGTAGCTCACAGAGTGCAATCATTTCCCATCATCAAAATAATGGCGCCCCCAATAGTCTAAAACATGTATAAACCAATGTGGATTTTTTAAATAATGTAAATCTTTTATGGGTTTTCTACTACATACAGTGTCTTGCAAAAGTATTCATACCCCTTCATTTTTTTCACGTTTTGTTGCATCATTATGTTAAACTGCTTTAAATTAGTTTTTCCCCACATCAATTTACACTCCATACACCATAAAAATGACAAAGCAAAAACCAGATTTGCAAATTTTACTTTAAATTTATTAAAAATAAAACACTGAAATAAGTGCATTGCATAAGTATTCATACCCTTAACTCAGTACATAGTTGAAGCACCTTTACAGCCTCAAGTCTTTTTGGGTATGATGTGACGAGCTTTGCACATCTGCATTTGGAAATGATCTGCCATTCTTTGCCTCACCTTTTCACCTCTCAAGCTCTGTCAGCTTGGATGGGGGCTGGCAGACATTTTCTAGAGTCCTAGTTGCTCCAATCATCTTCCATTATGGATAATGGAGGCTTCGTGCTTCTGTGAATCTTCAATGCAGCAGATTTTTTTTTCTGAACTCTTCCCTAGATCATTGCCTTAACGCAAGTCTGTCACTGAACTCTACAGGCAGTTATCTTGACCTCAGGACTTGGTTTTTGCTCTGATATGCATTTTCAGCTGTTAGACCTTTTCTGAGAGGTGTGTGCCTTTCTAAATCATACTCATTCAAATGAATTTGCCACAGTTTAACTCCACTTGAAGTATAGTAACTTCTATAAGCTCCTGAGCTAAATTTCGAGTGATACCAGAAAAGGGTATGAATACTTATGCAATGGGATCTTTTCAGTTTTTTATTTTTAATAAATTTGCACAAATGTTAAAAAACATTTTTTTTTGCTTTGCCATTATGGAGTAGGGAGTGTAGATTGATGTGGGGAAAAAAGTTATTTAAAGTAGTTTAACATAAGGCAGCAACATAGCAAAATGTATAATTTCGCAAGGCACTGTATTTTAGTAAGATACATTGATTAGGTTATATTAAGACATATGCTTCTTTATACCCACTGTTTTCTTTTTTGTGTTTTAATATTAACCAAAGTCTTGAGGGTGAGTAAATCATGATATTTTTGGACCAACTAGTCATTAGCCAAGGGGTAATCAGTCTTTTGACACTCAAATGAGTTTTTATGCATTTTTTTTATGTATGTGACTTGAAAAACTGACTAACTAGCAAGACTAGTAAAGCAATTTATGCTGATTAATCGTTGATTAATTCTAAACTTTCACAAGTCTGTCCTCATGGTGTTTAGTATGCATGAGCAGTGCTGATTTAGTCCAATGAGAGAATAACTCATTGCTGTTCTGACTGGTTAGAAAAAAAACTGATTAACATAAAGATGAATGTCATTTTATTGTATCAAATCAGACTGGGACCAGGGCCGGCTCTAAGCATGGGCAGGGTTGGGCTGAGCCCACCCAATAAGAATTGTGCAATGATTTAAAGCAAATTTCAAGCAGACTATATTTTGAAAAGTTTAATAAGAGCTGAAGACTGCTCCAACAATCATAAAATGTGACCCTGGACCACAAAACCAGTCTTAAGTAGCACGGGTATATTTGTAGCAATAGCCAAAAATACACTGCATGGGTTAAAATAATCGATTTTATGTCAAAAATCATTAGGATAATAGGTAAAGATTATGTTCCATGAAAATATTTAGTAAATTTCCTACCGTAAATACATCAAAACTTATTTTTTGAGTAGTAATATGCTTAGCTAAGCACTTCATTTGGACAACTTTAGAGGCGATTTTCTCAATACTCTCAGATTCCAGATTTTCAAATAGTTGTATTTCTGCCAAATATTGTCCTATCCTAGGACATGGTGTTATGTTGGTTTGTGTTGATTTAGTCAGTTCTTAACTTGTGAACCAACTTCAGCCAATTAAACTTGAACCAACTTGTAGTGAAACTTGAACCAACTTGATTTGTAGCCATCACTACAAACTTCTGTCAGCTGGTCAAACAGCATGATCTTTCTGATAAAGCTGGTTGACACACATGCCTAACACTACATCACACAACTATATATCAAACTGATATTTGAAATTAATTTATTTTGGTTAAGATGTATCAAAGTATCTCGCATATGCAATTTCAAAGATAGGATCAGAGGATATGACACTTATCAAAGCTTTCCGCCTAATTATGCACCAGCAGAACAGTGTTTCCAGTGCATGTTAAATAATCAGAGTCTTTCCTTCTAACAGACTTCTTACGCGAGGACACCATGATCGGGACCAGTTTTCTGCGAGTGGCTGCACATGATGATGATTACAGCACTAATGCGGCTATCACTTACTTCATGTCCGAGGAGCAGCCAGAGTATCTGCGAGTGAATCCGCTCACTGGCTGGATCTACGTAAACCAGCCAATCTCGCAGGTCAGTCCTGCTCCAAACAGCTAGCTTGGGCTCATTTGAAGTCCTGATAGTTGAAATACTGAGTTCACCTGTATGTGTGGGAGCTGCTTGCAGTTTTGAAAACTTTCTGAGGAATAGTTTCCAAAAGAGTGATTCATCATTAAACCCTCAAAAAGGGCAGGAGTTCGAGGTGTGTGGCAACAGATCCAAAATTGCGCTTGCACCATGAATATTGTATAGTTCTTGTGTGAAGTTTTAAGATGCTGCACTGTGAATGATTTAGCAGGTCCACAACTGTTTCTCACAGCACTCCGCTCAGGAGATTGATTGGGTGGTAACAAGGTCTTTTACGTATTCTGCTTGTTTTTGTGAAGTTGATGACAGAAATAACCTCACGCAGAAATACAAAAGACTTGTTTAGGCATTAATAGTGATTATTGATGGGGTGTTTCTGTGTGTGTGAGTGAGAGAGAGAGAGTAGGTGTTTAGGCTTGAAAGCCACTGATATCGGACCACCTTTGACAAGAGACCTTTGTAAAACTGTTGCTATGACTACCAAGGTCTTGTGTCGGCTGGTGTATATGGTGAGGCTTTGTGTGTCTGTGTTTGTGCGTTTGTATATGTTCTTTGTGTGATTACAGAGGGTGGGCGAAAATGTGTTTAGCTGTCATTTCGCATCATTCTACATGCAGACAGTCGGCTCTATGAAGAATGCAGACAGCATCAGTTATTTTGCTGATAAGCACAGGCGTCTGCAGTGAGATGACCGCAAATACAGTGATGTATCTGTCTGTTGTGTTGATACACTTGACACAGTTACATTTAAAGGTCATCCTTGGTGTTGTAATGCAGAGATCAGTGTTGTTTTTGACAACCATCTTAGATTTAGTCTTAGTCGTAGTCTTTTGGACTAAAATGGTTATTAGTTTTAGTCAAATTTTAGTCACTTCTATATGTGATAGTTTTAGTCCAATTTTAGTCGACGAAAAGTCAAAAAGGTTTTAGTCTAGTTTTAGTCAAAAAAAGGGGAAAAAGTAGTCTTTTAACGAATTAATGTAGGTTAGTAAGTATTTTGCTGTTGGGTAGTGTCACTTAAGTTCTGAAAATAGCAGATCTATAGTTCAACACAATGTGAGCTTCCGGATCGACTATATTCACCAATAATTACAATAATGAAGGAATGTTTTAAAACATAAAAGACAAACAAGGATGGAATGCTAAAACGGCTTGCCATACTAGTATTGCAAAGAGTATTTAATGCTAAAATGGCTTGCCATAGCGGCAGATACTAGGTTTTAATTGGCATGCACAATAAGCAGAAATGTCATGCATTTTAAACGTCTGACGGACCACCCACTAACATTTTCGTCTATTCTCGTCTCGTCAACGAAAACTCACACACGTCTCGTCATGTTTTAGTCATCAACGAGCCATTTTTATCTCGTCAACGTCTCGTTATCGTCATGAAAAAAAGTGGCGTCAGCGAAATGATTTCGTCATCGTCATCGTTGACGAAAACAACACTGGCAGAGATGTTACTTTTTTCGATGCCAAGAATCCCCAAATATGATTATATTCTTTGCGGAGCACTAGATTTTTAAAGGAGACATCGGGTGGCCATTTTCCACAAGTTGGTATGATTCTTTAGAGTCTTCATGAAAGGTCTGCAACACACTTTGGTTAAAATTAATCAATGGTCGTGTAAAGCAACACGGTTTTGAGCGTGTCACAAACAGCTCTGTTCACAGTGACTCATTGTCGTGCATGTCTCTTTAAATGCTAATAAGCTCTGCTCACCCCACCCCTCTCTTCCAAATTATCCTAAAAAATATAAAGTGTGAGAAACACTTTTTCTGGATGTGCAGCTGGATCACGAATGGTGGGAACTGATGTATTCTTGAGTTTGAACTTTTCAGGAAAACCTGCCTAGAATTATCCCTTGTACAGAAAGCTGTCTGTCAGGGCTGCACACTTATGAGCAGCTGTAAAATTATAGTACAAATTTATATATATACAAACTATGAAATAAATCACAAATTATAATGGCATTCGTTATGAACAACATATAAAGTCTAACCAACAAAAATGTATTTAAGAAACAGACAAATTATAAAATATAACACAAATTGTAATGGCAAAGAAAGAGACAAATTATAAAACAAAACACAAATTATAATGGCATTTGTTATAAACAACATATACAAGTCTCACTAAAATTAATTTAAATAGAAACTTAAACGTACAGGTATGTCTCTCATTTTCAAATTAAATTATTTCCCATGAAAGGGCTCCGGCGCAATCGCTTAGATTTTTTTCCTTATAGAAGCGGAAACAACTTAAAATATCATGTCCTATAGATTAGAAGTCATATAGATTAAAATAAGATATTATTTGTAACTGTAGAAGGTTAACTTTTATTTGTGTACACTCACGATAAAAACAAAACGTTGAGCTTTTGTAAAATAAAGAAAGCAAAGACTCTTATGTTCACTTTTACATCCAACTACAAAACAACTGCATTGGTTACGAGACATTGTTGTCGCTACAGAAGAAAATGGTGGATAGCATACAACTGCCTGAGGACGGAAATATGTAAATATGGGACAGCCTGAACAGTATGATGTAATACTGCTCACAAAATCAAAACGGCTTGATAATTGAGTCTGTTTAATGTTTTTGACTGTTTTAAAAAAGGAGTGAATGGATTTTTATCATTATAGGGTGGTTGTGTCCACACACTGCTAAGACACATTTATATGCGAACACCATGTAAAAAGTTAATTTTGTGTCCAATGTTCCCTTAAAAAAAGTTGACATGTAATGTAGGAATAAAATATTTACTGTTATTCATGATATTGTCTTTGCATTTTGTATGCAGCTTTATTAGTATTCTGTTCAAAATTAGAATAACTGCAATTAATCAAATTTTTGCTTTTATACACTCTTTCAAACATTAATATTATCAAATTCTTAAAATGTTTTAATTTTGTTCAAAAATATATTTATTAACTTGAGCTAACATGCCAAATTTGACAAAAAATGCTAAAAAGCTATTTTCTTTTCAGTTTAATATTCAAATATTTCACCTTGGGCTCCAGTTTGAAAACCTTTGTCTTGGTACATTTTCAAAATTTCAGTCTTAAATTGTATTTGACGTCTCAATAATTGTGTTTGATTGTTTCCAGAGGACCTACATCAGCAGGCAGATCATCGCTACAGATGGAGGGAATCGGAGCAGTTCAGTCGAGCTGGCAGTCACCATTACTAACGTGAAAAACCAGCCTCCACAGTGGGAGAAGGACAAATATGAGGTCGTCATACCTGAAAACACTGTCAGAGACACTCCAGTTGTGGTATGCACTTAACATGACACTGAACACTTAGAAACTACTAGTTCTCTACAAATGTGTCAATTATGTAGATTTATGCCTGCTTTTTACTGCACTTAATAACACGATCAGAGTCATACAGGGTAACAAACAGTGGCTGTCAGTGGTTCGGCAGATGTTCATTACATAAAGATTTTTCATCAATGCTAAATATACTGTGAATGAAGAACCGAAACCAAGAGGCAAAACAAACATACCGCTTCTGCTAAGTGATTTATTACTTTGGCCTTTGAAGCACACCTGTGAGGCACTCCATTAATGACCATGTCTTTCATGTGTGCATTGAAGGAATGCTATGATGGATGTGGATAAGTTTTAATCCCACAATAAGGTTCTGGGTATTCCTTGAGGGGTTTGAGTTCCCAGACACTGTCGACTTTACTGTCATGTACTGGCGGTTACAACTGACAGTCTATGCTTTCTGCTCGACCACACAGAGTCTTCACACAGCCTGTCACAAAACACATCCACAAGTACACACAGGCACACACACACATACACAGTCCATTTAAACTAATGGTAAGATGCTGTTAGGTTCTTTAAGCTCCAGTCCCCACTTCAAGCAGCATTCTATAGCCCTGCCATGAATCATCTGATCCTTTGCTTTAAATTTTAAGGACGTTGTTTCATTACATTCACTATTTAGGAAGTCAGCCAATCGCTGAGTCACTGGATAATTTATGGACATTTCCTTTTTTCCGTTTTCATTTGGTTACAAATGCACTGAAAGCAGAATTTCCTGGAATACATTTATTGCCATTAAGACCATTATTAATGCAGATGAGCATTTCATGAGGAGCAGTATAAATAAATAGGGCGAGGAGGAACAAAGGGTGAAAAAAAAAGGAAATAAATAAAAGACAAAAATAGAGAATTGCACAGGCATAGCACTTGCTCCTCTACTTCTAATTGATCTTGTGTTAAATGGTGTTTATGTTCTTGTTGGTATAGGAAGTAATTGAGCTTATGTAATTGATCTGTTGTGGTGATCTCCTTACAGTTGCCCCATTAACAGAGATTCACAGCTGTTATATTTTAAAACAGAGACTAAATTCTCTTAGGACACAAGGAGAAGTCTTTGATGTTGAACATGATCAGCCTGCAGTGTTCAGAGGTGTCTTGCTTTATAACATTGCTTGTCATTTTTAAAATAATGATTATTATTATTATTTTAGTAATATATGTGACTCTGGACCACCAAACCAGTCATAAGAGTCCGGTTTTGGCAATTGAGATTCATACATCATCCGAAAGCTAAAATAAGCTTTCCCTTGATGTATGGTTTGTTAGGGTAGGACAATATTTGGCAGAGATATTTGAATATCTGGAATTTGAGGGTGCAAAAAAGTTTTCGGTATCAAATGATCCTTCAGGGATCATTGTAATAGCTGACCCTAGACCACAAAATCAGATGTAAAGGTACAATTTTTAAAAACTAAAAATTGTACATCTAAATAAATGGCATAAATAAGCTTTTCATTGGCATGTGGTTTGTTAGGATATATGGCAGATACAACTGTTTGAAAATCAGGAATCTGAGGGTGCAAAATATTGAGAAAATCGCCTTTAAAGTTGTCCAATTGAAGTTATTAGCAATGCATATTACTATTCAAAAATGAAGTGGAACATGATCTTTACTTAATATCCTAATGATTTTTGGCATAAAAGCAAATCGATCATTTTGGCCCATGCAGTGTATTTTTGGCTATTGCTACAGATACACTTGTGCTACTCGAGACTGGTTTTGTGGTCCAGGGTCACATGTAGTACTTTAAATATTTGAATATTATAAATTTAAAAAAAAAAAAGTTTGGGGTTAGCAAGATTTTAAGAAAAAAAGTTTCATGCTCATCCAAGGCTGCATTTATTTGATCAAAAATACAGTAATATTGCACTACAGTGAAGATATTAATAGTAATATATATATTAGTGTGCTAATTTGGTGGTCAAAAAACATTTTCATTAGGAAACTGATTCCTTTTGATCAATTTAATGGATCTGTGTTATATAAAAGTATTACATTTGTTTATTAAATAAAGCAAAACTTGTACTGACTCCAAACCTTTGAATGGTGGTGTATATATGAATATTAAACAATTTTCTCCTGGCAGACGATCAAGGCCACTTCTCCACTGGGCGACCCGAGGGTGACTTATAACTTGGAGGATGGATTGGTGCCAGAAAGCAACATGCCTGTTCGTTTCTACCTAACTCCGAATCGCGAAGATGGTTCTGCCTCTATACTTGTTGCAGAGCCCTTGGACTATGAGACCACCCGCAACTTCATACTTAGGGTTCGAGCTCAGAATGTGGCTCCTGTTCCCCTGGCTGCCTTCACTACTGTTCACATAAACATCACAGGTAAAGGACATCTATATGGCCTGGCAAAGGTAGAAACAGGTTTAGAGGCCTAATAATCTAACAGTAGCTCAACCAGAATGACAGACCTTCATGTAAACTTTGATTTAGCTCAGTCAAATTGAAAAGAAGTGGTGCAGATCTTACATAAGCCCTTGAATAGAGAGTTACACACCGTACATGAACCCATATCAGATTTAAAAGTACCTTGTGTGCACAAACAGTGAAGGACAACTCTATGCATGCAGTTAAAAACTAACTTCAAATAGTTTAAAAGACATGAGGTAAATATTACAGGAAAATGTTACAGGCCTGAAACATCTCTACATTGCTTTGATGTAACTGTCAAAACATATATAAATACAGAATTTGATTACAATTAGATGCAAAGTATAGCCTTAACATAAAACGTGGAGATTATGTTTAGAATACATTTGATGCAAATGGATATTTCTGCCAAATTGTAGGTCTTAGGATGCAAGTAAACATTCAAATTTAGACAATTTGAAGTTGGACTGAATTGATGTGGTGCTTGTTTACGAACTATTTACATTTATGGTCTTAGCAGGCACTTCTTATTTCTTACCAAAGCAATTTACAAGGAAGCGTCTTTATATCTACACTTTAATCGCATTTAAAATGACAGCTTTTAATCTGTTTCTTGTTTAATTTTTAGTTCCTTGTCCTTCGACTTGTTAATTTCTTTTATAATCCATTCACGCTCTTAAACTCTGATTATTGCAGAACGCGTCCTATAGCCACGACTCTTTAATAGCCTTTATTTTATCCCGCCCTGTCTGTTTGGCTCTACTTAAGTATTCCTCTGTGTTCATCTCTTCCACTGCAGGAAGTCTCTGTACTTCCCCTGTAATTTACAGAGTTTGCCCTGCAGTGTTAATCTGGCTCTCTCTTCATGGACGAATCCCTTGCTTTCCCCTCAGTTATGACTGCTCCATAATACTGATCCAGCTACAGTTACAGTGCTTAAAAGATGTATGTTAATACTTCTAGAGCTGTAGAAGGACACTGGCACCTGGTTATCTGAAGGGTAACATCTTCCTGGGAAACGCTTTCTAGTTCAGCATAAGCCGCAGACAAATAATTAATCTGTTCTGTTGCTTTTGACTTATTTACACCAATGCTTTTTTTCTCCATTTAAGAGTACAGCCAGCGTTCAAAAGAGAGGGAGCGAGAGATAGAGAGAGGCTGAGCGAAATGAGGCTGTGCTGGAGGGAGGAGGTCATAATGGATTTGGCCTTCCTGTTTAATTCATGGTTTACGGCTTTGGCTGATAGAAAATTAAAACCTCAAAGTACATCAGATGGTGATTAGTGTCTGGAATCATTGAACCCATTAAAGATCTTACCCTAAATTCCAATGTCCTCATGTCCCTTCTAGTACTGAGAGCAGCACATTTTAGGAGAGTGGGCTTGGTATTAATTTCCTCTTGAACACACAGAATCCACTAATGTAATAAGGCTTGGATAATACATAATGTCAGAGTTAAGATAAGTCAGATTTGTTTCTGATGGAAAGCCAGAGTTTTAACTTCCCTCAAGCTACCAAGGATATTTCCGCATCTTAATAGTCAGATGGCTGAAACTCTACATAAAGCATGCATTGATTCTGGAAACAATGCACAAATATTGAATGCGATATCATACTTAATATGGCATGAATAATTAAAACTGTAAGTACATATGTTCTGTGCACCAAGGCCACATTATTTATTTTCTTTGAATGGCACATAGCCACAGATTAATGTATAACAGGCCTACAATAAAGCCAGCTCAAATACTTTCCTTATGCAACAATATTATACCAATTGTTTGCAAAGTTTGACCATGTGACTGTCTGCTGTCGACAGATGTCAATGACAACGTTCCATTCTTCACCTCCTCCATATACGAGGCATCTGTGACTGAAGGGGCAGAAATTGGGACTCTTGTTCTCCAAGTGTCAGCCAATGATCTTGACCTGGGACTGAATGGGAAGGTATGAAATAGTGTTTTTCAAATGAACTAGCTATTCACTCAGTCAACCTTTATCTGTTAACACTGTACTCATACAGTGCACTATGCTAAGCATTATGCTTACTATTGAAAGATCTGTAAAATTCAAAGAACATTCATGATACGGCCACGCTTTTAACTGAGGATGAATGGAATGATCTTTATACTGTATCTCAACATGACCTCCAAAACGCACTTATACTAGTATCCAGTGATTTATCAAAATAAATAAGTGCATTTTGAGATACAGTATAAAGATTGTTTTTATTATTTTTCAGTGGGAAGGCAAACATGTCTGTAGCTTTACGTAAATAAATGTATGTACTGCACACATTCAGAGAAATATCACTTATGTTTTAATAGATTTTTTTGAAGAAAGATATACAGTCTGTCATTCTATATATAATTCCACCATTTAAAAGTTTTTTTTTTAATGTTTTTGAAGAAGTATCTTATGCTTATCAAGACTGTGTTTATTTGATCAAAAATATTGTGAAATATTATTAAAATTTTAAGTAGTACACTTTTGAACAGTAGTGTACAGTATATGGTTAGAAAAGAAATAGATGCTGTTCTTTTTAACTTTTTATTCATCAAAGAATCCTGAAAAAAGTATCATAGGTTCCAAAAAAATATTAAGCAACACATCTGTTTCCAGCACTGGTAATAAATTAGAATATTAGAATGATTTCTGAAGGCTCATGTGACACTGAATACTGGGGTAATGATGCTGAAAAATTCAGCTTTGATCACAGAAATAAATTTGATTTTTAATGTATATTAAAATAGAAGAAAGTTATTTACATCATAATAATATTTCACAATATTACATTTTTTTCTGTATTTTTAACAAAAATAAACACAGCCTTGATGAGCATTAGAAACATATTTAAAATACATTGAAAATCTTACTCATCCCAAACTTTTGACCTGTCAAAAGATCAAGGCAGTTTTGGTTTCTCAGTTCATGACCCCTTTAAACAGTTTAGCAGTACTTAATGTTTTTGTGGAAACTGTGATGATTTTTTCATATCCTTTGATGAATAGAAAGTTCAAAATTACAAAATTTATTTGAAATATAGATTTTTTGCAGAAATATAAAGGTTGTTACTGTCACTTGATCAATGCTGTGTCCTTGCTACATAACCGTATTAAAAACTATTGCAGACTCCAAACTTTTAAGTATGTTTCTGTCAGTGTATTGGCCATGTAACTTTTCTGAAATCCTTATTGTTGAGCCATGCTGTGGACCCTGGTTCCGAAGGGTGTGATTAAATGTTCCTGTCTCTATGCAATTTTTAATAGAGGGTCTTTTCAACAGTCTGAATTACAAATTTCGTGCAATGGTACAATAATGAGTATCATTTGTGGGTGTGAATGCTAATATCATTCTTTTCTCTTACAATAGCCCCTCACACACAGCCCCTTTTGTGCCAGATGGGGTTTGCCACGTGTTTTATTAACCTGACCCCTGCAATCATTTTATTATGCCGTTTACATTTAATTCAACCTCTTACTTGTGTTCTCGGCTCTAATGCGGCCGGCAGGGCATCATTTAATACTCACACCATGCTGGTTTAGTGCTGCCGTTCAGAGCAGCTTGTCTGATAATTGTTGTTTGGGGCTTGTTGAAACAGCAGTTGGCACCTCTTCATCAATTCAACAGTTTTGGCTATCTAGATTAGCTTCATTATTCTTAACTTGAATGGCCTTGATTTCTGCTTTACCTGCTGGGAAATTGACAATGTGCGTTGCAGGCATTACTGGCAGAACACGCAACAGGAGGTCTCAGCTTCAGGTCAGAGCGCCGGGTGAATAAATTATGAGGAGAAGGCTGGATTGTTTAATTACATGTGATTAGATGAGGCGGAGTAGTCTTAAACACACATATACACACACATAGGCAGAACATGCACGCCAGTGTTAATTGTTAATGCAATTTTCACACAACCCTGTGACAGGTTTGGCACTGTTTCTTCTCTGTATCTAATTTCTTTTTGTTGATTTCTTTTTTATTGTGTCTCAGATCTCATACTCTCTACTGAATGACCGTAGTGGAGACTATCAGTACTTCCGCATTGATCCAGAGCTTGGCACCATCTACACGGAGGCTGTGTTTGATCGAGAGACCAAGGGATCCTACCTTTTGGAAGTGAAGTCAGTAGATGGCTGGGAATCGTCTAGGCCAGGGAAGCATGGACAGCCCAACTCAGGTACAGCGAGCCAAATGTGGCACCTTATATGAAAAGCAGAGTTACAGTAAATGGGTCAGTCCCACTTTATATTAAATGGCATCAAAAAATAAGTGCAGTGTACTCATTGTGTTTGTATTGCAAATCCCTTTTGCTGCAACTGAGCTAAATACAGTCTGACATCAGGACAAAAAACAAAAAAGGCCAAATGTGCTGCACTGGTCTCTCTGTGTAATCAACGGTGCTCTTTGGATATTTAGAGGTACATATCAAACTAAGAAGATGAAGTACTCCAAGGCACACTCCAAGGCACAGTCTGACATCACTAGGACTTTTCGCTATCTGTATCATTTACCTGTGTTAGTTGTGGGGATTTTGTTATGTTGTTATGTACTTGTAAAGCAGTAGATGGCCACAATTCAGTCAGTGAATCATTTATTGAACTGATTGAGATTGAACTGAATGATTCATTGAAAACTGTGGCACTTCTACGAGCAAAACAGCACTGTTTTGTTGCTGCGTAAATCCACATTTTTTAATGAATCAGGTAGGTCAATGACCCTTCATAAAAACACCCACTTGGCTCTCAAAAGAATCAGCCACTTAAACAAATCGATTCAATGAATGACTGACTGACTCTGTGGGTGCTTCTAAGTTCTGTTTTGTGCATCCTTGTTTCCTTCTCTTGCTTATTCTTGTCTTTAAGGTGCGAGGGAAAGATATACCTGTGTATTTTCACTCATGACTCCATAGGACGCTTCCTCACTCCCTGTTCCTCACCTCCTCATGGTGCAATTAGAGAATTGAGAATGCGTTCAATGGCTGAGTTCGATCGGTTTCTGGGTCATGCGCCGGGGAATGGAGCAATGGGGAAACGAGGAAGCATCAGTTTGAGTATTGAGAAGCACCGAATGGCTCACTCTTCAAGACAGTGATTTGCCACCACTACAGGTGGTTTTAGTTTGATATTTAAAGTATAAGGGGGATTTAGTTTGATATTTAAAGTAAAATATTTTAGTTTTTGATATTTTTTTTCTTCCATCATTAATGTTTCTTTATTCAAAAAATTACAAAGACTGGTCTGCACTCTAAAAATTTTAAACAAGTTAAAGCAGTTCATAATGTCATGAGATTTTTGAAGTTTATTCACATTATTTATATTATTATGATTTACTGGCATTATGTAAATGCAGCGTAAATTCCTGAGATGCTTTAACAGCCTGTGCAAGTACATCTAAATGGCACTTCAGATGGAGCTTCTGAGCCACATATGCAGTAGTCTTGCGTAGCCAGACAATCAGACCGACAGGAGAATGTCTGGGAGTCTTGGCCGGTTTGAATGGCCAAGAATCCCCCAAGAGGCCATAAGACTGACAGGTAAAGCAACCAGTTACGTTTTGTTTTGTGCTGCATCACGTTCAGGGGGCGTGGAAATGTCACCACAGAAATATGCATAACAGACCGGTGTGTAAAACTCCTGGTCATATTTTAAAAAGTCCATACTGCAAACTTTACATATTTAAGATACTTTTGAAACCTCATTGTCGCAGTTGTAAACACGACCACTTTCTTCTTCCGTGAGGGGGTTTGTCATCATGGTAGCTTTGTTTCTAGTCAGAGCGGTAAAGAACGCGACACACGCGTCTCCTGAAAATCCTGTCTAGTTCTACCAATCCTATGATGACTTTGAAACTTTGAAGTGTTTCCAATTTTGTGTGCTATATGTATCAGATGTTCAGCCAACAGTTAGTGGCCGTGACGTCTGAGGCTGAGTTTACATCTGCAGTCTGAAGATGGACTTTGTTGATACTGATTTCATTTAATTGGTAGCAGCATTATAGAGTTTAAACTACATTTTACAAAATGTAAGAATTTGACAGCTACTTGAAATCAGTTTAAGGAGGCAAATATCTCCTCATAAGGAAAAGTAAATTTCACTGCTGACAATTGTGTCTTGGAAAGAAAGTTAATCTTTCTTTCTAAGCTTTATTAAACTTGCAGTCAGTTTTAGACTGCTGAATACCATTTAATTTGCACACAGTTTGGTTACGACTTCTACTTTAAAACCCATTTTATAACCAAACGGTCTCCCCTAAATATTCAGGACTCATGCAGAGACCATATGTGACCCTGGACCACAAAACCAGTCTTAAGTCGCTGGGGTATATTTGTAGCAATAGCCAAAAATACATGGTATGGGTCAAAATTATTGATTTTTCTTTTATGCCAAAAATCATTAGGAAATTAAGTAAAGATCATGTTCCATTAAGATTTTTTGTAAAATTCCTACTATAAATATATCAAAATGTAATTTTTGATTAGTAATATGCATTGTTAAGAACTTAATTTGGACAACTTTAAAGGTGATTTTCTCAGTAGTTTGATTTTTTTGCACCCTCAAATTTCAGATTTTCAAAAAGATTTATCTCAGCCAAATATTGTCCTATCCTAATAAACCATACATCAATAGAAAGCTTATTTAATGATATATGATTTCATATGACTGGTTTTGTGGTCCAGGGTCACATATTTGATGCTTATGTTTGTTGGTAGGTGCATTATCATTGCAGATTTGCGCAAATCTTTTGCGATATATAGTAATCATTTAATTATTTAACCTCCTTGACCTGCAAGACATTTTGCTGTGGAGAATGGAAATTTAATGTAAACAATTCAACAAAGGCATCAGTAAACTATTAAAGAATGTTTATTAATACACATTTGAGTGATTCTGAGAATGTAACATTGATGAATCATGATAAAAATCAAATTGGCTCTAAACGTTCATGTTCAAAATTATTCAACCCCCAAAAGTAAAATTTGGTGCAAAATTTTTTTTTATTATCTTTAAAACCACCAATAAACACTGCCTGGAAGTGCTTAGAAGCTTCAGTCACCACTCTACTGCAGTCTTGGTCCATTCCTCATCTGGAAAAGCCTCAAAACATTGATAATCTTTAGTTTTCACTTCAAATTCTTCAAATTAAACTAAATACTTTTAATGAGAATTAAATCTGGAGACTGAACAGGCCACTCAAGATTATTCTATGACTGATCCCTGAACCAAGCATAAGTAGATTTGAACGCATACATTGAGATGATTGTCCTGCAGGCAAGTTCATTGATCATCAGCTTTAATCTTTACACCAAAGGCATTACAATTCTTGTCAAAATGACTTGATACATCAAAGAATCCATGAAATTCTTCATATAGTCATAATTTCCACTTCCTGCAACAGTAAAATTCCCCCATAATAGGACTGACCCACCTCCATGTTTGATGACGGAGATGGCGTTTTTCTGCTTATAAGCTTGGCTTTTTTGCACCAGACATAACGCTTATCCATAGGTCCAAGTGACCAAATGTTCCAGTTTGTTCACCTCACTCCATAAAACATTCTTCCAGAACTCCACAGGTCTATTCAAGTAAATTAGGTAACACTTTATAATAACTACACACTATGAATCATTAGTTAAGCATTGGTAAATAGTTAATTAATCATTTATAAAGCATTATTCCTACCTTAATAGACATTTGTAAGCAGTTTATAAATACAGCTATAAATGCTTTATTCTTGTTTTATAAGCATCTGTATAATATGCTTAATAACTGTATTTTCATACTTTATTAAAGATTAGTTAATCATTTCTAAATTAAGCATTACATTATTTACAAACCAGTTAGTTAGTAGTTGTAAGTGGTTCAGGAGATCATTTAGAAAGTGTTGGTAAATGATTCATAAAGCATTTGAATGCACATTTATACATCTTATTATTCAGACATATATTAACAGTTAGTCCGTGTGTTAATAAATGCTTTAATAACACATATTCCTGCTGTAACTCATAATCAATTCAGGCAGTTATAAAACATTTACTAGCTGTCAGTTAATGGTTTTTGTGAGCTTATCTAAAGTGAGGACTATTTATGCTTTATAAAGTGTTAATAAGTTGAGTTTTAACATTTTGAAACCCACTCAGCCGTTCTCCTATGCTATCAGTCTCATAGGATTCAATGATCTATGCTAAGCTATGCTAAAAGTGATATCTCCAGAACAGGAGAACGACTTTGTAAACACTTTATAAGGCATAAATAGTCCTCACTTTATATGAGCTCACAAAAACTGAAAAAAAAAAAAAAAAAATTACTGACAGCTAGTAAATGTTTTAACTGCCAGTAAATGCTAGTAACTGCCTGAATTAATTATGAGTTACAGTTGGAATTCATGTTAAAATCATGCTAGTGACTTGCTAATCATGTTAAAATCATGCTAGTGACTTGCTAGTCATGCTAAAATTAGGCTAGTGACTTGCTAGTCATGCTAGAATCATGCTAGTGACTTGCTAGTCATGCTAAATTTATGCTAGTGACTTGCTAGTCATGCTAGAATCATGCTAGTGACTTGCCAGTCATGCTAGTGACTTGCCAGTCATGCTAGTAACTTGCTAGTCATGCTAGAATCATGCTAGTGACTTGCTAGTCATGCTAGAATCATGCTAGTGACTTGTTAGTCATGCTAGAATCATGCTAGTGACTTGTTAGTCATGTTAAAGCATGCTAGTAACTTGCTAGTCATGTTAAAATCATGCTAGTGACTTGCTAATCATGTTAAAATCATGCTAGTGACTTGCTAGTCATGCTAAAATTAGGCTAGTGACTTGCTAGTCATGCTAGAATCATGCTAGTGACTTGCTAGTCATGCTAAATTTATGCTAGTGACTTGCTAGTCATGCTAGAATCATGCTAGTGACTTGCCAGTCATGCTAGTGACTTGCCAGTCATGCTAGTAACTTGCTAGTCATGCTAGAATCATGCTAGTGACTTGCTAGTCATGCTAGAATCATGCTAGTGACTTGTTAGTCATGCTAGAATCATGCTAGTGACTTGTTAGTCATGTTAAAGCATGCTAGTAACTTGCTAGTCATGTTAAAATCATGCTAGTGACTTGCTAATCATGTTAAAATCATGCTAGTGACTTGCTAGTCATGCTAAAATTAGGCTAGTGACTTGCTAGTCATGCTAGAATCATGCTAGTGACTTGCTAGTCATGCTAAATTTATGCTAGTGACTTGCTAGTCATGCTAGAATCATGCTAGTGACTTGCCAGTCATGCTAAATCATGCTAGTAACTTGCTAGTCATGCTAGAATCATGCTAGTGACTTGTTAGTCATGCTAGAATCATGCTAGTGACTTGTTAGTCATGTTAAAGCATGCTAGTAACTTGCTAGTCATGCTAAAATCATGCTAGTGACTTGCTAGTCATCCTAAAATCATGATAAAATCATGCTAGTAACTTTCTAGTCATGCTAAAATCATGCTAATGACTTGCTAGTCATGCTAAAATCATGCTAGCAACTTGCTAATCATGCTAGAAACATGTTAGGGATTTGCTAATCATGCTACAAACACGCTAACAACTTGCTAATCATGTTAGAAACATGCTAGCGACTTTCTAGTCATGCTAAAATTAGGCTAGTGACTTACTAGTCATGCTAGAATCATGCTAGTGACTTTGCTAGTCATGCTAAATTTATGCTAGTGACTTGCTAGTCATGCTAGAATCATGCTAGTGACTTGGCAGTCATGCAAAATCATGCTAGTAACTTGCTAGTCATGCTAGAATCACGCTAGTGACTTGCTAGTCATGCTAGAATCATGCTAGTGACTTGCTAGTCATGTTAAAGCATTCTAGTAACTTGCTAGTCATGCTAAAATCATGCTAGTGACTTGCTAGTCATGCTAAAATCATGCTAAAATCATGCTAGTAACTTTCTAGTCATGCTAAAATCATGCTAATGACTTGCTAGTCATGCTAAAATCATGCTAGCAACTTGCTAATCATGCTAGAAACATGTTAAGGATTTGCTAATCATGCTACAAACACGCTAACAACTTGCTAATCATGTTAGAAACATGCTAGCGACTTTGCTAATCATGCTAGTAATATGCTAGAAACATGCTAGTAACCACCCTTGGTACACTAGTAACCGCATAGCAACACCTTAGAAACCACCCCAGGCACCATAGCAACCACATAGCAACTCCTTAGTAACCACCCCAGTACCCTAGCAACGACATAGAAACACCCTAGCAACCACCCTAGGCACCATAACAACCACATAGCAACACCTTAGCAACCACCCCGGGTACCCTAGCAATGGCATAGCAACACCTTAGCAACCATCCCGGTTACCCTAGCAACTGCATAGCAACACCCTAGCAACCACCCTGGGCATTCAAATGGTATTAATCATTTACCAACACTTTCTAAATGATCTCATGAACCACTTACAACTATTAACTAACTGGTTTGTAAATAATGTAATGCTTAATTTAGAAATGATTAACTGATCCTTAATAAAGTATGAAAATACAATTATTAAGCATATTATACAGATGCTTATAAAACAAGAATAGAGCATTTATAGATGTATTTATAAACTGCTTACAAATGTGTATTAATGTAGGAATAATGCTTTATAAATGATTAATTAACTATTTACCAATGCTTAACTAATGACTCATAGTGTGTAGTTATTATAAAGTGTTACCGGCCATCTTACACTCTGCATTACAATGTGTTTCCTCTTTTCGTCGGGTCGTCTTGCAAGTCTTTGGCTTTACATTGCAGGTTTTTACCTCAGTTGTTCTGATCAAACATTTTATGATATTGTGCTTTTTTGTTCAACAACCTCAAAGGTTTTCTGGTACAACATATTTTAAACTAAGGAATAAGGCTGCCAGCAGTGTCTCTAGGAACTTTTAATGTCTTGCAAATCTTAATATAGCCTTAGACTTTCTAAAGTAATAAAATTATTTCTTCTTTATAGCTTCTCTATAGCTTTTGTAAGAGCTCTGTTGACTTTGTCATATTTTCTACTTAACTTCAGCACATGCATCAGTTAAATGTATGTATGTGTAACAGCTCAAGCTAATTCTGTTTTCTAATAGAATTTTCCAAAGGTTTAATTGCGTTTTAAGACAATTTGGTTCCACACCATAAAAATAAGTGACTAAAAACAGCAATGTTGAATAGGGGTTAAATAATTATGACATAGCTGTGTTATTAAAAAAAAAAATTAGGAACATGTAAAATTTTACATGATTATATGGGGGGTTGAATAGTTTCGATTGCAACTGTATTATAAATGTTGATTAAAAAAAAATAATAATTCATGTTATGCGAATAATTATCGTTTCCATTGCAATTTTGTGGAATATTCCTTAAAAAACATATTGTTTAAGCATAAAAACATTTTTTGGGACATTGGAGTTTTTGCAAAATTGGCATTTCCATTTGGTGGATTTTCAATTCGCAATTTCAATTTGCGCAATTTGAATGGTAATGGTAACACAGCTAGTGTCAACTATGGTCATATGGTCATGCTACCAATAAAACAAGAATTTATACAAGATTCATTAAAGTTAGTAATTACAGCTGTCAGTCACAAACACTGTTTTGAACAGTCAGTGGGGTTGTGGGACTTCACAATACCAGAGCTAAAGAGGATCTAAAGTTCAGGTCCATTAGCTGCATAAAATATTACATTGCATAATCCTTGTTTAATATAGACAGCATAACAGCTTGATTGGATTTGTTAGACCACAGGGCTAGCCAGAGTCTCACACAAATTATTTCAAATATTTTCCAATCATTGTGTGGAATATTAACGCTGTGTCTTTTGCCTATGTGTTTTTTTCTTTGCCTAAACAACCCACTAACACTTGAAGTCAACTAGACAAAAGTTGCTCGTTTAAATGTTGATGAAGGAGCCAGAGGAGAGGGGGAGATATCAGGGAGCAGCAGGGACAGTCTGAGAGAGAAATAAGTCTGCTCCAGTACTCTCTGTCCTCCTTTGCTGTCTGTCTGCTCACGGTTTGCCTTGCACTCCAAATAGAGGAGAAGACGTGCACTCCAACACATTTGCAACTGTAGTGAAATACACAAATTTAGATGATCAAATTGACAACACGGCAGTGTCAAATATGGTTGAGCACACAGAAGACAGAGTGTTGATTAGCGGAGTCACATGTACACACACATAATTACTCAAACATGTGAAAGCTAATTGTATTAAGACGCTGTCAAAAATGTCAATATGACGAGGAAACAAAACAACACAAGTGCTCTTTGAGTTGTGCCTCTGCATTTGTGAGAAGAAAACATGATCATGTCTTCATGGCAGAGCTCTGAACAACATGCCAACCTGTCAAAGGGTGGCAGCTAAGCATATGCTGTGCTCTTTTTACACAACATAACATGTCAGATAGAGAGCCAGATCAAGAATCGAATCAGACACTTTATCTACGAGTCTATCCGCCTCTCACAGCCCTGACTGAACTGAAGGCTTTGAAAAGGTCACTGCATGTTTGATTGTTGGTTTAGAGTAGCATAGGATTATTTGCTTTAAAGGCACAATATGTACGTTTTGTTTGTTTGTTTGTTTCAAATATCCAAAAAAACACTGGAAGAGTGTTATATATAATGTTGAGTTTTGAACGTCTCGGTTACGTATTGTAACCCTCGTTCCCTGAAGGAGGGAACGGAGACGTCTCGTCGAGACCGACGAATTGGGATATCGCCTGGATAGACCAATCTACTTCGTGTGTATACAAACGAGCCAATGAATATTGGCATGCATGATTGCAGCCAGCTGCGGCTGATCACAGCGTGAGCATATAATGCGCAGCAGGTGCATGCATCATCAAGGTTTCGCTGAGGAGCTGGGACAGGCCCGGCCGTACAGCGGTGGTACAGGAGCCGCGGCGACGGGACGAGATGTCTCCGTTCCCTCCTTCAGGGAACGAGGGTTACAATACGTAACCAAGATGTTCCCTATCAGTCGGTTCCTTCGACGTCTCGTCGAGACCGACGAATTGGGATCCCTAACAAAGCGCCGTGGCTGCTGCCCCTTCCAGTGTCCTGAGCGGGCCCCCCTGGGTCCCATTACTGGCTTTGGCCAGGGGCTCGCATCAAGGAGAGCCAGTCACTGTATAACAAGCACCACCTACTTCAGTGAAGCTGGAGCACTGGGGATATGCGGAGCTCACGTCCTTCCCATAGGAGGTTCGTAGCAACACCCATATAACTCAATTCAGGTTTATATGGAAGATTGGAGGTGATTGAACCCTCATATACTGGTAGAAGTACTGTACTACCGGGGAAACACACAGCCTCTAGGGCGCAATGTGGAATTTGTAAGAGATGCAATTAAGTCTCTACGTAGAGCCTAGCCCTCTACCGGTTCTGAAGGATTCATCGAGTGAGGGCCTGACGCCTGACCGTCCGCTACGTCGGCTGTCAAGCTCGGCGGAGGAGCTCGACAGAGCTACTCTCAGGTTACTCTGGAGCAGTATAGCAAGCCGACCCGAGGCCTCTCTGTGCCTACCCGTTTGAGGTGAGAACACAGGAGGAGACTGTGTCTACACGAAGGCTATAGAACCTTGTGAACGTGTTAGGGGTCGCCCAGCCCGCCGCTCTACAAATGTCATTTAGCGAGGCGTCACGAGCCAATGCCCAGGAGGATGCAACACTCCTAGTCGAGTGTGCTCTCAGCCTGAGGGGGCAGGGCACACCCTGAACCTGATAGGCCAGGGTAATGGCATCCACTATCCAGTGGGCCATCCTCTGCTTGGAGACGGCATTCCCCTTCTGCCTGCCTCCATGACACACAAAGAGCTGGTCTGAGGTCCTGAAGCTTTGTGTCCGGTCAACGTAGCATCTTAGTGCTCGGACGGGACAAAGAAAAGCCAGGGCTGGGTCTTCCTCCTCCGAGGGCGGCGCTTGCAGGCTCACCACTTGGTCCCTGAAGGGAGTCGTGGGAACCTTGGGCACATAACCAGGCCGGGGCCTCAGTGTTACCTGGGAATCCGCCGGGCCAAACTCTAGGCACGAATCGTCGACCGAAAATGCGTGCAGGTCTCCTACCCTCTTGATGGAAGCCAATGCAAGCAGGAGCAGAGTTTTCATTGAGAGAAACTTCAGCTCTACTGACTGCAAAGGCTCAAAGGGAGCCTGCTGCAGTGCTGTGAGCACTAGCGACAGGTCCCAAGAGGGCACGGAAGGGAGCCTAGTGGGATTCAACCTCCTGGCGCCCCTAAGAAACCTGGTGATCAGGTCGTGCTTCCCTACCGACCTTCCTTCTATGAGGTCGTGGTTAGCAGATATAGCAGCCACATAGACTTTCAGGGTTGAGGGGGACAGCCTACGCTCCAACCCTTGCTGCAAAAAGGAAAGCACGGCTCTGATCGGGCATCTTCGGGGGTCCTCTCCACGGGAGGAACACCAATCAACGAACAGGTTCCATTTTAGGGCGTAGGCATGTCTAGTAGACTGCGCTCGCGCCGAAGTGATAGTGTCAACTACCCCTGGGGGTAGGTCACTTAGAACCTCCGCGTCCCGTCCAGGGACCAGACATGTAATTTCCAGAGGTCTGGACGCGGGTGCCATAGGGTGCCCCGTCTCTGAGTCAGAAGATCCTTCCTCAGAGGAATTTGCCAGGGAGGGGCTGTTGCGAGGAGCATGAGCTCCACATGAGCATGAGCCGACGAGTGCCTACAGGCCCGGGAAGGGAGCGACGGACTGTTGCCCCGCCAAGTGGAAGCGGCGCCCGGACACAGTTGCATCGCGACCGCACACTCCACCGGCGGGACTGCCGTGTAGCCGATGGAATGGGCGGGGAATTCCTCACCGTCACCGTCAGACCGGGCAGCCCCCTGCTTCCAGAGGTAACGCCCCCCCGGCGTTTGCCTGGAGGAACGTTCGATCTGGGCAGAGGGACTGGAACCCCGCCCCTTGCAGGAAGCGGAGTCTGGTCCGCAACTCCGCGATGGTCATCCTCCCACAATGGGGACATGACTCATCCACGAACGCTGCCTCAGCGTGTTGAAGGCCCAGACACGTGAGGCAGTGTGCGTGGCCATCACCCGGCGCCAGGAAACGGCCGCATCCAGAAACGCACGGGGAGAAAGGCATGTTGCCTCGTCTTTAAATAGACGCTCAACCCGTGGAGCTCCTTTAGAAATTCGCTCTTTTAGGAAATTGCTCTTATAGGAATTTGCTCTTTTAGTGCTGAGGCGCACGCGGGAGATGGCCGCAGCAACACAGAAGGTGGGTGGTGAAAACCAGCTGTGTGCTTCCACTCGACACGGAAGACCACGCCGCTGAAGCGCCGTGCCGCCAACACAAAAGAGAAAGGAGGTAGATGTGCTTCTGACTCGTCCCACTGTAGAAATGGTCCAGCTCCGAAGCGAAAGCTTGATGATGCATGCACCTGCTGCGCATTATATGCTCACGCTGTGATCAGCCGCAGCTGGCTGCAATCATGCATGCCAATATTCATTGGCTCGTTTGTATACACACAAAGTAGATTGGTCTATCCAGGCGATATCCCAATTCGTCGGTCTCGACGAGACGTCGAAGGAACCGACTGATAGGGTGCTGTCCGCCATCGAGGGTGGTGCGGGCAGTGAAAGGTGCTGTCCACGATCGGGTGAGTTCTTCATGCACCTCCGGGAAGAAGGGCACCGGGGTGGGGCGCTGAGAACCAGCGCGGGCCACCCCGAGATACCAGTCATCCAACCGGGAGGGATCGGGACGTGATGGAGGATTCCATTCAAGCCCTACCCTCTCGGCGGCCCGGGCAAGCATAGCCATCATCTCCGGGTCGGTATCGGGCACCGCTGACCGCCCAGCGGACGACAGTGTGCCGTCATCCTCCCCAGAGAGGTCTGGCTCTCCCAAAGGTAACGGGCAGTACCCCTAAAGGAGGTCCAACCCGCTCCCCTGAAAGCTCCGGTGGCGACGGAGCGTTGGTGGAAGGAGAAACCCCCGCCGATGGAATGGGCGGGGAATTCCTCACCGTCACCGTCAGACCGGGCAGCCCCCTGCTTCCAGAGGTAACGCCCCCCCGGCGTTTGCCTGGAGGAACGTTCGATCTGGGCAGAGGGACTGGAACCCCGCCCCTTGCAGGAAGCGGAGTCTGGTCCGCAACTCCGTGATGGTCATCCTCCCACAATGGGGACATGACTCATCCACGAACGCTGCCTCAGCATGTTGAAGGCCCAGACACGTGAGGCAGTGTGCGTGGCCATCACCCGGCGCCAGGAAACGGCCGCATCCAGAAACGCACGGGGAGAAAGGCATGTTGCCTCGTCTTTAAATAGACGCTCAACCCGTGGAGCTCCTTTAGAAATTCGCTCTTTTAGGAAATTGCTCTTATAGGAATTTGCTCTTTTAGTGCTGAGGCGCACACGGGAGATGGCCGCAGCAACACAGAAGGTGGGTGGTGAAAACCAGCTGTGTGCTTCCACTCGACACGGAAGACCACGCCGCTGAAGCGCCGTGCCGCCAACACAAAAGAGAAAGGAGGTAGATGTGCTTCTGACTCGTCCCACTGTAGAAATGGTCCAGCTCCGAAGCGAAAGCTTGATGATGCATGCACCTGCTGCGCATTATATGCTCACGCTGTGATCAGCCGCAGCTGGCTGCAATCATGCATGCCAATATTCATTGGCTCGTTTGTATACACACGAAGTAGATTGGTCTATCCAGGCGATATCCCAATTCGTCGGTCTCGACGAGACGTCGAAGGAACCGACTGATAGGGAACTTACATTACCCCAAATGTTTCCAAGAATGTTTAAATCCCGAGAATAAATCGCTATTTTAACTAGTGGCCGTCCCTTGTCACGCCCTTGATTTCTGGTTTTTATTTTGTAGAAAACATGGAAACACCAAAAAATGCACATAGTAGCATTATAACAGAACTTTCAACCAGTTTATAACCTTATAATCTTATATAAATATGATTCATATGTTTTTCTTGTCTTTGTTATAATTGAGAAAACCTAATTCTAAGATAAAAGCTTATTTTACGATAATCAGTGAACACCAAACAATCACTAAGCAAAGAAGAATGAAATATCTAGCCGAGAAAAATAATATATTCCAACAAGTTTAAAGTGATTTTTACCTTTTATGGGCATTTTTTAGCTTTATAAAGCCATTCTTTTTTCTGAAAGTGTGCATTATCTTTTGCGTCAAATCCTTATATTTAATTAATAAAGTCACTTGGAATAACAAGACATTTTAGGCTCTTACCACACAAATAAAATCATTATAAACAAATGAATCTTTTCAGACACTGCATCTGAATTAGCATTTAGATGTATTTACCCACTGTTTAATAAATGCATTTAACCTGCAGTTACAAATGCATAAATAATGGTTTGATATTTTAATTCTAAAACACTGAAGGCTGATATTTGAAATTATAAAAAAAAGTCACTGTTAATAAGCGAGTCATTGCGATTGAACCAAATCATTTAAATGTTTGATTCTTTCAGGAACGAAACACTGTCATGTTTAGAGATGCAAAACAGTGCTGTGGCTGTGTTTGGAACCATTTTTGTTTGCGAAATAGAGCAAAAATTGCTGGTTCGATTCCCACACCGGCAGGAATTGAAGGTGGGGATTGTGAATGAACAGCGCTCTTTCCACCTTCAATACCATAACTGAAGTCCCTTGAGCAAGGCACTGAACCCCCAGTTGCTCCCCGGGCGCTGGAGCAATGGCTGCCCATTGCTTCGGTGTGTGTTCACAGTGTGTGTGTGTGTGTGTGTGTACCTGGTATTCATCACGTTGTGGGGACCAAATGTCCCCACAAGGATAGGAATACCAGTAGATTTTGACCTTGTGGGGACATTTCTCAGGTCCCCATGAGGAAACAGGCTTATAAATCATGCACAATGAGTTTTTTTGATGAAGTAAAAGTATGCACAATCTCCTGTGAGGGCTAGGTTTAGGTGTAGGGTAGGTGTAGGGCGATAGAAAGTACGGTTTGTACAGTATAAAAACCATTACGCCTATGGAATGTCCCCATAAAACATGTAAACCCAACGTGTGTGTGTGTGTGTGTGTGTGTGTGTGTGTGTGTGTGTGTGTTTGTTTTTGTGACATATCAGGACACAAATTGGTGTAATAACATGGGTATGACATAGGTATTACAAGGAGAGGGTGACTTATGAGGACATTGCCCATGTCCCCACTTTTCAAAAGGCTTATAAATCATACAGAATACGTTTTTTCTGTAAGGATATGCACAGTCTCCTGTGAGGGCTAGGTTTAGGTGTAGGGAAGGTGTAGGGTGATAGCAAATATCGTTTGTACAGTATAAAAACCATTACGTCTATGGAATGTCCCCACAATTCACAAAAACAAACATGTGTGTGTGTGTGTGTGTGTGTGTGTGTGTGTGTGTGTGTGTGTGTGTGTGTGTTTGTTCACTTCTCTCGGCTGTGTGTGTGCACTTGGATGGGTTAAATGCAGAGGGCCAATTTTGGGTATGGGTCACCATACTTGACAATATGTCACGACGACGACTTTTAAATATGCGCCCTCTAGTGGTAAAAAAATACATACTGTGCTTTTGAAGGGATACTTCACCTAAAAAAGACAATTATCCTGTGATTCTAAAACTGTATGACTTTTTTTTCAGAGGAACATAAAAGATATTGTGATGTCTTTTGATATCTATTTAGATATTGTGGCGGGAGGAGCAAACGACAGACACAGTGGGTGTGGCGTCAGGCCTCGGAGAGGCTTTTATTAAACAGAAAATGAAAGAAAAGTGTCCAAAAGGGGAAATAAAAGTGTCCAAATAAACGGGGGATCTGGTGTCCTCGAGTGCTGGGGTTTCGTGAAGGATGGGTAGTGTTCGATAGGGAAGG
This sequence comes from Garra rufa, assembly GCF_049309525.1. Classification (NCBI taxonomy): domain Eukaryota; kingdom Metazoa; phylum Chordata; class Actinopteri; order Cypriniformes; family Cyprinidae; genus Garra; species Garra rufa. Next base: position 23,257,592 of record NC_133363.1, on the reverse strand, counting down.
GTCCAGGTAAGGGGCGGAGTCCGGCGGCCGCACGCGCTCCCCGTGTGGGACCGGGGTGCTAGGGGCGGCGGCATCTCTTGCGGCTTCGTCCCTCTCGAGCTGTCCGGTGCTTCCAGCGGGGAATCTACGGCCCGGCATCCTGGCCCGTCGGCCGTCTCTGGTGCGGTCTTCAGCCGGGATTCCCTCTTCACCCCTTCCTGGACCCGCGAGGACACCAGCGTGCATGCACGGGGGAGAGACCGGTCTCCTGAGGAGAGGCGCGCTCGGGATTTAAACAGCGGCGGTGATGAGGCTTCATTTCCTTCACGTGTTCCTCATCACACGCCGCCAGTCCGAGATGATTTCTCGCCCCTCCTCTCCCCTACACACCCACTCCCTTCGGGAGCCTGGAGAAGGGCGGCGAATAAGGGACGGGGTGGTGATGATAATTAGGGGGGAGGCAGCCGACTCGTCACAATATCTTTTTGCTTCTGATACTATTCTTCTCCTTTTTCCACTCACATATCAGCTCAGAGAGACATTTATTCTTAAAAAAATAAAAATAAAGTAGAAATAGAATGCCCAGAAGGTATTTATTATCATGCATATGCATACAATACCCTGAGGTGCAAAAGGTATCTGCACTAATTATAAATAGCATCTAACACTATTTGCGCTTGGTGCACATAGCCACTATCTTTCATTTGTGGGTGAATTTTTCCCTTAATAATTGCTCTTATCTTCAGCAGCAGATTGTAATTGATGTGTCTGCTGATAATTATATCACGTAGAGCTCATTCTACAGGTGACAAACGCATTGAGTAGCATTATAACAGAACTTTCATCACACTCAAATGTAGATAGTTTGATAAAACAGTGCTGCTTTACAGTGGTTGACTGTGGCATAATATAAGCTCCGCTGTTTTCGAGCCGTGTGTTGTGCTAATCTCTCATAAGCATATGTTAAGAAACCGTTAATACATGAGCTCATCTTTGAACATTATTTCTGGCTGAGTCCCGTCAGATTGTGTACACTGTGAGGATGAAGACGACAACTCCCATGATTCCACATTCAGTCATGGCATCATCATAACTACGCCTTTGTTTCTTTCTTTGTTTTGAATATGCACCCTCTAGTGATAAAAATTACAGACTGTGCTTTTGAAGGGATACTTCACCTAAAAAAGGAAATTATCCTGTGATTCTAAACCTGTATGACTTTCTTCAGAGGAACATAAAAGATATTGTGATGTCTTTTGATATCTATTTTGATATCTTTTTGCTTCTTCTGATCCTATTCTTCTCCTTTTCCACTCGCATATCAGCTCAGAGAGACATTTATTGTTAAATAAAAAGATTTAAAGTAGAAATATAGTGCCCAGAAGGTATTTATTATCATGCATATGCATACTTTTAAAAGTACTACAATACCCTGAGGTGCAAAAGGTATCTGCACTAATTATAAAAAGCATCTAACACTATTTGCACTTGTACAAATAGCCTCTGTCTTTCATTTGTGGGTGAACTTTTCCCTTAATAATTGCTCTTATCTTCAGCTGCAGATTGTAATTGATGTGTCTGCTGATAATTATATCACGTAGAGCTCATTTAAATGGAGCAAGCATCGCACATTTCACTTGCTTGCACTTAGTAAACACAAAACCCCCAGGGTCTTCACATCACCTGATGACTTCAGACACGACGTAGAGCCACACACACGAGGGAAAGATAGAGAAATGAAGATGAACAGAAAATGAATGAGACAAACAAAAGACGCAGGAATTTGATGGAATTGGAAATGTCAGATATTTACAAAGATGGCAGGAAGGAGAGAGAAGTGGGAAACGACAGAGGCAAACACTTGAATGTAAGAAAGACAAGAAAAGTGAAGGGAAAGATAAGAGTGTCTGAGCACAGGTTGCTAATCTTGTGTGTTTCTACTCTTGTCAGATACGGCGTATGTGCGCATTTTCATCAGCGATGTGAACGATAACAAGCCGGTGTTTGCGCAGTCTGTGTATGAAGTCGACGTGGATGAGGATGCTGACGTGGGCTCCACCATCCTCACAGTCAGCGCTAATGATGAAGATGAAGGTAGGTTAAGATGAAGAAGGGCATTGGGTGATGGGTAAAACAATATGCTCATTTGTAAGACGGAAGTGGGAAACATGGAGTGTTGACTAGAAGTGAAAATGAGGGTCGTAGATTTGAGAACCTGACATCACAGCTCAGGTGTGATCTTCAACACCTGATATATTTTCTGTAAATTATAAGGGAAATGTAGATAATTAATTTATGAAGACATGTCTGAGAAAGAAAAAAAAAACAGTATAATTAATTATGAGGGAAAATTGTATATATTGTTATACATTTCAATTCATATTAAAAAATGAAATAGTTTTTCAATATTTAGTGTTTCTGCGGTTGGACTAGATTAGTGCATAAGCCTCTCACAGGGCTTGGCTCAAGGTGATAGTAATGAAACACAGAACATGATCCCATGAGTTTGAGTTTGTCTCCAGGCTATTGCTCTCATATTCTTCTGCTCCATGCAATAACATCTGTCCCGCTCATGAATGAGAGACAGAGACAGTTGGTTCCTCATCAATATACCCCGAGAACATAACAAATGCTGCTCCCAAGATAATCGGCTTCATACACTGCCATGCAAAAGCCTTGGATAATATTTTTGTTTTATCACACACTCCAGAAACACGCACAAAGAGGATAGGCTACATAACTCATCAGCCAGCCTGTCGGGGTATACAGATGCACTACTGAAGCGCGTAATTCCCTGTGGTCCCGTTGAATCCACGTCGTGCTCCTTGGTGTGGATTTGATGCAGAAGAGAGGAAGGGAATTCTTGTATCAGTCATTCATCATAATACAGCCTGGAGTGGCTGGACATTCCCCGAGCCTGAAGCTTTACCCTGATGAATAGATTTCAGCCTTCGCTGCAGCTCTGACTTAACCCTCGCAGCCACTGGAGCAGAGCCATCATAGTACATCTGTGCTTTCATAAGGAAGCCGTGCTTGATTCCGTGCATTAGCAGGAAACGCAAATAAGCCAAATATTCCCTAATGCAATTTTGTGGAGGTACCCAAGGCAACACGAGATGGTAGAGATGAAATGGCGATAAGGCTCCTAATGTGTCGTTCCCTATTCATTAACCTCGTACCAGCAGGGATATCCAAACACACTGCGAGCAGATCTGAAGGATTGTTAAGCTGGAGTGTTTTTGCACTGTTTGCTTAACTGTGTTATTTGTTTATATGAAGTCTCTTTGCATTTATTAGCTACCTCAGAGAGATGAGCTTTGAGTCCTAAATGCAAAATAACAGCAAAGGACTAATAAGGAATTTAATAAAATAGCATGCTCACAGCACATGCTTTGCACCTTTCATTGGTTAATTAACAAAGCTCAACGGGGGATCCAAACATTTATTAGAACTTTCCTTTTAAGCTGGTTTGGACTTTGAAGTGAATGAAATGTGTACCAAAGTTCAGGTTTGGACAACTCTGACCTGCAAAATCGGTTAGCACAAAGACATTCGAGCAATAGAGAACCTAAATGTCACAGACTGGCTGGATACAACGAGCATACAGTATTTTTGCATACTCAAGTGTGGTTTTGGTCTACCGTATGCTGCAGCTCTCTTTGGCTGCTTTTTACAACACAGGTGATTGTGACCTAAATGCATTTTTCTTAGTGAGATTGTTCTTGTTCTATTAAATGTGCCAGCCAAATTTATCTAACAAGGTTTTTTTTCTTCTGAGGCTAGCATATTTTTTCAGTTGTTTTTTGTGGGAGCTCAAAGTATTTTTAAAGGGAACCCCAGGTATTAAGACCTTTTATAGATTATACTGTAGATATAGACTTTTGATGTCTTTAAATACCCACAAAAGATTTGCTTACTTTAAAAATTCCACATGGTTATATACATATTTTATACTATGAGGGGTCACCATTATTTTGAGACTCAGAAAATACTGATGTGATGCCACATTGTGTGGCTTTTGGTTGTAATTTTTAGTCGAAGGGCAATAAGAGAAGCGAGAAGAGAAGTCTTCACTGCTTTCATAGTGATAAGAAGAGAAGGAAAAAAATGGAAGATGGCTGTGGATGAATAAAACTTTCTAAAGACCCGCTTCTTTCTTCTCTCCACTTTGGTCTTGAAAAATTTGAGGCTTTTAGTAGACCACAGCTACTGAAAGAGCTTACTAATGGCAGATACAAAAATTCTAGATTCCATCCTGGTACAAGTCTTAGTACCTGGGGTTCCCTTTTAAAAATGGCAGAAGCATTATGAGGCGTTGAGTATTTTTTCTTGTCACCAAGAATTGAAAATTTAATTTACCAAAAGCAGTAACTGGCACAAAAATAACTTTTTTGATTTTTGTCTTTGTACTAAATGCAATGCATCAAAGCTCAGTAAGAATAAAATTTCACCCAAAATTAAGTATTTTGAACAAACATTGGAAATGAAATTCTCCAAGTCCTCTTTAAATATATGTAAGATTTAATGTATTATTGAATAATAAAATTATTGATTTCATTCCAAACCTGTATGGCTTTATTTCCTTGGTTGAAACATTAAAATGTAAAGGTTTTAAACCTCGTTTTTTGGTCCCTACTTTCTTCAAAATATCTTCTTTTGTGTTTTTCAGAAGAAAGTCAGAGTTTGAATTGAGCCCACTCTTTTACCTTCTGCTTAATCAAACTAAATTGTCAATGGTTTAATTCAGAAATAAAATGGAATCTGAGTTGCATGCACAAAAGCACAGAATGGGGGCGGGTTGGTGGCATTGACAGAATAAAAAAGGTTTAAACTACATGAGTCTTGAACGCTGTGCTTTCTTTTGAGTTCGAACTTGGGTGCTTCAGAAAAGACAGCTTGAGCTGAATGGACCTTTGATTGAATGTCTGACAAGAGCTATGCAAAAGTACAAATAAAGAGTTTAGTGCAGGACAAATCAGAAATAAGTGAATGTTTTCATGGACCATTGTTAAAAAATGTTAAGAAAAAGAAAATATTTTTTTTTATTCAGACATATCTTCACCTGATTTGAAGTTTATTGGTCTATGTTTCCATGGTGGTGAGTTTCCAAGGCTACTCTTGACAATAACCTATAAAGGCCATTGAAGCAGTTTATTGTTCACCTGCAGCAAAAAGCTTGTTATCGCATTTTAAATAGATACATTCATTCTTACTAACCGTTTTTCCACTTTTACATTTTTCCAGAAGTTTCTGACTTTTACCCTTTTGTTCAGTAGCCTTTTATATCAGTGTCAGTGTTGGTCTTTGCTTTCCTCTTAAGAATGAATTCAAGCCAGATGAGGATTTTTTCTTTGTTTTCATTTACTGTTCTTATTCTCCAGGTGCTAATGCCAAGTTGCGCTACCAAATTACATCAGGCAACGTGGGAGGTGTTTTTGATATGGAGCCCGAGGTGGGAACCATCTTCATTGCCCAGCCGCTGGATTATGAACAGAACAAGCTCTATAAGCTGCACGTCTTGGCTTCTGATGGGAAGTGGGAAGATTACGCTACTGTAATAGTCACCATTGTCAATAAGAACGATGAGGCACCTGTTTTCTCTGTGAACGAGTACTACGGCAGTGTGACAGAGGAGTTGGACGGTTCTCCTGTCTTTGTGTTGCAGGTAATCTATTTAGTTTCTCTGTATTGTACATATCATGTCTATATGTTTGTCATATTTAAAGTCCCCATGAAAGGGGGGGGGGGTCACTTTTTTTGACCTAGCACCAATATTTCACTCAAATATAGATTTGAGTGAACTAACATTTAGCCAATCACAGTGCAAATCTCTTGGGTGTCCTCAAATTGCCACTTTGGTGCTGTAAAATGCCCATTGTTCTTCTATTTAGAATTTATTATACTGTATGAACATCACCATACTGCCCCCCCCCCCCCCCACACACACACACACACACACACTTTTAAATTGGCTGCTAGCTTACGGTTATCTATAAGCTAGTGTGCTCCTAAAAAATGACAAACATTTACATTTAGACGATGTAAGCATTCAGCTTACAGTCTTTAACTTTCAGCAATATAGATCAACGATTTTCATGACATCATCTGTTGGGGTGAATGAAGTCTGGTTTTGTGTTGTGTACCACAGCGTGCGCACAGCCAGTTCCGGTCCAGAGATGTGATAGCACGGAGCTGATCATATGCGCGAATCAATGCAGACCACAAAACGTATTGGACATGTTTGAATTCTACACAGAATGCTATTATATATATATAAGCCCAAAATTATTCATACCCCTGACAAATCTTGACTTAAAGTTAAAGCAAGTCTTTTTTTTTTTTTGACCGGAAAAGACACAGGCTTCTCCCAAAAGATAATAAGACGATGTTCAAGAGGCATCATTGTGGAAAAAAAAAAAACTTTACTCATCTTTTAATTACATTTGAACAAAAAGCGGCATGTCCAAAATTATTCATACCCTTCTCAATAATCAATAGAAAAGCCTTTATTGGCTATTACAGCAATCAAATGCTTCCTATAATTGCTGACCAGATTTTTGCATGTCTACACTGGTATTTTTGCCCATTCATCTTTAGCGATGAGCTCCAACTCTTTTAGGTTGGAGGGTCTCCTTGGCATCACCCTGATCTTTAGTTCCCTCCACAGATTCTCAATTGGATTTAAGTCAGGACTCTGGCTGGGCCACTGCAAAACGTTAATGTTTTTGTCTGCTAACCATTTCTTCACCACTTGCTGTGTGTTTTGGGTCGTTGTCGTGCTGAAATGTCCATGGTGCCCAAAGCCCAAGTTTCTCTGGAGACTGCCTGACGTTGTTGTTGAGGATTTTGATGTATTGCTCCTTTTTCATGGTGCCACTTACTGTGATTAGGTTCCCTGGTCCACCGGCTGAAAAACACCCCCAAAACATTAGGTTTCCACTACCATGTTTGACAGTGGGGATGGTGTTCTTAGGGTTGAAGGTTTCTCCTTTTTCACGCCAAATGAAGACTACATCATGGTGGCCAAACAGTTTAATTTTTGTTTCATCTGACCATAAAACAGAAGACCAGAAGTCTTCTTCTTTGTCCAGATGAGCATTTGCAAAGGCCAAGTGGGCTTTTGTGTGCCTTATCTAGAGAAGTGGTGTCCTCCTTGGTCTGCGTCTGTGGAACCCAGGGGTGTGCAGTGTCTGTTGGGCTGTCTGCCTTGAGATGTTGCCACCAGCAGAGCCCAGATTCATCAGGATGGCCTTTGTGGTGATCCTTGGATTCCTT